>NC_135232.1:1008255492-1008564810 GCF_051348905.1 Ranitomeya variabilis | reverse complement strand
TTCAACTTGATTGATGCTACTTGCTGACAGCCAAATAATCAAAATACAACCTATTTGTTATATTATATTGTGCTTTCACTGCAGCTAGTCAAAAGGTTTAAAAAGCAGGATTAATTCAGAGATGATGGTAGTAAAATCCTCTAGAACTTCATCTAGTGTGGCTTAGGCCTATAAAATAACTGTCTATGCTTTTAACAATCAGCAGAAAAATGTCCCTGTAGGAGTTTGAGTTTTTAAAATGTTCATTAGCAGATGGAAGTTCCATGAAATACAATTATCTTATATAAATGGTAAAGTAGACAAGTTATATAATGTATATAATGATATATGTATAAACAATATGAAAAATGTTCTTGGTATTATGGATGGCTTGTTGTTCTGATCAAATTTAAGTTTGTTCTATATCATTAATGTATCGGTTTGAATGGAGAGAGGCCATGGAATATTTTGATCTAGTGAGTGTGGCCTCGCTCCATATAGGTCGATAGAAGTGGGGCTGCACCCACTTGCCGAAAGTATGTATAACGCATACATACCCTCCATTCCCGAGTCAGAAATCAGCAAATCTCAGCAGCACACAGTGCGTGCGTTGTGGGGGGATTCATAAGTCTGCAGTCACGCAGAGTGACTGCAGTCTTATCGATTTGGACTGGTAACCACTTTAAACAGATACATTGTGCAACATAACCCATTTAGATAGGATTTATCAATATTTTGCTTGATAAAAAAATTAGACAATTTTGCATTTGCTTCTCTTTCAGGAACAAAGAATGTGTTCATGCTTTATATACATTGTAATTATGACTATTATTAGCAATAATACTCATTTGCTTTAAATACATCCCATTTCCTTAGGCTCTATTTGCTTTGAAAGTCATTTCTTCCTCCTGTGTTCTATACAATTTTAGTTAATAATATATGACATATTGGCACATTTTCTAAAATATCATTCTAAAGGAGAGAAATGGCATCTCTAGTGTGGTCTGATTAGGGATTATTGTGGCATCGCCTTGTAAGCATACAACATCCAGCCTTTTTTACTGCTATCAAGCTGGGTGGGCAAGCAGAGTCTTTAGCTGCATGCTAATCAGAAGGAGCCTCTGTAAGGGGTAAGCTTTGTGTTTCAGTCCTGCAGCCAGTGCTAACCCTGTCATTGTGACAGACTGCAGTGTACAAGCCGTCATTATGTTGCCAGAGGATATTCCCTTTCTTTTCTTCATTGTATGTCTCTACCCTCCTTTGTGATGTGAAGACTGGAAAGTCAAAATGTATTTTACATATTACTTTGAAAATGCAAGAGCGAAATGTATTGATATTAAAACCATTGATTCTTTACCGAAGCTAGACCCAGAGGTAAATAGCAAATTCTGTATGATAAAATGTGAAGAAAGCTGTTAATACATTCCTTTTCATTTAAACCAGTATCTATGGGAAATAACGCAGAGAAATCACATCTATTATTTGCAATCAGTCTCTAGACACAAAAGAGCTCAGGCAGCGAATTGGTATTATGACCGTGATCTGTGGAAGAGAACTTTAAGGATTGCATTCAATGTAATGGATCCACGTGCACCATCAGCATACAAAGGGTTACTACTGCTCCTTATTTCTCCATCAAAAGAGCTCTCCTGTTCATTGGCTGCGAACATGCAGCCTGTATCCAACCCCTGTACCAGTCCAGCCTCCTAGCAGGGCTTCAGCGGATTTCAGTGTATAGGAATGCAGCAGCTCGGAGTGGACTCTGCACTTCTGACTGCGTTACATGTCCACCTTTCTGCTCTGGATCTGACATTTTCTATTATGCATACAATACATGATCATCATCCTCATTATCCTGTCTAGCAGGACAACTAGGGGGAAGCTTGGCTTTTCATCTGGGATTACAGAGTTCTCATTGTGGAGCTGTTCTTGGTGCTGAATCAAGTGTCCTGCTGTTTTCTACTGCCAGCTACAGTCATCTATCACTTTGATGATTTTAATTTCACAGCCCATGACAAGCAAACATGGCCAGGATCAGGTGTATACTCACGGCTGTCTCTGGGTTTTACTTCTGGGAAGCTGCACTGTTGTTAAGGTATGGCATGTTCAACTCTATAAGTAATGCTGCTTACAGCCTGTGCATTGTGCAACCTGTGCAAGTAGATAGATAGATAGATAGATAGATAGATAGATAGATAGATAGATAGATAGATAGATAGATAGATAGATTAGACTGATATACAAGCATAACTGTTTGCTATATTGATATATTTGTATTAGATTATACATGTATATAACTATATATATATACACGAGTGTTTGCATATATATATATTATTTATAAATTTATGTGTGTGTGTGTGCATATACACATATGCATATGTATGTACTGCATATATAGTATATTTATTTAAAAAATCTCAATGTTATTATTATAACCCATAGATATGTTCCAGCTGTTACTACAATGAATTACAATGCCGACAACTGTTACTCAAGTGCCAATGTAAAAGTTAGTTGTATCTAATGTAACGTTGACTCCCCCTCCTCTTAAACTTCAAGTTGCAATACAATATTCATATTCTATCAACACTACACAGGTGTAGACGAATAAATATATATATATATATATATATATATATATATATATATATATATATATATACACACACACACACACACTTATTTATATATTATACATATATAAAATGTAAATAAATATATATTCATATTTTTTATAAAATAAATATGTTTATATAATTTACATTTAGATAAATATGCTTATCTACACTTTAATGTTCATGATGTTGATTTTTTTAAATTTATTCATGGCTTCAATCAATATTCTGGCCTTGATTAGAAGAACACTTAGCTAAATATTTTTCGAAGGTAGCTTTCCACTTGTTTTTAATTAGACGTGATCACTTACCCATGAGTGACAAGCTGTAAACCTCTTACATACTCAGAGTTACAAATCCCAGAGTACACCAGTCAGATTTTGTTTCATCTGGTTACATGCGCAACATTGCCACCTTTTTTACATAGTAAATGCTTTTATCTGAACATATGGGGGGAAACTAGTGTAACTACATACAAGTCTGCATTTATTGTGCTGTGAATTTCCATCTTATAGCACAACAATAGGTTTTGTTCATAGAATTAATATGGAAATCAGGAAATTTCAATAAATGTCATTTGTTTTTAACTTTTCATAATATTATCTAGCAGTGCTGATAAATATTAAATGTACAATGAATGAATGCCCTAGTGGCTTTATTATCTAGTATTCTGTACTAGAATTAATATAATAATAGAGATTCAAGGTCACAAAGAGCTTTCAGTCTAATTCCAGACTTTTAAGTCTATAATTCCTGAACATAAATGCAAGGTACATGTTTCATGTATTAATGTGTCAATGATTACAATCAATAAGAATTCATATTTCTTTGGTTATCAATTTTGAACTGCTAAGGAATTTAGTAAGAAGGCAATTGTGCATTAGGAGTCATTATATTGGCATAACTGACATTACATTTGGGGCTCAGAAAATTAATTTATATGGTGATTAGTGTTATTATAGTAATTTTAGGATTTACTGTTGTGAATGTTACAATTTTTAAGCTCAAACTATGTATGTGTAAGTTAGGATATAAAAAGAAAATAAGATGGTTAACCCCTTTCTGCCAGCTGACGGAATAGTACGTCAGCTGGCAGATCCCCTGCTTTAAGGTGGGCTCCGGCGGTGAGCCCACCTTAAAGCCGCGATATGTCAGCTGTTTTGTACAGCTGACATGTGCGCGCAATGAGCGCGAGCGGAATCGCGATCCGCCCGCGCCCATTAACTAGTTAAATGCCGCCATCAAGCGCTGACAGCGGCATTTAACTAGCGCTCCCGGCTGCGCGGCCGGAGCTGCTCGCACCGATGACCCCCGTCACATGATCGGGGGTCAGCGGTGCATTGCCATAACAACCAGAGGTCTCCTTGAGACCTCTATGGTTGTTGATGGCCAATTGCTTTGAGCGCCACCCTGTGGTCGGCGCTCAAAGTACACCTGCATTTCTGCTACATAGAGGTGATCTGTATTTCACCTCTATGTAGCAGGGCCGATCGAGTTGTGCATGCTTCTAGCCTCCTATGGAGGCTATTGAAGCATGCCAAAATTAAGAAAATTTTTAAAAAAAAAATATAAAAAAAATAACAAATATATAAAAGTTCAAATCACCCCCCTTTCGCCCCAATCAAAATAAAACAATTAAAATAAAAATCAAACATACACATATTTGGTATTGCCGCATTCAGAATCGCCCGATCTATCAATAAAAACAAAGGATTAACCTGACCGCTAAATGGTGTAGCGAGAGAAAAAATCAAAACGCCAAAATTACGTTTTTTTGTTCCCCGCGCCATTGCATTAAAATGCAATAACGGGCGATCAAAAGAATGTATCTACACCAAAATGGTATCATTAAAAACGCCAGCTTGGCATGCAAAAAATAAGCCCTCACCTGGCCCCAGATCACGAAAATTGGAGACGCTACGGGTATCGGAAAATCGTGCAATTTTTTTTTTTTTTAGCAAACTTTGGAATTTTTTTTCACCGCTTAGATAAAAAAATAACCTAGACATGTTAGGTGTCTATGAACTCTTAATGACCTGGAGAATCATAATGGCTGGTCAGTTTTAGCATTTGGTGAACCTGGCAAAAAAGCCAAACAAAAAACAAGTGTGAGATTGCACTTTTTTGCAATTTCATTACACTTGGAATTTTTTTCCTGTTTTCTGTTACATCGCATGGTGAAACCAATGGTATTGTTCAAAAGTACATCTTGTCCCACAAAAAATAAGCCCTCACATGGCCATATTGACGGAAAAATAAAAAAGTTATGGCTCTGGGAAAGAGGGGAGCGAAAAACGAAAATGAAAAAACGGAAAAAGCTCTGGGGGTGAAGGGGTTAATATATGTAAAGTCATATAATGAGTAGGAAAATCTTATTTTGTCATGATGGACAGACTAAGGGAATGTTCAATTTTAGTGTATAAGTGTATATGCCCATACATGTTATATGATGGAAGAATACTATATGTGTTGCAAGAGTTTCCTGCCCTTCTTGACTGATTTGCTCCTTTTTCCAAAAAACTGTTTCATGTTCTTGAGTTACGGCTTTGCTATTTATACTAGGGATGTGCTAAGAGACACTTTCCAATGATCACATAGCAATAATAAACATCTGTTTTATTAAAGTGAGATAAATCAATACACTAACTATTCATTTCCCAGAGCTCTTTAAATTCTCTCAGGGAATTTTCAGTAATTCCAAGGAGAATATTAGAAGGTTAGTGGGTTTATTCCAATGCAGCTGCACTTTAAATGCTGAAATGCAACCTACTGATTTGGTGAAGGCTATTAAGCAATCTCTACTTTGGGATGTTACTCTTAAAGATACCTATATACTCAAACTAATATCTAGTACAGAAAATCACTTTGTGATTTTATCATAATTTTAAACTTCTTATGTAATATTGTAAGATTATTAAATAGATCAATATATGTGACATTTTATATTTTACTGCATTACATTACTTAGAGAAGACCTGATGGATGTTCCTCTTTCTTCCCTGATATGTCACTTTTTGGTAAAAATATTAGTGGCAATTCATCAAAGCTTTTACACCAGAAATAAACATGGAAAACCTTTTGCAAAGTTGCAAAATGTTTGCGTAATGAGGAGTTGTTAAAAAATTGGTGACTTTTGGGGTAGGTGCACACAGTCAGAAATTGGCAGCGCTTTGGACACAGCACATGTCCGCTGCTTCCAAAGTGCTGCCGGCTTTTGAGCACAGGTGATTCCACATGTGTTCATTGAACCATGCGCCATCATTGCATCCACTACATTGTATGGGTGAGATTTATTTTGCGGAGACTCGTGTCTCCGCAGGATAAATTGACATGCTGCCGTCTAGAGAAAAGCACCGCATGTCCATCTCTGCAGGTAAGCCTCAGGCATCGGTGCACACATAGTGGACATGGGATTTATTGAAATTCCATCTACTATGCTGTAACATCTGGATGCTGTGGGTTCTACGCTGAGGTGGTATGCAGCGTCCAACCCAGAGTGTTTATTGATCGTGTGCACCTACCCTTGGAGTTTTCACCCCAGTTTGAAGCACAGCTCAGCCAAAATGCTCAGAGTTGCAGAGGATTTTTGTGCAAGGACCTTTTTGGGCACATGTACAGAACCCTTCGGGTATGTTTCCACGTTCAGTTTTGCTTCAGGCTTTGGTCAGGATTTTATGCAGGTAAAATCCTGACCAAAACTGCACCTGAGGTCACTGGCAGGTCACCTGCGGTGTACCTGCGTGTTTTGCTCATAGTAGCAACATGCTGCGTTTCGAAAAAACGCACCACGCATGCGTTTTCGCGGCAAAAACGCATGCGTTTTTTAACGCATAGTGGAGTCTGGATTTCAAGAAATCCCATCCACTATGCTGTAACATCTGGACGCTGCGTTTTTGACGCTGCGGAAAAACGCAGCGTCAAAAACGCAGCGTATCCTGAACGTGGAAACATACCCTTCCAGGTCTATAAACCCAGGATGCCTCTACTTAGTGTGAGAGACCTGGAGATTTCAGCATGGCCGATAGCAATCAAAAGATTGGACGAACACTGGACAGGTAGTGGTGAGAAGTGTAGGGGCCAGAGAGGTGAATGGTGAGGTGAGTATAATAATTTTTGTATTTTTTACATATGGCATTTAATCTCTTGTATCTAAAGAGACCCAACAGAATAATAATGGACATAAAATGTGCAGAGAATAAATTCTCGATTTGAATTTCCTGGGAAAATCTGTGTGAACAGGCAAAAGTTGCCTGATACACTCATCTCTACTAGCAATACACATTCAATAGCTTTGAGAAAAATGAGCATGTTATTCCTAATAAACTCACCATATGCATGCATGCTCGCTTCACCAGAATGTGCATATGTTTGGAATGGAAAGAAAAGTGTTAGCCAATCACGGAGACCTCCGCAGGATAATATTTGGACATGCCAAAATTCATCATGGCCGATTTTTTGTTTGTCAGACAAAGAATAAATTAGCAATGAACAAAGCACCTGCATGCATATTGCCTACCATTAGAGGAAAGAAGAATAAGAGGTTTATTGTACTAACAGAAAATGTGCAATCTGCATTCAAACAAAATTTGACAGGTGCATAAGTATGGGCACCCTTATCATTTTCTTGTTTTAAATACTCCTACCTACTTTTTACTGACTTACTAAAGCACTTTTTTTGGTTTTGTAACCTCATTGAGCTTTGAACTTCATAGCCAGGTGTATGCAATCATGAGAAAAGCTACTTAAAGTGGCCACTTGCAAGTTGTTCTCCTGTTTGAATCTCCTCTGAAGAGTGGCATCATGGGCTCCTCAAAACAACTGTCAAATGATCTGAAAACAAAGATTATTCAACATAGTTGTTCAGGGGAAGGATACAAAAAGCTGTCTCAGAGATTTAACCTGTCAATTTCCACTGTGAGGAACGTAGTAAGGAAATGGAAGAACACAGGTACAGTTCTTGTTAAGGCCAGAAGTGGCAGTCCAAGAAAATGTTGAGATCAGTCAAGGACAATCCTCAGACCACCTCCAGAGAGCTGCAGCATCAACTTGCTGCAGATGGTGTCACTGTGCATCGGTCAACTATACAACGCACTTTGCACAAGGAGAAGCTGTATGGGAGAGCGATGCGAAAGAAGCCATTTCTGCAAGCACACCACAAACAGAGTCGGCTGAGGTATGCAAAAGCACATTTGGAGAAGCCAATTTCTTTTTGGAAGAAGGTCCTGTGGACTGATGAAACCAAGATTGAGTTGTTTGGTTATACAAAAAGGCGTTATGCATAGCGGCAAAAAAACACAGCATTCCAAGAAAAACACTTGCTACCCACAGTAAAATTTGGTGGAGGTTCCATCATGCTTTGGGGCTGTGTGGCCAATGCCGGCACCTGGAATCCTGTTAAAGTTGAGGGACGCATGGATTCCTCTCAGTATCAGCAGATTCTTGACAATAATGTTCATGAATCAGTGACAAAGTTGAAGTTACGCAAGGGATGGATCTTTCAACAAGACAATGATCTAAAACACCGCTCCAAATCTACTCAGGCATTCATGCAGAGGAACAATTACACTGTTCTGGAATGGCCATCCCAGTCCCCAGACCTGAATATCATTGAACATCTGCGGGATCATTTGAAGAGGGCTATGCATGCTCGGCGACCATCAAACTTAACTGAACTGGAATTGTTTTGTAAAGAGGAATGGTCAAAAATACCTTCATCCAGAATCCAGGAACTCATTAAAAGCTACAGGAAGCGACTAGAGGCTGTTATTTTTGCAAAAGGAGGATCTACTAAATATTAATGTCACTTTTATGGTGAGGTGCCCATACTTATGCACCTGTCAAATTTTGTTTGAATGCAGATTGCACATTTTCTGTTAGTACAATAAACCTCATTTCAAGGCAGAAACATTACTGTGTCCAACAGTTATTAGATACATGAAACTGAAGTAGCTGTTGCAAGAAAAACAATTTTTATAAAACATTAAGCTTAAGATTTATAGGGGTGCCCAAACTTTTTCATATAACTGTATGTTAGGTATGTTTGGCTGTGATTCATTCTGCTCTTTCTGTTGAAATAAAAATGCAACCAGTTCTGAATTATCCAGAAAAAGAAATACTGAAAATTTCATGCAGTCCACCCCTTTCCCATAACTCTTTTCTGGATCTTAGGTCAATGTTGGTCACAGAAATTTAGCATGTGTAGGTTGGTGTTGGCAGTAGGATTATAAATTATGCAGATAATACAATACTAAAGGGAAAAAGAGTTGTCACAAATGCACTTATAAGTAGTCAGAAAACTTCACAAAGCTAAGTGAAATAGTAAAGTTGTAATCCACTTTGACGTACAGAGATGTACTGAAATTAAGGTAAGAAAAATAGCACTACCCACAGCTGTTATGCAATAAATGCATTAGGTCGGATAACCCTTCAAAAAGAACTCCTATAATTATACCGAGGTTTATATGTGCAAACGTTTTAGACAGGAGTGGAAAAAAAAGTAGTAATGTTTAAAAAAAATTAATAGTTTATTTTTTAGCAATTAACAAAATGCAAAGTTACTGAAAAAAAGGAATCTAAACCAAATCAATATTTTGTCTGATCACCTTTTGCTTTCAAAACAGCATCAATTCTTGTAGGTGCAGTTGCACAAAGTCAGAGATATTGAAGGATTATACTCGGGTATATTAGTAACCAATTTTACCAAATAGATGATAACAATCATCATTTCCATTTGTTTTTTGAAACACAGTCAATTACTTAAAGTGAAACACCTGTGTAGAAAGCTTAAAACTGGTGCAGGAATAGTCAAATCTTTCTATGAATGTGAGGTTGTGGAAGACAGTCCATGTCACTGGTTAATCAGTGTGGAAAGGTTGAGCCCAACAACAAACCCCAAGGTAGTTATACTGCTTAATCAAGGTCTTTCCCAGGAAAAGAGTTTAAAGTCTACATTAGCATATAATAAGCACCAACAAATGAGCACTGTTTAACCCCTTCACCCCCAAGGGTGGTTTGCACGTTAATGAACAGGCCAATTTTTACAATTCTGACCACTGTCCATTTATGAGGTTATAACTCTGGAACGCTTCAACGGATCCTGGTGATTCTGACATTGCTTTCTCGTGACATATTGTACTTCATGATATTGGTAAAATTTCTTTGATATTACCTACATTTATTTGTGAAAAAAAAACAGAAATTTGGCAAAAATTTTGAAAATTTTGCAATTTTCCAACTTTGAATTTTTATGTAATTAAATCACAGAGATATGTCACACAAAGTACTTAATAAGTAACATTTCCCACATGTCTACTTTACATCAGCACAATTTTGGAACCAACATTTTTTTTGTTAGGGAGTTATAAGGGTTAAAATTTGACCAGCAATTTCTCATTTTTAACAACACCATTTTTTTTTAGGGACCACATCTCATTTGAAGTCATTTTGAGGGGTCTATATGATAGAAAATACCCAAGTGTGACACCATTCTAAAAACTGCACCCCTCAAGGTGCTCAAAACCACATTCAAGAAGTTTATTAACCCTTCAGGTGTTTCACAGGAATTTTTGGAATGTTTAAATAAAAATGAACATTTAACTTTTTTTCACACAAAATTTATTTCAGCTCCAATTTGTTTTATTTTACCAAGGGTAACAGGAGAAATTGGACCCCAAAAGTTGTTCTCCAATTTTTCTTGAGTAGGCTGATACCCCATATGTGGGGGGAACCACCGTTTGGGCGCATGGGAGGGCTCGGAAGGGAAGGAGCGCCATTTGGAATGCAGACTTAGATGGAATGGTCTGCAGGCATCACATTGCGTTTGCAGAGCCCCTAATGTACCTAAACAGTAGAAACCCCCCACAAGTGACACCATTTTGGAAAGTAGACCCCCTAAGGAACTCATCTAGATGTGTTGTGAGAGCTTTGAACCCCCAAGTGTTTCACTACAGTTTATAACGCAGAGCCGTGAAAATAAAAAATATTTTTTTTTCCACAAAAATTATTTTTTAGCCCCCAGTTTTGTATTATCCCAAGGGTAACAGGAGAAATTGGACCCCAAAAGTTGTTCTCCAATGTGTTCCAAGTACGCTGATACCCCAATTATAACTGAAACCCTAATCCAAACACACCCCTAACCCTAATCCCAACGGTAACCCTAACCACACCTCTAACCCAGACACACCCCTAACCCTAATCCCAACCCTATTCCCAACCGTAAATGTAATCCAAACCCTAACTTTAGCCCCAACCCTAACCCTAACTTTAGCCACAACCCTAACTGTAGCCTTAACCCTAGCCCCAACCCTAGCCCCAACCCAACCCTAGCCCTTACCCTAGCCCTAACCATAGCCTAACCCTAGCCCTAACCCTAAACCTAACCCTAGCCCTAACCCTAGCCCTAACCCTAACCCTAGCCCTAACCCTAGCCCTAACCCTAACCCTAACCCTAGCCCTAACCCTAATGGGAAAATGGAAATAAATACATTTTTTAATTTTTCCCTAACTAAGCGGGTGATGAAGGGGGGTTTGATTTACTTTTATAGCGAGTTTTTTAGCGGATTTTTATGATTGGCAGCCGTCACACACTGAAAGACGCTTTTTATTGCAAAAAATATTTTTTGCGTTACCACATTTTGAGAGCTATAATTTTTCCATATTTGAGTCCACAGAGTCATGTGAGGTTTTGTTTTTTTCAGGACGAGTTGACGTTTTCACTGGTGACATGTTTGGGCATGGTAGATTTTTTGATCGCTTTTTATTCCGATTTTTGTGAGGCAGAATGACCAAAAACCAGCTATTCATGAATTTCTTTTGGGGGAGGCGTTTATACCATTCCGCATTTGGTAAAATTGATAAAGCAGTTTTATTCTTCGAGTCAGTACGATTACAGCGATACCTCATTTATATCTTTTTTTATGTTTTGGAGCTTTTATACGATAAAAATTATTTTATAGAAAAAATAATTATTTTGGCATCGCTTTTGTTCTGAGGACTATAACTTTTTTATTTTTTTGCTGATGATGCTGTTTGGCAGCTCGTTTTTTGCGGGACAAGATGACGTTTTCAGCAGTACCATGGTTATTTATATCCTTTTTTTATCGCGTGTTATTCCACTTTTTGTTTGGCGGTATGAGAATAAAGCGTTGTTTTTGCATTTTTTTTTTTTTACGGTGTTCACTGAAGGGGTTAACTAGTGATATAGTTTTATAGGTGGGGTCGTTACGGACGCGGCGATACTAAATATGTGTACTTTTATTGTTTAATATTTTTTTTTATTTAGATAAAGAAATGTATTCATGGGAATAATATTTTTTTTTCTTTATTTAGGATTTTTTTTTTCTTTTTTTTTTACACATGTGGAAATTTTTTTTTTTACTTTTTTACTTTGTCCCAGGGGGGACATCACAGATCGCTGATCTGACAGTTTGCACAGCACTCTGTCAGATTACCGATCTGAGTTCCAGTGCTGCAGGCTTACCAGAGCCTGGTCTGCACCCGGAAGTAATCCCTGCAGGACCCGGATGCAGCCCCGCCGCCATTTTGGATCCGGGGCCTACAGGGATAGGAAGTAAGAGACCCTCGCAGCAACGCGATCACATCGCGTTCCTCTGGGGGTATCAGGGAAGTCCGCAGGGAGCCCCCTCCCTGCGCGATGCTTCCCTGTACCGCCGGCACACCGCGATCATGTTTGATCGCGGTGTGCCAGGGGTTAATGTGCTGGGGGCGGTCCGTGACCGCTCCTGGCACATAGTGCCAGATGTCAGCTGCGATAGGCAGCTGACACCCGGCCGCGATCGGCCGCGCTCCCCCCGTGAGCGCGGCCGATCGCGCTGGATGTACTATTCCGTCCTTGGGAATTAGGGCCCACCCCACATGGACGGAATAGTACATCCAATGGCAGAAAGGGGTTAATGACTGTAGACATAGTGGTCGGCCAAGGAAACTTCATGCAGCAGGGGATAGACACATCATGCATATTTCCCTTTGAAATTGGAACATTTTCAGCAGTGGCATCAGCTCGGATATAGCAGTAATCAGTGGAATCAAGCAGCGACACCCATCTATTGTTCAGAGAAGTCTTACCAGAACAAGTTTTCATGGAAGACTTGCAGCCAAAAAGCCAAACCTTCAATGTGGGAATGGAGCCAAGAGACTCAATTATACATGGAAAAATAGGAACAGGGAGGTGGAAAAATAGTCACAGATCCTCTGGACTGATGAGTCAAAATATGATATACGATACGATACAGCACACTTTATTAATCCCAGGGGAAATTACGGTATTACAGCAGCAATACAAACAACAGTACATAAAATATTAGGACACAAATCCTCCACAAGTATACCAACATTACATAGCAAATAAATGTGGGTAGTTCAGGTATATGAGTCACTGTTAATTGACATTAGTACACCTGCAATCAGTCATTGTTGTCTACCACCCTTAGGAAATTGTTATACATCCACATAGCAGTAGGTACTAATGATTTCCTGAATTTCTCCTTCTTACACTTTAGTAAGCTTAGACAGCTGCTGAATGTGCTTTTATGCTTCAAGAACAGCTCGTATAGTCGGTGTTTATTATTATTCATTATAGCCCTACACGTCTTCTGAATCCTATCCTCCAATACCTCCTCAAAAGAGTTCAGATGGAAGCCAACAACCGCGCTTGCCTTCTTGATAAGTTTGTTGAGCTTATTAGCGTCAGATACTAGCACACTACTGCCCCAGCAAATGATTGTAAAAAGATGGAGCTTGCCACAACGGACTGGTAGAACATTTCCAACATTTTACTGCACACATTGAACCACCTGAGCTTCTGAAGAAAGTACAGTCTGCTCATTCCCTTCTTGTGAACCTTTTCTGTATGACACCTCCAATCGAGTTTACTGTCAAGGTGAACCCCCAAATATTTGTAGCTCTCAACAATCTCAACCTCAATATTGATCGGTAAGTAATCCTCCTTTTTCCTTCTATAACTCACCACCAACTCCTTGGTTTTCTTTACATTTAGTTTTAGACAGTTAGTCCGGCACCAATCCACAAAGTCAGAATCCACCCTTCTATATTCCTCCTCCTCCCCCTGGCCCCCCATAATGCCCCCTATAATCACTGAGTCATCTGAGAATTTTTGGAGGTGACAAAAATCTGATTTATACTGAAAGTCAGCTGTATACAATGTGAAGAGGAAGGGTGACAACACTGTACCCTGAGGGGCTCCAACACTACTCTGTACACTGCCATATACCACCTCCCCATCCTTACAAACTGCGACCTGTCTGTCAGGTAGTCACTTATCCAAGTTCACCATCCCCTCATCCACTGACATATCAGTCAACTTATTATGCAGTAAGTAAAAATAATCACTGCACTCGTATATTTTCAAATTGCATTTATCAAAAGTTTATTTGACTTGACTCAGTGAAAAGAGGTATTTGGCGAATTGTACTTGGCGAATTGACGTTTCGGCCAACCCGTGGCCTTGATCACAAAATCGCCCATTAGAACTCTGTTGTTTATAAAGAAAGGACCCTGTATGACTGGTGAGTCAGATAAAGGGATGTAGTTGCATACCCTGTCCTGCGTGTAGGATCAGAGATACAAATCAGGCTGTGTCCTTCCTGTGTTCTCTGGAATGTCCCGGAGGGAGCATGGAAATATAGTGCTGTATCACCTATTCAGGGGCACAGACGTATTCAGGGATATAGCTGGTAGTAAACTCCCTGTGTGATGTGGTATGCTGCAGGTGGAGCGGGGATAGCGTCCGTCTCTGTCTCTGGATAAGCTTATCCACCGCTGTGACACAGGATTGTGTCGGCTTCCTCCACTTCGCCACCAACGCTTGCCCCTGCTTGCACAGGAGACAGAGACGGACGCTATCCCCAGCTCCACCTGCAGCATACCACATCACACAGGGAGTTCACTACCGCAACTATATCCCTGAATACGTCTGTGCCCCTGAATGTATAGGTGATACAGCACTATATTTCCATGCTCCCTCCGGGACATTCCAGAGAACGCAGGAAGGACACAGCCTGATTTGTATCTCTGATCCTACACGCAGGACAGGGTATGCAACTACATCCCTTTATCTGACTTACCGGTCATACAGGGTCCTTCCTTTATAAACAACAGAGTTCTAACAGGCGATTTTGTGATCAAGGCCACGGGTCGGCCGAAACGTCAATTCGCCAAGTACAATTCGCCAAATACCTCTTTTCACTGAGTCAAGTCAAATAAACTTTTGATAAATGCAATTTGAAAATATACGAGTGCAGTGATTATTTATACTTTATGACTTGTGGGATCGAGTATCCCGTTCACTGGCACCGTGAACCATATTGATTGAGTGCTAGCTTTCAATATTCTCCATAGTTATTATGCAGTAAGAGCGGCTGTAAGGTATTGAAAGCACTTGAGAAGTCAAAGAACTACACTACAGTTCCATCATTGTCCAAGAATAAATGTACTGCATGTAACAGTGACACTACAGCATCATCCACCCCAATCTCTGCTGGTACGCTAACTGTAGGGGGTCAGTAAACGCCCTCACCCTCGGACACAAGTAGGCAAGTATTATTCTCTCCAAGGACTTCATAGCATGTGATGTTAAGGCCACTGAATGATAGCCTTGTAGGGAAGTTGGAAAAGTGGTCTTAGGAAGCGGCACCAGGCAAATGGTGTTCCACAGTTCTGGTATACCCTGTTATTGAAGGCTCCAGTTAAACAGATGCTGGAAGACAGTACACAGTTGGTTTGCGCACACTCTGAGGACACGTGGACTGAGGCCATAGGACCCAGCTGCTTTGCCAATAGCAAGTCTACTGAACTGTTTTCTCACGTCGCTTTGGGAAACTGTGAAAGCAGGCAGTTTATCCCCCAATGTCAATGCTGCTGATCCTTTCTCAGCTCCATCCCCCATTCCTGATGATGCTGTGCTTGTGTTGGTGAATCTGTTGTAAAACTCATTCATTTCATTAGCCAAGGGCAGATCCACTTCCCCACACTCCAGCTTTGCCTTAAACCCAGTTAGCTGTTTCATGCCAGACTACACCTCCATATAATAGTTGTGTGACAATTTTTTTTTAATTTAATTCGGAACGCCTCACGGGCCTTTTAAATTTTCCCCTTTAAATCCCTTTGTATCAATTTCAGTTTCTTTGTATCCTTCATTTTAAATGCCAGTTTTTTCTTGTTTAGTAAGTGTTTCAATACTTTTGTAATCCAAGGTTTGTTATTTGCATAACATTGAATCTTTATAGCTGGTACAACAGTGTCAATACAAAAATTCATATAATCCGTTACTGGCACGCCAATATCATGCTCTCCCCTGTGGCATATCACCTCCCAGTCTGTGAGGTCAAAGCAGTTTTGCAGAGCCTCCTCCGCCGCTGTAGTCCACTTCCTGATTAGTTTTATTGTCGCTGGTTCTTTGCTAACAACAGGTTGGCATGATGGAGACAATAGTGTGAGGTTGTGGTCTGATTTCCCAGAGGGGGCAGTTCAGACAATGAATAAGCAAAATATCTATCTATCTATCTATCTATCTATAAACATATAGTCAATATATTTGACTGTAACAGGAGGAGGTTGTTTTCCCAAAATGCTGGAGAGCAGTACAATAATGAGTGTCTGCAGGCAACAGTGAAACATGGTGAAGGTTCCTGCAAATTTGAGACTGCATTTCAGAAACTAAACCTGAGGATTTGGTCAGAATTAATGGTGTCATCAATACTGACAAAACAAGTAGATATTTATCCATCATGTAATACTATCATGGTAGTGTCTGACTGACTCCAAATTTTTTCTACAGCTTTATGTCATTAAGAACAAACTTCAGTGTAAGAAGATCAACATATGCCCTGATATCAATATTTTTGAGTCTGTCTGGTGTTACAATAAAAGACAAATTTGTGCAAGCCTACCTTTACAGAAGATCTGTGAATATGTCTCCAAGATGTTTGGAGAAATTTCTTCATAAACTATATGCAAATGTACCTAGAAGAATTGATGTTATTCTGAAGGCAATTGATACTGCTTTGAAGGCAATAGTTAGTCACACTAAATATTGATTTGATTCACATATCTATTATGTTCATTCAAATTCCATTTTGGTAATAGCTAAAAATAAAAGATTAAAATTTCTACTTTGGAGAGCATATTCACTATGCAGTATATTTTACATATTTTTCATATCGCTTTGCATAGTACTACACTGTTTATTGCTGCTGATCGTTACATGTCATATATAGAAAAAATCCTGTGATTGTCAGCTAATTATCTTTTTCACTTTATATATATGCGGCCCATATTTCACATTTTACAGATCTGCAACTGTGAAGCAATTTATAAAAATATATTTTAGTAGCATTTAGTCCAATGATTGCCTTTCTTACGGGCTTCCTAATGCTCTCTTATCCCCCAATGTCAATGCTGCTGATCCTGTATAGGATTATACAGATATAGAAGCGATACCCTCACAATCAGCCATTGAAGCCTCAAAATGTTGATTAACCTCAAATTCCAAAATTTTCAACTCACTTTGTCTTACAATATCAATAAAACAAAAAAAAAAAAAAAGATTTCCACAAAAATGTTATTTGAGCCCAAATTTTTTCATTTTCACAAAAATAGCAGAAAAAAATGGATGGCAAAATGTGGTGTGCAATTTCACCCGAGCGCAGACTTTTGAGGCACAGTGCAAAACTCAGAAGGGAAGAAGCGCCATATTGGAGTTCATATTTTGCTGGGATGGTTTGAGGGTGTCATGTCACATTGGCAGAGCCCCTGAGGTGCCAAAACAGCAGAAACCCCCATAAGTGACCTCATTGTGCAACCCAACGAATTTATCTAGGGGTGCAATGAGCATTTTGACACCACATGTGCCTTACAGAACTTTATACTATTGCATGGTGAAGAATGAAAAAATACATTTTACCACTAAAATGTTGTTTTAGCCCCAAATTTTTAATTTTTATAAGGGCTAACGGCAAAAGATGGACATCTCAGTTTGCTGGGCAATTTCTCCTGAGTGCGCCAATACCCTACATGTAATCGGGAACTACTTTTCAGGCACAGTGAAAAGCTCAGAAGAGAAGGAGCACCATATAATAGTACAGATTTTACTGTTATGGTGTGCAGATGTAAGGCATCAGGATTCTCCCACTGCACAGGATAGATCCCAAGCCTTATCTGCCTCTGTAGTCTCTCATTCAGCTTCATCCACTGCCAGTGCTGCTGTTATTACCCCTTTGCTTATCCACTATTTCTATGGTATTCTGACCCTGGACTGTGACCTGACTTATGCATTTGTCTTTTCCCTTAGTTTACTACGTGCTCTCTTGGTACTGACCCCTGCCCATGAGTTTTGACTAGCATCACAGGAACATTTTAGATAACATTATAAATCACATTTATCCTGCGCTCTACACTAAGCACTTACTTTGGAGTTTCCATCTGTGACTTACATGAAACTTTGAGGGCTCCATTCACTATAATAAGGCAGCAGAGTTACTTTGGACACCATCTGGCCTCTATTCAGTGGTGTCATTCTTTCAGAGGTGCACAAAACTGTGGTCAACGCCACTTTTATGCAAGCCTAAAAACACAGACAACACCTGATCATAGGCCAGACAATGTCCACATTGTCTCCATCTGCATCATTATAAGGAAACTTGCATCAGGGGTTCCATTTGAATCATGCATTACAGAGATATACAAAGAAAACCTGATGCAAGCACTCAGCGTAGTGTGAAGGATAAATGTGCACGGAGCCTTACTGTGATCTTGTCATTTGAGGGCTTGTTTTTTGCAGGATCAGTTGATTTTTTTTGCACAATTTTTGGTCATATAACTTTTTTTGATCGATTTCTAAATAGATTTTTTGAGGCAGAATTAACAAAAAACTAGCAGTATTGGCAGTATTAAGAAAAAAACATTGTTTTTGTTTCTTTTTTAAAAAAATTTATGATTAATTTTTTTTATGATTCTCTCAAGGGGTTAACTAGTGTGACAATTTTATTGGCTGGGTCCTTCCAGAAATGACAGTGCCAAACAAGTGTACTTTTTTTGTTCATTTTGTTTAACATAAAAATGCTGTACCTATTTATTAGTATAATATTTTTTTTTTATTATTATTACTTTGTAATGTTTTTAAATAAATATTTTTGAAAATGATGTTCAACTTTTTTTTATTTTCTTGCTTAGTGCCTCTCTGGGACTTTCACTTCCAGCTGTCTGATTGCTGTTATAAAGTATTGCAATGCACAAGCATTGCAATGCTTTATACCTGTCAGTGCGACACAAGCTTCTTAGACCAAGCTCTGTGTATGGATTACCAAGCTTACCATACCCCGGTGACTTAGATTTCATATGACGACCTAGGGTCACCACTGCAATAATCAAGCCCTCGCAATAACATCATGAGGGCAGCCTTCTAAATGCTGTGATCGATATTGATCTCAGCATTTAACAGGTTAAAATTCCAGAGGCAGTGTAGGCACCATTCCTGGCAGAGAATGCCAGGTGTCAGCTATTATATAACAGAAATACCTGGCGACAATTGTGCGTTTAAAGCTCTTGTGCATGCAAAATTGCCAGGACATATCCATACATCCTAGGTTGGGAAATCCTTCCCAACTAGGATATATGGCTATATCCAAGATGGTGAAGACTGCTCCTTTACCTAAAGTTACACAGCATAGAGGCTGTCAGTCAATGAGTTGGATGCGGGGCTTGGCAGGAAATACAATTGGAGTAACACAACCGGCAGATCTACAGATTCATTTTCATATCTGTTCAAACACTGATTTCTCAGGAAT
This sequence comes from Ranitomeya variabilis, assembly GCF_051348905.1. NCBI lineage: Eukaryota > Metazoa > Chordata > Amphibia > Anura > Dendrobatidae > Ranitomeya > Ranitomeya variabilis. The sequence goes on along the minus strand of NC_135232.1, from coordinate 1,008,545,393 downwards.
GGAGGAACAGACTGGTTATGTAAAGGTATTGCTGGACTTATCTTTGCTACATGCACATATAAATAATTTGGATGGTGAAATCCTACTGACAGATTTCTTTTAATAAATTATACTGGTGCCCTAGAATAGTGGAAATAAAAAAAAGTTTGGGTCATTTTACTCCAAGGCAACCGAGGCTGTTTAAAAACAAAATGCATCTCAAAAGATTTTAAAAACTACAGTCTCTCGAACCAAACTTATTTTATATAGTAAAACTTTTATTTCACAATTAAACATTTGACAATTTTTTTTGTTTCATTTAATTATCAGCCATCTTTTTTATGGCAAATGTTTTCTTATAATTTTTGAGTTAGTTATCTGGATATGCATCTTACATGCTTGAAGAATTATTGCTAAATAACATTTTAGAATTCACGTAAGTTTATCTCTGTTAAAAAATTACAAATCAGGCATAAAATAATCACTTGACATGTCATAGTAACACATTGTAGGATAACAACAGTGTATTGTACTCCAGGCAGTTTCCTAATTGAAGAGGCTGTGTCCTTCTATAGATACTCAATTCCCGCGGGCAAAGTTAGAAGGGAGATTTTTGTGACTTGAAATCTAAAAAATAATCATTCTGTTGCTGTTCCATCAATTCAATAGTACAGTAAGGGCTGAAGTCACATAAATCTCCATCTCTATCTGCTATGATCTGGGTACTCTGTAGGGCACTGAATCATCATTAATATGGTAGTTGGCAGAAGCCCAGGCTCAGAAAACCCCTTAGATACTCTCTTTGGAATTGTCACTGTGACATGTTAGGACATTATTTTATGGATGGACCATGAAGAACAAATAATCTTCAGGGGTTATTCTCAATATCCATTGAAATCATCAACTGGTCCGGTAAGAAAACTGTCACCATGGTTTATTTATGCCATTAGTTTGTAGAACCATTCTGTTATGGAGGCTAGAATGCTCGTTGTATAATTTGTTATTTGTTATGTTACAAATAGGAGATTTTCTTTGAATGATGTCCTACTTTGACTTGTTTTGGATAAACAGCATAATTTGTGATATCAGTTGTTTTTACCATAATTGCCCTTTTTAACTCCATATTGATTATTATGAAGTTGTATGCTATCTGAATTTTTTTACAATTTATGTTCTAACATATCTATTTTTATATTTAAAAGAAGGTAATGAAAATTGTTTATGTTTACAAATATTTTCTAGCAGTTAAAGATTTTCTAAGACCAAAAATATACCGTATTTTCCGCTTTGTAAGACGCACTTTATTTCCCCCAAATTTGGGGGGGAAATGTGGGTGTGTCTAACAAAGTGGATATACCATTACAGGCTGGGATGAGGGGGTGTCCGCCGCCGCTACCGCCCGCCGCCACTGTTGCCTGCCGCCGCTGCCGGAGTTGTCCGCTGCTGCCCCGGGTGATGCTGGAGGCTCCGGTGCTGCGGGGGGCTCTGGCGACATTTTGTGAAAGACCAGAGCCCCCCGGCAGTTCGTCCATGCGTTCCAGTATGACTAACTCCGGGAAAATGGCCGCCGGAATCTCAGGAGATGAGATTTCAGCGCTGAGATCTCATCTCTCGAGATGAGATTTCAGCGCTGAGATCTCATCTCTCGAGATTCCGGCGGCCATTTTCCCAGAGTCAGTCATACAGGAACGCATGGACGAACTGCTGGGGTCTCTGGCTTTTCACAAAATGTCGCCAGAGCCCCCCGCAGCACCGAAGACAGCCCTGCAGCATCGGAGACACCCCTGCAGCACTGGAGCCCCCCTGCAGACACCCTCATCCCAGCCTGCAGCACAGGAGCCCCCCTGCAGCACAGGAGCCCCCTGCAGACCCCTCATCCCAGCTTGCAGCACAGGAGCCCCCCTGCAGACCCCTCATCCCAGCCTGCAGCACAGGAGCCCCCTGCAGCACAGGATCCCCCTGCAGACCCCCTCATCCCAGCCTGCAGCAATGCTCCACTCCTGCCTCCAGCAATGACCCTGGGACCCTGATCCACCACAGCCACAACCCCTGGTAAGTAATAAGACGCATGGATTATAAGACGCCCCACCAATTTATTAAAAAAAGTTTTTTCCTATTTTTCTCCTCAAAATTTGGGATGCGTCTTATAATCCGGAGCGTCTTACAAAGCGAAAAATACGGTAATTTTACTCCACTTTGAGGACGAACAATGAAACATTCAAAATCAATGCAAAAATGGAGTTTACAGGAAAATAGTTAAGAAACATTCTTTCCTGTATAATGACTTGTATGTAAGACAAAATGTAAAAAAGATTTTTTTTAAATAATATTTTAGTAAATCAAAATTATTATTTTTATTAAAAAATTGGAACTTTCAGTGTAATTTATGAAGGAAACAAGAAGTGCCCAAAATGTGATGGAAGAGGGACTCAGATACACCCTGTATTAGACAAAAAGGAGGGCCTCATACACATTCTGCTCAGTTTCTCATGTAGTGTTACTCCTAGACTCATAAATGCTATGCACTAAGTGCAAAGCCTGTCAAAAAATACAAGCAGGGTCATTTATACACCCTTGAAGGCACCAACTGCAATGTCTCATTCAAATATTTTAAACAAAGTATAATTGTGGTACTTCTACACTCATAAAAGTTCTGCATAGTGCAAAGCCTGCCAAAAATTATAATCAGGGTCATTCATATACCCTTGAAGGCACCAACTGCAGTACCTCATTCAAATTTTGTAACTAAAGTGTAATAGGGGTACTCCTACACTCATAATGGCTCTGCACAAAGTACAAAGCCAGGAAAAATTATCAGTAGACTCATCCACAGACCCTTGAAGGCAACAACTGGAGGGCCACATTAAAATATTAAGAAGTGTAGCTCATGTGCTCCTACACTCATAAAGGTTCTTAACAAAGTGCAAAGCCATGAAAAATGTGCCATAACAGGGTGGTACTCTCTTTCATAATCCAAGTAATTGTGTTGGAAAGGACACGGGTGATGTTCCTGGATACATGCTACAACAAGGCGAGGATGCCACACTGGGAGAAATATTGACAATTGGGGACCTAATTTGTACACCTGTAGCAGGCCAATTCTGTTTTTTATTAATCCCCACTTTTCCATACCACTAGATGACAGCAGCACATAATGTGTTTATAAAATTTGAATGAGGCCCTCCAATTGTTGCCTTCAGCAGTGTATGGATAACCTAGTTATAATTTTTTCCTGGCTTTGCACTTTGTGCAATAACTTTTTGAGTGAAGGAGTACAGCATGTATGTTTTCAAAATATTTGAATGAGTCCCACCAGTTATTGCCTTTCAGGGGTCTATGGATGACTGGATGACCCTCCTAATAATTTTTTCCTGGATTTGCACTTGCTGCAAAGCCTTTATGAGTTTAGAAGTACATCAACTGCACTTTCAAAATATTTTACGTTCCCAATTTTTTTCTAGATTTAATTAGTCATCCATACAGTTTAACACAGTTATTGTTATGCTACAGTGGTATGTAAACCTCCAAAAAAGTGTTGACATTTTTTTCTTGATTCAATTACCTACTCATAGAATACTACATGCTTTGTGGTACATATATGTGCTATATAAGACTCCAAAAAGTATTGTAAAATTGGTCAGGATTCAATTACTCAACCATACAGTGTGCTTAGTCTTAAATTTTGATGGTATATAACACTCAAAAAAATGTTCCAAAACATTTTATGGATTCAGTTACATAAAGACGCCTTTCTTAGATGGCGTTTGGTGTAACACAGCGGCACAGATGAGTATTCATGGCTTGGCTCTGTGGCTCTATGTGAGATATCATAAACACTGTTGAAGCTATAGATGAAGACCGGAGCTCAATAGCAGTAGCACATGTTTGGTGTGTCAGTTCATGCATAGAACAGAGCGGAGCCGGTTGAAAATATCTGGATTCTTATCCACATTGGGATAAGAATATTGGGTTCACAGTGAATGAATTTATGGGTGTGTAGTAGTCTAGGATTTGGCGCTTTGTGGGGCAAACCATCAAGATTGCCTAAAGCTCTTCATTGAGACCGGAGTATGACAGCAGGATATATGAGGGGCATGATAGCCCATGCAATTGTATAAAGTCGACCCGGCCGGATTTACCTAGGTGTACACCCATATTGTGTTAAGGATCTCTGGGCCATTGTGAATGACTATCTAGTTGATGCATATCTATCGCCATATGTGTTTTTATATAGCTCTTTTGCTTCTGGGGAATTAGGCAATCCCTAGCATAGTATTCATCTGTATAGTGCTAGAGGACCCTTTAGTGTCTGGGCAGGGGCCTTCATCAGTGGCTGCAGGGCTTACCAGGGCCCGCAGGGATAGTCATCGTTGAGCAGGGGTGCCATAATGCTCCCCCTAGGGTGTCTACCTCCGCAGCCAGGCAGGGGCAGTATAGGTGCCTTTTATAAGGTGATATAGGTTTCCCCATTAGTTTCGTATTTATCTGTTTTGAGCACTATTGTTTTGTTGGTTTTTGTTTTCTGTTGTTCACTGTAGGTGGGGTTGTTGCCTTGTTTTTAATAATAAAAAGGAATTTTATACTGAGGTTTTTTTCATATGATTTTGACGGTAAACACCTCGTGTTAAGTGGTATCCAAGTAAGATTTATCCTCATTGTTACCCAATCCAAACTGAGCAGATGAGATAAGGCTGGGCTGGGTAGTATTTCCCGTTAAATGTCTTCCTCCTTCTGCAACTGATCCGCATGCATAGTTTCATGTTTATTTGTGAGAAGCTACTGTTTAAGTAGGCACAGAAGCGAGATCGTTGCACTAACTATGGCATCATTGCTGCACACCATCTTTGTGCAGTCCTCATAGCCTTGGAGAAATGCACAAATGTCAGACATCCATGCCCACTCTGCAGATATTATGTGCGGAGACTGACAAGAGTACTGACAGGCGTGTTGGAACTGATACTCAACAGATGGCCTCTGCTGCTCATAAAGACTTGCCAGCATGTGCAGTGTGGAGATTCAGTGTGTTTAAACAATGCACACCAGTGTGTGATCAGGCACTTGCATGCACTGTTGCAGCACTGCCAGAACGGAAGCAGTTGTAGCGGACTTGTGTAAATGGAAGCTGATGCAGCGTACCTTGACCAGAAGCTCTGGCAAATCTGGGTATATTTACAGAATCCGCTGATCTAGCATCACACACAAACCTGCCTGGTTGAAGGTTGAGCAGCAAAAGCCACAGATCTGTCTGGTCTGCTCTTCCTTTAAGTAACTCGGTTGTTCGGTTTGTGTCCTAGACAAATAAGCTTTAACAGAGCTTGCTGATGCTTCACTGAGGCAGTGCTACAGAGCTTCAAGCTTTCTGCTGATGTAGATGATGTGTTCTGAAATAACACATGGGTGATGAAGGATGAGGAGGAGCATGAGGCAGTGCAGGAACTGATGTGTGATGAAGAGGAAACCCTAATACGAAAGTGTACCACAGAGCAAAAAAATAGTATATGGTTGAGTAACTGACTACAGAAAAATGTTTCAACTCTTTGAGAGTGTTATATATCACTGAAATGTAACACAGATCACCTAATAGTATATGGATGAATAATTGAATACAGAAAAAATTTTCAACTCTTTTTTGGACTGTTATATAATAACTATAAACACTACAGATTATGTAATACTCTATGGATGAGTAATTGAATACAGAACAATGTTTCAATGGTTTTTTGGAGTCTTACATGTAATGTACCACAAATCACCTAAAATTCTATGGATGACAATATAGTCAGTTTTTCACCTAAAAGATAAAAATGCAATCAACTGTCACAGCTGTATACAGTGTTTAGCAACAAATTAGTCGAAATCCCTGCCTAGAGACTGTATTCAGCCACTCACCCAGCTCCTGCAACTCTCTCTCCTTCCCTAGGCTAAATGCAGATGCACCCAGATACTTGAGTGATATCTGAGTATCATTGAGCACGTTCGCTCTCATTCTTATTAAATACTCATTATACTCTTCAAAATATTGATTGCATTTTATACCACAATGTTGAAGCAACTTTTTTGAGTTATGTTTGTGGCAGTTTTGTGTCCTTCAACTGACAAAATTTTCTTAAACATATTTTCTTTCAAGCACTTGTCGCTAATCTGAAAGATCGGTCATCTATTTCTAAAAAATATACCTATCACTGTAAAGTTAATTAATATTAAAAAACTGTGTGCATGTCATAGAGGCAGCTAATGCCACTGCTATGGGGCCATTGAGATAAGGGGCATATATGTTCCTTTTACTCAGACTCAGAAAAGTTATCAATCACGTAAAAAAAAGCTGCCTTGCATGTGATTGACAGATAAAAAAATGTCTACGAGGCAGTAAAGTCCAAGTGCTTTTTCTAAGGTTATTTATGCATAGTTGTAGAAATCTAAAACAACATATTTCTTACATTTATGCTGTCAATCCTTCTGTTAATACATTGTTCATTGAAATAATCAAATATGACTGTTTTTATTAAAATTTTCAAGGAATAACAACCTCAATAACAAGAAACACAAAAAGAAAAAAGAAAAAACAGGAGCTATTAAATCTAATGCAACCGTACATGGCCTATTTAATATATTATAGGGATCAGCGAACGTGCTCTTAAAATCGGTAATCACTAGTGATGAGCGAACGTGCTCGCCACTACTCGGTTCTCGCCCATAGGTAGGTAGGCAGGGGAGTCTATGTGCACATATCCACATAACTGCAAGGCTTGCAGGCATTGTATGTGAGTATATAGATCTCCCTACCTACCTCAAATAGCTCCATTCCTGTCTGTTGCTGCGTATTTTATATATACGTAGCTGCAGGTATCCGTGGCAATTTTTTTTTCAGCTTATACCTGCTCATTTTATTAGAAAGCAATCCATAGCCCCCTTTTTTCTACATTTATTTGCTTGGTCATGCTGCAGACTACAGCCCGGTCATTGCAATACAAGAGTATGAAACTCTAACAATTTAAAAAAAAAATTGTCCCAGGCATCAGATGTGAGTGCGCAGAAAAATCTGACCTTTTTTTTGGGTACTATATTATTTTTTGGAGTGTCTTACAACATTTTTGGACACCATTTTGCTGCCCCAAAAATCTGTAGCTGGCCCAAAAATATTTAGCTACAGTTCTTATATTTATCATTTTGTACTCCACATGCATCGCATATCATTGTGCTAAATATCTTACAATTTTAGTACTCCAATTTTTTTTAGTGTCATAGCCTACTTATTGACACAATTTTGGTGGGCCCGAAAAAAATCAAGGCCACATTTTTATCAGTCCATTATTTCCGTCTTACACCTGTCTCCATCTGTGGTCTCCAAATTCTTGCTTTTCAGGCATACATTGCATTTTTTGGTCTGCTAGCCCTGGTCTCCTCAGTATTTAGTGGTTTATTTATTTTTTTATTTTTTTAAAACCCACATATTTAAACAGTCTGTTATCTCCGTCAGACGCCTGGTGTATCTGTGGTGTCAAAATCCTTGCTTTCCAGGCATACGTTGCATTGTTTTGTCTGCTAGCCTTGGTCTACTCAGTATTTAGTGGTTTAATTTTTTTTTTTTTTAAAAGACCAAAGATTTAAACAGTATATTATCTTCATCAGACGCCTAGTGTATCTGTGGTGTCAAAATCCTCGCTTTGCAGGCATACGTTGAATTGTTTTGTCTGCTAGCTTTGGTCTACTCAGTACTCAGTATTTAGTGGTTTAAAAAAAAAGCTTACAAAAAGGCCACACATTTAAACAGTCTGTTATCTCCGTCAGATAATGCATTTGTAATTCAATTATTGGATTTTTCTCTATCTCATAATTTCTTTTTATTCAAGGGGTCCCTCTACCTGCAGCTCCAAGGCACCGCAATGGGCGCGGCCTTTGCGCCGGCCTACGCTAATTTGTTCTTGGGGCTGTGGGAGAGGGACCTATTCATGTCGGGTGAGGCACCATTGATGGAGCGTGTCCTCATGTGGACACGCTACATTGATGACGTCTTTTTAATTTGGCATGGGTCGGCTGATACACTTAAGGAGTTCATGACACAGCTTAACCAGAATGAATATAACATCCACTTGACCTATAAATTTGACCGTGAGATACTGGATTTCCTTGATGTTACCGTTCGGAGGGGGGCGGACGGGTGTCTATGTACAGATTTATATCGCAAGATCACCTCCGTGAATTCCTTACTTCACGCTACGTCAGCACATCCTCCAGCAGTCATAAGAGCGATACCAACGGGACAATTCCTGCGTCTTCGTAGGATTTGTTCGGAGGAGACAGATTTTATAAAACAATCTGAAGAGCTTAAAATACGGTTCTTGGAAAGGGGCTACAGTAGGCGATCTATAAAAAAAGCCTTCAATAGGGCCAAGCACATAACCAGACATGAAGCCCTATATTCTAAAAAAACGTCTGCCCTGAACCAACCAGTAAGGTTTATCACAAAATATCACGGACAAGCTGACCTGATGAAATCCTATATAACCAAATCATGGTCAATTCTCCAATCTGATCCCATTCTACAGAAATATATTGGAGATAGGCCCAATATCACCTATAGGAGATCAAAAAATCTGGGTGACTATTTGGTGCAGAGTCATTACGCACATAATAATACCCTTTTCCCCCTCCTCCCTTTTGGTCCCAGGTTACAGACAGGATGTAAACCCTGTGGGAAATGTGTTTCATGTCCTAATATTCAAAGAGCCCATGAATTTACCAATTCTAAAGGGACGAATATATATCCAATAAAACATACCATTAATTGCCTGTCAAAGGCTGTGATATATTATGCCACGTGTCCCTGTTCCCTCATCTATGTGGGACTCACGACAAGACAACTAAAAGTTAGGACGAGGGAACACGTCCTGGGTATTTTGGCGGCCAAAGAAGTAGAAGATATTTCTACCCTTAAAACAATTCCTAAGCATTTTAGGGTCCACCATAATTGTGATGCCTCACTTTTGAAAGTGATTGGCATCGATATGATTAAATCAAATGAACGTGGGGGCCAAATCAGCATACCTTTAGCTCAAATGGAGGCCAAGTGGATATGGACTTTGGATACTGTTTCTCCACTTGGCCTCAATGAAAATCTTAGTTTTGCCCCTTTTTTATAAACCTTTTTTTAAACCTTTAAATTACTTATCTTTGCATTTTTAATTATATTCTCTTAATATTTCAGTATTAGTGTACTATTTTTAATCGTTTTGGTTTTTAAAGTATTAGGTGTTTATTGATGTTTTATCATATGGTACTCATAATTTTATATTTCAGTTTTTCAGAGTCTACTTACCTTATTTCCATGATGTCCTTTAATTTTCATCACTTTGTCCTCTCTTCCATGCGATCGGCGTGTCCTGAGGAATGGTCGACAGTGCTTTCATCTACATAAAAGATTATTATTATGATTGTGTGTATTATTTTCTTTTTTCTAATAATACTATCTTAGCCCAGACTGGATTATTTTGTTACATCAATTATGGTTATTATGTGTTATTCCATACTTTATATCAATAAATCTATTTATTGTATGTTTATATGTATAGTATCTTAGTGATTTAAGTAATCCAATCCCTATTTTTCCTACTGTATATTAATTATATGATGATATGGTATTTTTGGTGAACATTCTATATATTTCTTTCATTTTTTTGTGCTGTTCATCCTGATCCTCCTGTTGCACTATCACATATTTAATAGTATATTTGGGGCCCAAGTTTGATTGTTTTTTCTTTCTTCTTTTTTTATGATGAATTTCATATAATATATTAATGTATATATTATATTTTTTACCATATACCCTATTGGTAATATATTATTATTTTTCTAATTTCCCTACACACTCCGCGGACTATATGGCACTTTTTACAATATTATACACTAATTATTTACATTATGGGCACTTTATACATATTCGATTTAATTTTTCTGTTCGGTCGGCCGTGTATTTGGTCTATCCTGGTATGAATTCTTGCTCTATTGCTCACGCCTGGCGCCAGAGTGGTGCGCATGCGCTGTCGGGGGCCCGCGGTCTCTGCTCTCGGCGTCACTGTGGTCTTGGTAACGCCGGCTTCCCTTCTGTGCGTCCGATCACGTGACGCTGTGGGCGGGGACTTCCGGTCCATCTGTCGGCGTCTGCGCCGCTTACACAATGGCGCCGGACATCAGCAAACTATATAAACCCCTAAATATATACAGCCATCACCCCCTGACGAAGGATCGTGTATCCGAAACGCGCGTCGGGGTGCGTTTTGTTGGATACGGTGAGGCCTATAAGGTATATGTCTCCTTTTATATATTTTCTCCTTTGTGTGTAAAGCACCATATACTTTTTTGAGTGATTTATACTTAGTTTTACATTGCACATGGCACTTTTTTCACACTTTGGCACCTTCTAACCCTATTTAGGGTTACCTCTTTTTAAACGTTATTACCTCACGTTTTTATACATTGGGGAGACATATTTAATTATTTTACTATCTATATCCTTTTGGCACACCGTAGGCTTATGTGGCTTATATATATTTGTCTGGCAATCTTGTTTTAATTTATTATCCAACAAGTGCACTTTTTTAATTGTATGTATCATTACCACTAATAAAAATTTATATTAATACATATACTCTGCTCTGTTTTCCTTTTCTGGGACTGTCATCCTTGCTCTAGGTGTATGGCTTTTTCCTATCTCCGTCAGATGCCTGGTGTATCTGTGGTGTCAAAATCATCACTTTGCTGGCATATGATGCATTGTTTTGTCTGCTAGCCTTGGTCTACTCATTATTTTGTGGTTTAAATTTTTTAAAAAAAATATCAGTCACCTGGTGTATATATGGTGTCAAAATCCTCGCTTTGCAGACATACATTGTATTTTTCCATCTGCTAGCCTTGGTCTACTCATTATTTTGTTGTTAAAAAATATTAAAAAACCCACATATTTAAACAGTCTGTTATCTTCGTCAGATGCCTGGTGTATCTGTGGTCTCCAGATTCTTGCTTTTCAGGCATGCTGATCACATATAAGTTTTCTCCAAATTAATCCACTTGTATTGAAGTTTTCAATTATTTCAGTAGTCCATTTAAAATGGGCAAGGCAAGGGGCAAGGGATGGGGAAGTGGACATGTTGCTGATGGTGCATGTAGAGGATGAAGCCATGGCCAAGCTGAAAGTGGGCCACAGCAAAGACCCACATCTTCTCGCTCGACCTTCCTGTCCCAGTTTCTAGGGGACTGCAGCACACCACTACTGTAGCCAAAGCAGTGTGAAACGGTTGTTGGTTGGATAGCGGATAATACTTCCAGTCACTTAGCCACCACCATCATGTCTTCCATGGTCAAGTCTGAGTTGCCGTGAGTGTGGACTGCATATTACTCACCCTGATCCTCCTTCCTCCCACCATGCCGAGTGCCCTGAGGCAACTGATCCCACACTTGGACACTCCGAAGAGCTGTTCAGTATTCCCTTTAAAGATTCTGGACTCTCAGCCGGTCAACTTGAAGTGGGGCCAGATGAGATCGCATGTAGTGATGCTCAAACATTTGAACAGACATGGTCACACGAAGGCGATGGTGGGAAAGTGTCATAAGAGGTGGACGATGATGAGACACAATTGCCAGAAAATCAGGAGGAAGAGCAGGGTGTGGATGTGGAAGATGAGGTAGTGGATGACATACTAACTGACCCAACCAGGCAGGAGGACATGCAGAGCAAGGACAGCAGCACACGTGAGGAAGGAGGCATAACACCCCAAAGGGCAGGAAGAAGCAGTGTTGTGGCCGCAGACAGAAGACGTTCATCCGTTCCCCATAACACCAACATGATGGAAGTTGCCATTCCAACTGTTAGATCTTCCCAAGTCTGGTTATTTTTTAAAGACTTTGCTGATAACCCCAAACAGGCCATTTGCAGCACCTGCCATGCCCGCATCAGCAGGGGTAGTAAAACTACCAGCCTGACCACCACCAGCATTATCAGGCACATGGCAGAAAAGCACCCAACTTTGTGGGCCAAACTCCAGGCTCCAGGAACACTGTCTGCAGGTGACACAACTGCTTCTTTCACTGTTTTGCATAGAAGCCAATCCTCAGTTAACCATGCATGTGACGATGCCTCGTGTCCTGCACCTGTTGTTGCCCAAAGTCAATCAGCACCATCATCAAGCCCGTCCATGTCTTTGTCCCAGCGCAGCCTTCATTTGTCTATAGCACAGTCATTGGAACGCAAGCAGAAATACCCAGCCAATGCCCCACAGGTCACAGTACTAAATTCTAACATTTTTCATCTGATTGCGCTCGAAATGTTACCTTTTAGGTGCTTTGAGATGGAAGCTTTCCGCAACCTGATGGTGGCGGCCATCCCAAGGTACTTGGTCCCAAGTCACCACCATTTCTCCCGGTGTGCCTTAGCGGCATTACACCAGCACGTGTCACACAACATTACCCGTGCCCTCAACAATGCTGTTACTGAGAAAGTCCATCTAACCACGGACAGGTGGACAAGTGCTTGTGGGCAGGGATGGTACATCTCACTGACGGCACACTGGGTTAACATAGTGGAAGCCGGGACCCAGTTGGACCTTAGGATGGAACACATCTTCTCCATGCTGAGGATTGCGGGGCCTACGTCAATCATGGTTGCCCCCACAGTCTACAGCTCCTGCACATCCTCCTTCTCCTCTTTAGCCTCCATCTCTGAAATGAGCACATCAGTCAGAATCTGGAAGCACTGCAGCACTTCCTCAGCCAAGCGGCAACAGGCTGTGCTGAAGCTAATCTGCCTAGTTGACAAACCGCAGAATGCTGAAGAGTTGTAGACAGCGCTGAAAGAACAGTCAGATTTTTGGATGACACCTCTGAACCTACAGCCAGGCATGATCGTGTGTGACAATGGCCGGAACCTGGAGGCAGCTCTGAGGCAAAATGACTTCACACACGTACCTTGCCTGGCCCATATTCTTAATCTCGTCTTTCAACATTTTCTCAAAAGCTACCCGGAGTTGCCGGATCTGCTAGTGAAAGTATGCCATCTGTCTGCCCATTTTAGAAAGTCAGCCACCCTTGCCGTGTTTCAGCAGCCTTTGCAGCTTCCGGCTCACCAACTGGTGTGTGATGTCTGTACGCGTTGGAACTCTACACTGCATATGTTAAAAAGAATTTGTGAGCAGAAGAGGGCAGTTGTTGACTACCAGCAGCAACAAGGCCGTCATTATTCAGTTCATACTCCACACATAAGACCTCAGGAATGGACATGGATGTCAGACATATGTACCATCCTCAAAAACTTTGAGAGTTGCACCAAGTGGTGTGCGACGATGACGTCATAATTAGCGTTACCATCCCACTTCTCTGCATTCTGGAAATCTCTCTGCTCACAATTAAAGCTAGAGCCAGTCCAATTTTTGGCAAGGGCATCTATGATGCCCATAAAATATTTTTTTTAAATGTACCCCCATGGGGTAATGTTTGTCAGCCCATGCACTTATAATATGGGAATTACGAGTCTAGGAGACCCGCTCCTTTGTAATGGGACAGTTTTTTTATGAGGACCTTCTCCATGTTTCTTCCAAGGAGGGATTGTGTTGTGTGCAAATTTGGGTCAAGGCAGCCCTTGCATTCAATGTATAAGGAAACAGTATGACAGGACCAACTGAAGAATGTTAAGTGGGTTTTCCTGTGGCCATCCAGTACCTGGGTTCAAAGCCTTATTGTGGTGCATATGACTTGGTAGCAGGCGGGTCTTGCAGTCAAAACATAAGAAAACAGTATGGGATTACAAAATGACTAATGTGAAGTGTATTTTTCTGTGATCATCAAGTACCTGGGTTCAAGGAATTCTTGAGGTTCACATAACTTGATAGCAGGGCAGGCCTTGCATTCAATGCAACATTTTTTCCGGAAGCCCTCCTGTACCTCTAGTGAAAGGGGTATTGGTGTGCGACGTAATTCTTGGCAGCCCAGCCACTTACTGCATAGGCAATAACAGCATAGGAGACCCACTGTTTAATAATGGCCCTTTAAGAATATTAATGCCACCTGATGCCCGTCTAAAATTAGGTTTTGTGACTTTAAGAGTCCATTCTTCAGTAATGAAACAAGAAGTATCTCCTTATGTGTCACACAACACATGGCCACCTAGGGTTGTAAAATGTTACAATGACATTTCCCAGTGAATGTATTTGTATTGGTTGAAAGCAATGTTAAAGTTGAAAAATGCATCAAAAACGCTGCGTGTGAACATTTCCCAAGTGGTGGAGCAACATTTAGATCTGGGGTTAATTATTTTGCCTTATATACAAGTCATTACCCTGGAAAGGATGTACCTTAACATATTTCCCAGCAAAATCCATTTTGGTTTTGTTTTTGTATGTTTTTTGGTGCACCTGTAAAAATGGCGTGAAACTCTGACATTGCTTACAGCTGTGACCTAGGAGACAATGCTTCCAGGGGCGATCCCCATTATGTTCCCATGTCACTTGAGCAGTGTTTCCATCATTTTCAGATGTTTTAGACCTTAAAAGGACCCCCAGGGATCGCGGTAAAAATACTTGGGTTTCCCATAGACTTACATTGGGTTCGTTGTTCGGGTCGAGTACCCGAGTATTCGAATTTGCTCAACCTGAGCAACGAGCACCCGAGCATTTTAGTTCTCGCTCATCACTAGTAATCACTCAAGTATAACGGTACTCGGATGTACTCATTACTCAGCGAATAATGAGTAGTGTTGAGCGATACCTTCCGATATTTGAAAGTATCAGTATCGGATTGGATCGGCCGATATCCAAAAAATATCGGATATCGCCGATACCGATACCCGATACCAATACAAGTCAATAGGACACAAATATCGGAACGTAATAGGGAGCGATCCTGGATGGTTCCCAGGGTCTGAAGGAGAGGAAACTCTCCTTCAGGCCCTGGGATCCATATTCATGCAAAAAATAAAGAATAAAAATAAAAAATATGGATATACTCACCTTCGGACGGCCCCTGGCTCTCAGCGGTGCAACCGGCAGCCTCCGTTCCTAAGAATGCTGTGAGTGAAGGACCTTCGATGACGTCGCGGTCACATGAGCGGTCACGCGACCAATCACAAGACCACAACGTCATCGCAGGTCCTACACTCACTGCATTCTTATGAACGGAGGTTGCCAGTTGCACCGCTGAGAGCCAAGGGCCGTCGGTGGGTGGGTATATCCATATTTTTTACTTTTATTCTTTATTTTTTACATGAATATGGATCCCAATTCTGATTTCCGATATCCCAAAAATATCGGAACTCGGTATCGGAATTCCAATAAAGCGAATGTCGGCCGATACCCGATATTTGCAGTATCGGAATGCTCAGTGGAGACGTCGGTCCCAGTGTCTCGCTCAGTCTGACTCTGTGCAAAGGGTTACTGCTGCTTTTCCAGCTTCTGCATTGAAGCCAGTGCTGGGCACCGGCGAGCAGATGCTTTTGGGACTAAGTCCTGCTTTTCCCCTTCTGAGCAAGCCCAGGGTAAGATCTCTCATTGGAGATCGAGGGTCACATGCTTGGACACTGCAGCAAAGCCCATTGGTTCTCCAGGAAGGTCCTGAAGGTGCTCAGGCTCTGTGTCAGCCTCTCATTGGTCCTTCTAGGAAGGTCTTGTACTTGCTGCAGCTATAAAAGGTTCGCATGGCCGCACGGCCATGCACTAGTATCAATTCATGTCATGAGTTTTGCGCCAATGTGGTCACTCTTGTGTGTATTCAGGGACCCGGCTGAAATAAGCCACTTAGAATACCGGCTCCTCCGGGGAGGAGATTGTATGTTTGCCTCTTTGACTGCGTGACCACAAGCTGCTATCTGCTCAGCAGTTACTGTGTATTCCTATGAAGTTTTACAGGACACAGTCCTTTCTTTATAGCAACTCTGTGAAGCAACAGAGTTCGCTTCTACCGCCATATAGCGCTGCCGTTTGTCAGCAGCAGGTTCTTTTCCTGCACGGTGGACCCCGGGTTGCGAACGCACCAAATAGCATCTCTATATTTTCTCGGTGCGTTCCGCCAGCCCTAACATACAGTTTCACATGTTCTGTGGTACATTTCTTTGATATCTAACACCTCAAAAAAGTGTTTAAAAAATTAGCTGCATTATATGTCTCACTGACACACTATTTTTTGGTCTGGGGTAAATTTTTGTGATAGTATCAAACACTACAAAATAGCGTGAAAAAACTGGCTGGATTACAGTTGTTATCCATACATTATTCTGAGATCTGCGGTACATTTCCTGTGATTTATAAAACTGAGACAAAGCATTTAAAGATTTTGTAAGCTTACATTTCTCACCCATACAGTATTATTCCAAAAAAGTGTTAACATTTTTCACTGTATTCAAATAGTCATCCATACAGTGTAACTTGTTTTAAAATGTATCTGTAATACATTACTCATCCATAGTGTAGTACATCTTCTTGGCCACATCTCTATGGTATTTAACCCTCAAAACACTTGTTTCCAAATGTATCAGAATTATTTTGCTCATCCATAGACATTTATATATTCTTGGGTAGATTTCAGTTGTATATAAGCCTTAAAAAACTTGATCAAAATGTTATTGGTATTATATTGCTCACTCATAGACTATTCCAGGGTCTGGAGTACATTTCCTTGGTATATAATCCTCAAAAAACTTTTTTTTAAAATATCTCACTATTATATTGCTCATCCATAGACATTGTGCAAAGCCTTTAGGAGTGTAAGAGTACAGCAAGTACACTTTTTAAATATTTTAAGGAGGCCTGCTAGTTATTGTCTTTCAGAGGTCTATGGATGACCATCCATCCTTTTTCTTTTTCCTGGCTTTGAACTTTGTGCAAAACCTTTATAAGTTTAGTACTACTGCAACTACACATTTAAAATATTTCAATAATGCCCAACAGTTTTTGCCTTTCTGGAGTAATAATAATAATTTGTGTTTGTCTTTGCACTGTCTGCAAAGTCTCTATGAGTGGATAAGTACATTAAGTATACTTTCAAAATATTTACGTTAACATTTTTTTTATGGATTTAATGACTCATCTATACAGTTTAGCGTGGTTATTGTTGCATTATAGTGGTATTTAAAACTTGCAAAAAGATTTTTATAACACTGCCAAAATAGTTTAAAAATGTGTGCTTGTTTGTTTACATTTCTTAGCCATACACTATTGGGTGATATATAACACTCAAAAAAAAGTTTGGGTTACATTTCTCAGCGATACAGTATTACATGTTCTTGAGTACATTTCCTTGGCTGTTGTGAATTTGGTTTCTGGGCTCCCCCGGTGGTTTCTGGTGGTACTGCACATGTGTGCTTCATCTCCTCTGTTCACCTGTTTTCCATCTGGATGTGGGAGTTTTCTATTTAGCCTTGCTCCTCAGTCATTTCTATGCCGGCCAACAATGTTACCAGAAGCCTTTCTGTTGCATGTTCCTGCTCCTAGACAACTATCAGCTAAGTTGGACTTGTTGTCCTAAGTTTGTTTTGCATTTTTGTTCCAGTTCTCTGTGATTGAATATTTCTGAGGCTGGAAGCTCTTGTGAGCTGAAATTGCCACTCTGGTGTCATGAGTTGATATTAGAGTCTTAAAGTAATTTCAGGATGGTATTTTGAAAGGGTTTTCAGCTGACCGTGAAGTTCCCTTTTCTGTCTTCCTGCTATCTAGTAAGCGGACCTCAATTTGCTAAACCTATCTTCATACTTCGTATGTCAATTTCCTCTAAAATCACCGCCAATATATGTGGGGGCTACTGTCTGCCTTTTGGGGAAAATTTCTCTAGAGGTAAGCCAGGTCTGTATTTTCCTCTGCTAGGGTCAGTCAGTTCTCCGGCTGGCGCTGGGCGTCTAGGGATAAAACGTAGGCACGCTACCCGGCCACTGTTAGTTGTGCGGTAGGTTTAGCTCATGGTCAGCTCGAGTTCCCATCTTCCAAGAGCTAGTTCTTTTTGTATGCTTATTTACGTTCTCTTGCCATTGAGAACCATGACACTTGGCATATAATCCTCAAAACATGCGTTTGCAAATTTATTGGTATTGTATTGCTGACTCATAGCATAATCTGTCTTCTTGTGTGCATTTTGTTGCTATCTAAGCCACTAAAAACTTTTTCAAAAATGTATCGGTATTATATTGTCTATTGTCCGTTTTTTGCAATTCTGACCAGTGTCCCTTTATGAGGTAGTAACTCAGGAACGCTTCAACGGATCCTAGCGGTTCTGAGATTGTTTTTCGTGACATATTGGGCTTCATGTTAGTGGTATATTTAGGTCGATAATTTTTGCGTTTATTTGTGAAAAAAATGGAAATTTGGCTAAAATTTTGAAAATTTCGCAATTTTCAAATTTTGAATTTTTATTCTGTTAAACAAGAGAGTTATGTGACACAAAATAGTTAATAAATAACATTACCCACATGTCTACTTTACATCAGCACAATTTTGGAAACAAAAATTTTTTTTTGCTAGGAAGTTATAAGGGTTAAAATTTGACCAGCAATTTCTCATTTTTACAACAAAATTTACAAAACCATTTTTTTTAGGGACTACTTCACATTTGAAGTCAGTTTGAGGGGTCTATATGGCTGAAAATACCCAAAAGTGACACCATTCAAAAAGCCGCACACCTTAAGGTACTCAAAACTACATTCAAGAAGTTTATTAACCCTTCAGGTGCTTCACAGCAGCAGAAGCAACATGGAAGGAAAAAATTAACATTTTACTTTTTAGTCACAAAAATGATTTTTAGCAACAATTTTTTTATTTTCCCAAGGGTAAAAAGAGACACTGGACCAAAAAAGTTATATTACAATTTGTCCTGAGTACGTCGATACCCCAAATGTGGGGAGAACCACTGTTTGGGCACACGACAGGGCTTGGAAGGGTAGGAGCACCATTTAACTTTTTCAATGAAAAATTGGTTCCAATCTTTAGCGGACACCATGTCGCGTTTGGAGAGCCCCTGTGTGCCTAAACATTGGAGCCCCCCACAGTGACCCCATTTTGGAAACTAGACCCCCAAAGGAACTTATCTAGATGCATAGTGAGCACTTTGAACCCCCAGGTGCTTCACAAATTGATCCGTAAAAATGAAAAAGTACTTTTTTTCACAAAAAATTTAATTAAGCCTCAATTTTTTCATTTTCACATGGGCAACAGGATAAAATGGATCCTAAAATGTATTTGGCAATTGCTCCTGAAAAAACAAAAATACCTCATATGTGGCAACAAACCACTGTTTGTGCACATGGCAAGGCTCGGAAGGGAAGGAGCGCCATTTGACTTTTTGAATGAAAAATTAGCTCCAATCATTAGCGGACACCATGTCGCGTTTGGAGAGCCCCTGTGTGCTTAAACATTGGAGTTCCCCCACATGTGACCCCATTTTGGAAACTAGACATCCCATGGAACTAATCTAGATGTGCGGTGACCTCTTTAAACCCCCAAGTGCTTCACAGAAGTTTATAACGCAGAGCTGTGAAAATAAAAATCATTTTTCTTTCCTCCAAAATTATATTTTAGCCCGCAATTTTTTATTTTCACAAGAGTAACTTGAGAAATTGGACCCCAAAAGTTGTTGTCCAGTTTGTCCTGAGCACACTGATACCCCATATGTAGGGTAAACCACTGTTTGGGCACACGTCGGGGCTCGGAAGGGAAGTAGTGACTTTTGAAATGTAGACTTTGATGGAATGGTCTGTGGGCATCACATTGAGTTGCAGAGCCCCTGATGTGTGTAAACAGTAGAAACCCCCACAAGTGACCCCATTTTGGAAACTATAGCCCCCATGGAACTTATCTAGATATGTGGTGAGCACTTTGAACCCCCAAGTTCTTCACAGAAGTTTACAACGCAGAGCCGTGAAAATAAAAAATCATTTTTCTTTCCTCAAAAATTATGTTTTAGCAAGCAATTTTTTATTTTCACTAGGGTAACAAGTAAAATTGGACCCCAATAGTTGTTGGCCAGTTTGTCCTGAGTACAATTATACCCCATATGTGGGGGTAAACCACTGTTTGGGCACATGTCGGGGCTCGGAAGGGAAGTAATGACTTTTGAAATGCAGACTTTGATGGAATGGTCTGCGGGTGTCACATTGCATTTGCAGAGCCCCTGATGTGTGTAAACAGTAGAAACCCCCCACAAGTGACCCCATTTTGGAAACTAGACCCCCCAAGGAACTTATCTAGTTGAGTGGTGAGCACTTTGAACCCCCAAGTGCTTCACAGAAGTTTATAACGCAGAGAAGTGAAAATAAAAATTAATTTTTCTTTCCCAAAAAATTATGTTTTAGCAAGCAATTTTTTATTTTCGCAAGGGTAACAGGAGAAATTGGATGCCAATTATTGTTGCCCAGTTTGTCCTGAGTATGCTGGTACCCCATATGTGGGGTAAACCACTGTTTGGGTGCACATGGGGGCTCGAAAGGGAGGGAGCACCATTTGACTTTTTGAACGCAAGATTGGCTGGAATCAATGGTGGCACCATATTGCGTTTGGAGACCCCTGATGTGCCTAAAAAGTGGAAACCCCTCAATTCTTACTCTAACTCTAACCCCAACACACCCCTAACCCTAATCCCAACTCTAGCCATAACCGTAATCACAACCCTAACCCCAACACACCCCTAACCACAACCCTAACCCCAACACACCCCTAACCCTAATCCCAACCCTAACCCTAATACTAACCCTAATCCCAACCCTAACCACAACCCTAACCCCAACACACCCCTAACCCTAACCATAACCCTAACCTCAAGCCTAATCTTAATCCTATTTCCAACCCTAGCCCTAATTCCAACCCTAACTCTAATTCCAACCCTAACCCTAAGGCTATGTGCCCACGTTGCGGATTCATGTGAGATTTTTCCGCACCATTTTTGAAAAATCTGCAGGTAAAAGGCACTGCGTTTTACCTGCGGATTTACCGTGGATTTCCAGTGTTTTTTGTGTGGATTTCAGCTGCGGATTCCTATTGGAGAACAGGTGTAAAATGCTGCGGAATCCGCACAAAGAATTGACATGAGCACAGCGGATTTGGTTTTCCATTGGTTTACATGGTACTGTAAACCTGATGGAAAACTACTACGAATCCTCAGCGGCCAATCTGTTGCGGATCCGCAGCCAAATCCGCACCATGTGCACATAGCCTAATTCTAACCCTAACCCTAGTTCTAACCCTAATTCTAACCCTAGCCCTAACCCTAGCCCTAACCCTAGCCCTATCCCTAGCCTTAACCCTAACCCTAGTTCTAACCCTGATTCTAACCCTAGCCCTAACCCTAGCCCTAACCCTAGCCCTAGCCCTATCCCTAACCCTAGTGGAGTAAAAAAAATATTTTCTTTATTTTATTATTGTCCCTACCTATAGGGGTGATAAAGGGGGGTCATTTACTATTTTTTTTTTTATTTTGATCACTGTGATAGGTTTTATCACAGTGATCAAAATGTACCTGGAATGTATCTGCGCATGCGCCCGCCATTTTGGAAGATGGCGGCACCCATAGAGAAGATGGATGGACACCGGGAGGCTCGGTAAGTATGAGGGGGGATCGGAGCATGGGGGGTGGATCGGAGCACGGGGGAGTGGACAGGAGGATGGGGGAGCGGACAGGAGGATGGAGGGAAGTATGGGACAGAACGGAGGACTGGGGAGGAGATCAGTGGCGGTGGCGGGGGGCACATCAGGGTTTCCAGCCATGGCCGATGATATTGCAGCATTGGCCATGACTGGATTGCAATATTTCACCACTTTTCATAGGTGAAATATTACAAATTGCTCTGATTGGTTGTTTCACTTTCAACAGCCAATCAGAATCCACTCCCCCTGTCCCTGTAGGTCGGGTGAAATTGGAGTTAACCCTTTCACTCGACCTGCAGGGACGCGATCATTCTGTGACACAGCATATGCGTCACAGGTCGGATTGGCACCGACTTTCATGACGCATACGCTGTGTAACAGGTCTGGAAGGGGTTAAGTGTTCTTGGGTACTGTCACTCTCTGTTACCCTCCCATCATTTACCACCCCCCAGGGCCAGCCATCACCTTCTTCAACCACTTCACCACCTAGTTACTTCATTTCCTCTCCACTGACATTCCCATTATCATCATGGGTGACGTCTACATCCCCATTGACACTTGCCTCTCAGCTGTCACTAAACTTCTATCTCTTACTTCCTCCTTCAGCCTCGCTCAATAGTCTTCTGCAGCCACTCACAAAGATGGCCACACACTGGACCTCATATTCACCCGCTTCTGCTCCCTATCTAACTTCTGTAAGTTCTCCCTCTTTCTGACCACAACCTACTTACATTTTCTTCCCGCTCCTCTCCAGGACCACAATCCACACCCCACAAACTTGTACACCCTTGCAGAAATCAAATAAACCTTGATCCACTCTCACTCTCTTAATCCCTTCTCACTCTTACAAACATAACTTCCCTACACAATGCAGATGCCGCTGCTGCTTTATATAACATTACAGTAGCTGCAGCTCTCAAATTAGTAACCCCTATCACACTCACCAAATCTTGAAAAATCAACAGACAACCCTGACACAAAACCCTCCAAAAACCTGGTTAACCCTTATCCGGCTGAATAGGTACAATTGTAACTATTCCGTTTTAAAATTGCAATAACTTTTTTTTGAAAAGACGTAGAGGGCTGAAATTTCGTGACATCTCTACATTTTTGGTCCAGAATATATTGGCCAAATTTCAATAAAATATCTCCACCCGCTTCCGAGATAAGGGGTCGAGATCTTTTTGCATCCATAACAAGCTGCATAGGTACAAATGTACCTCATATATTTTGAATGAAGATAATGCAAGGGAAAAAGCATAAATTTTTTTTCAATGATAATGCTATTTAACTATTATAAACAAGTAAAAAACTGTTCATTTACATTATAAAAGAAAATGTAAGAAACTTTTTTTTATTGATTTTCTTTGCAAGTAATGCATGTTGGCTTTGCTACAGAGTGTTCATCGCAAATGGGTTTCACACAAACCACACAAGACTTTCTAGTCTTGCGTTGTTTTCGCCTCAGGTCTCTGCAGACATAGCAACTACCAACAACAGGGGAGGGTCCACGACTACCATGAGGTATGTTGGGGCCAGCTGCTGGCTGCGATGCTACCACAATGCATCGTCCAAGCACCATTTCTACTGCACCTCGAAGAAAATGGTTTCTCATTATCATTTTGTTTGTACTACGATCTTCAATTGCAATCATACACAGCTGATTTGCGAGATCTTTCAGGAACTTTCTTCGTTGATCCTTTGCCCTGAAGCTTGGATTGTGTTCTCTGTAGATGATGTAGGATGCTAACCCACTGACATCAATCATATTGTAGAAAAATGCCAAAGTCCAACGTGATGTTCGTCGTTTCACAGTGTACTCTCCCAACATTTTATCCATAACATCAACGCCACCTTTTGTTATGTTGTAGTATTTTATTATCTCTGGCTTGGCTGCTAGTGTCTCTTCAACTTCTCCCGTCATGTGCATAGATGATAGAAGCACGACTGATTTGTTCTTCTTTGGTACATATGAACAGACGGTTGCATCATGATTGTAGGCAAAATTTGTCGAGTTTACAGGCCTTTCTTTGGCAGGCTGCATGTTGTTAGGTAGGAACCTTTTGTTTTTTCTCACTGTACCAACTAGTGTCATGTTCCAGGAGTTCAATACCTTAGCTAGTTCCATGGTTGTAAAGAAGTTATCGGTGGTGACATTTCTTCCAGAGCCTTTATACGAGCTCACTAGGTCCAATACTGTTCGTTCTCCAATGTTTACTTGTCGAGGACCATCAGTTGGTTTCCCAGTGTAGAGCTGACCTTGTAAAGGGTAGGCATTTGATGAGTCACAAGCCCAGAAAATCTTTATGCCATATTTAGCTGGTTTTGAAGGTATATACTGGGTAAATTTAGTATGACCTCTAAATGGAAATAATTGCTCGTCGACGGTGATACAATGATATGGCTTGTAGGCTCTCTCCAGATTACTGTTCAGCATTGTCCAGATGTCCCGTATTGGTGCAGCTTTATCTGTTTGCACACGTTCTGCACGTATATTTTCGTTGTCAAACCTGATAAATCTGAGTATCATCTTGAAGCGGTCACGAGACATGGCTGCACGTATAAGAGGCAGAGCAGCAACATTCCACATTTCCTCCAGATTCTCTTTGTTGGCTCTGTGCACACCAGCAGCAATCAGTATGCCCAAAAATGCATGAAGTTCAGTTTCAGTAAATTGCTTGAATGTTTTTTGTGGTGGCCGTTTGGAAGAATCAGGAAAACGTTGTACCAGTTCGTTGTTGTAAGCATCACAAACTCTCTTGGCCTTTCGATTCGTTTCCCGTAATATGATGTCACACATCTCGGGAGTCATGATGGACTTGAATAGCTCTTTTGCTGTATATAGGTTGCTGATTGCTGCAGGGCCACCTCTTTGTCGTAGGACATTACGAGATTTTGTTTGTGCATTTGGCAGTGGATTACTGCACCATTGAGTTTCATCCTTAGCAGTCCAAATGTCGCCTGCACTTTGAGGCACAGAATCATCCTCAACACTTTCGTCTGATTCGTATTCATTTTCATGCTCTATGACCATTTCTTGTTCAATGTCTGAATCTTCTTCAGTAACATCCACTTGTGGTACATAGTTTTCATCATCAGATGCAACATATGGTTCATCCTCATGCTCAGAATCAGATTCTTCTAGCATTCGCATTATTTCGTCAGACGTAAATCTGTAAATATGAAAAAATGTAAAATAAATAATTTTCTGAAATACTACATTATTGGCTTTTCACAAAATTATACTAACCTGCAAACACGTTTTCTTGGATTATGGCGGAAACTAGATCCAGCATTACTATCACTCATGATGACTTGCTAGATGAATTTTGGCTTCGTATTTTGTGCTGAATATAAATAAAACATCGTAAAACAATATGTAGATACTAATTATTATCCATTTTTCGTATAAAAATTATACCTATAGTGATAAGTTTCATACAAAATATATGTAAGCCAAGTCCAGGCTGAAAGACAATTTGACTGTTCTGTCCCCACATAATGAGAATAAAGGTATAACTGGCTGTTAGATGCTGTGAGACTTTCCTACCTTCGTTTCCAAGAAATTGAAGACTTCACAAGCCTAGAAATGTGTGCTCACAGCAATGAGATGAACAGCAAAATGGCTGAGAGGAGGGAGGCAGGAAGACAAGTAGAAGCCACTCCCAGTTTGAATTAACTTAATTGACAGCAACATAAGTGACCAGTAACAACACTGAACAATAGATATCAGCATAACATTTGTAGCTGAATGAACTTTAGTTTCTGAAACCAAGTAAAGTCTTCCCACAGTGGAGGTATATGTGAAGGTACAATTGTACCTATGCAGCCTGTTAAGGTTGTAAAATTATGCAGCCTGACAAGGGTTAAAAATGTATTGGTATTAAATTGCTCGTCCACACAGTATAGCGTGTTCTTGCGTACATTTTGTTGCTATATAAGACTCCAAAATGTGTTCAAACGTTTATTGGTATAAGATTGCTCATCCATAGTGTATTACGTGGTCTGGAGTACATTTTGTTGGTATATAACGCACGTATCGGTATTATATTGCTCATGCATAGGGTATTACATATTTTTGGGTACATTTCTCTGGTATATAACACTCAAAACACTTGTTTAAAAATGTATCAGTATTATATTGCTAATCCATAGACTTTTACATATTTGTGGGTAGATTTTAGTGGTATGTAAACCTCAAAAATCTTGTTCAAAATGTTATCAGTATTATGTTGCTCATCCATAGACTATTTTTTGGCCTGGAGTACATTTCATTGGTATATAACCCTCAAAAAGCTTTTTAAAAAATGTATTGATATTATATTGCTCTTGCATAGGTAATTACGTTTCCTTGGGTGCATTTCTATAGTGTGTTCTTCGGTACATTTCATTGGTATGAAACTCTACAAAAACTGGGTTAATAATTTATCAGTATTATATTGCTCACTCGTAGACTATTCCGTGGTTTGGAGGGCATTTTGTTGGTATATAACCCTCAAAAGACCTGTTCAAAATTTATTGGTATTCTATTGCTCATCCATAGGGTATTACATCCTCTTGAGTACAGTTCGTTGCAATATAAACAGAAAAAAGTTCAAAATTTTAGGCTGTGTGCACGCATTGCGGATTTGGTGCATTTTTGTACCATTTTTTCTGCGCGGATTTGTGACAAAACCTGTTGCCAGCAAAGCAACCAGTAAAGGCTAAGCATACAGCTGTGAGCTGATATTAATAGCCTGGGAACCTTAACCCCTTTCTGACATTGGATGTACTATCCCGTCGAGGTGGGGTGGGCCCGTATGACCACCGACGGGATAGTACGTCCAGCGCGATCGGCGGCGCTCATGGGGGGAGCGCGGCCGATCGCGGCCGGGTGTCACCTGATTATCACAGCTGACATCCGGCACTATGTGCCAGGAGCGGTCACGGACCGCCCCCGGCACATTAACCCCCGGCACACCGCGATCAAACATGATCGCGGTGTGCCGGCTGTACAGGGAAGCATCGCGCAGGGAGGGGGCTCCCTGCGGGCTTCCCTGAGACCCCCGGAGCAACGCCATGTGATCGCGTTGCTGCAAGGGTCTCTTACCTCCTCCTCGCTGCAGGTGCCCAGATCCAAGATGGCCGCGGCATCCGGGTCCTGCAGGGAGGGAGGTAGCTTACCAAGTGCCTGCTCAGAGCAGGCGCTTGGTAAGCCTGCAGTGCTGTAAGTCAGATCGGTGATCTGACAGATTGCTGTGCAAACTGTCAGATCACCGATCTGTGATGTCCCCCCTGGGACAAAGTAAAAAAAAAAATATCCACATGTGTAAAAAAAAAAAAAATAAAATAAAAATTCCTAAATAAAGAAAAAAAAAATATATTATTCCCATAAATACATTTCTTTATCTAAATAAAAAAAAACAATAAAAGTACACATATTTAGTATCGCCGCGTCCGTAACGACCCCACCTATAAAACTATATCACTAGTTAACCCCTTCAGTGAACACCGTAGGGAAAAAAAAAAACGAGGCAAAAAACAACGCTTTATTATCATACCGCCGAACAAAAAGTGGAATAACACACGATCAAAAACACGGATATAAATAACCATGGTACCGCTGAAAACGTCATCTTGTCCCGCAAAAAATGAGTTGCCATACAGCATCATCAAAGAAAAAGTAAAAAAGTTATATTCCTCAGAATAAAGCGATGCCAAAATAATTATTTATTCTATAAAATAGTTTTTATCGTATAAAAGCGCCAAAACAGAAAAAAATGATATAAATGAGGTATCGCTGTAATCATATTGACCCGAAGAATAAAACTGCTTTATCAATTTTACAAAACGCGGAACGGTATAAACGCCTCCCCAAAAGAAATTCATAAATAGCTGGTTTTTGGTCATTCTGCCTCACAAAAATCGGAATAAAAAGCGATCAAAAACTGTCACGTGTCTGAAAATGTTACCAATAAAAACGTCAACTCGTCCTACAAAAAACAAGACCTCACATGACTCTGTGGACCAAAATATGGAAAAATATAGCTCTCAAAATGTGGAGACGCAAAAACTTTTTTGCTATAAAAAGCGTCTTTTAGTGTGTGACGGCTGCCAATCATAAAAATCCGCTATAAAAAATGCTATAAAAGTAAATCAAACCCCCCTTATCACCCCCTGAGTTAGGGAAAAATAATAAAATTAAAAAAATGTATTTATTTCCATTTTCCCATTAGGGTTAGGGTTAGGGCTAGGGTTAGGGTTAGGGTTAGGGCCAGGGTTAGGGCTAGGGTTAGGGTTAGGGTTACGGCTAGGGTTAGGGCTAGGGTTAGGGCTGGGGTTAAAGTTAGGGTTAGGGTTGGGGCTAAATTTAGGGTTAGGGTTGGGGCTAAAGTTAGGGTTAGGGTTTGGATTACATTTACGGTTGGGATTAAAGTTAGGGGTGTGTCAGGGTTAGGGGTGTGGTTGGGGTTACTGTTGGGATTAGGGTTAGGGGTGTGTTTGGATTAGGGTTTCAGTTAGAATTGGGGAGTTTCCACTGTTTAAGCACATCAGGGGCTCTCCAAACGCGACATGGCGTCCGATCTCAATTCCAGCCAATTCTGCATTGAAAAAGTAAAACAGTGCTCCTTCCCTTCCGAGCTTTACCGTGCGCCCAAACAGGGGTTTACCACAACATATGGGCCATCAGCATACTCGGGACAAATTGGACAACAACGTTTGGAGTCCAATTTTTCTTGTTACCCTGGGGAAAATATGAATTTGGGGGGCTAAAAATCATTTTTGTGGGAAAAAAAGGACTTTTTAATTTTCACGGCTCTGCGTTGTAAACTGTAGTGAAACACTGGGGGGTTCAAAGTTCTCACAACATGTCTAGATAAGTTCCTTGGGAGGTCTAGTTTCCAATATGGGGTCATTTTTGGGGGTTTCTACTGTTTGGGTACATCAGGGGCTCTGCAAATGCAACATGACGCCTGCAGACCAATCCATCTAAGTCTGCATTCCAAATGGCGCTCCTTCCCTTTCGAGCTCTGCCATGCGCCCAAACAGTGGTTCCTCCCCACATATGGGGTATCAGCATACTCAGGACAAATTGGACAACAACTTTTGGGGTCCAATTTCTCCTGTTACCCTTGGAAAAATACAAAACTGGGGGCTAAAAAATCATTTTTGTGGAAAAAAGATTTATTATTTTCATGGCTCTGCGTTATAAACTGTAGTGAAACACTTGGTTCAAAGTTCTCACAACACATCTAGATAAGTTTCTTGGGAGGTCTAGTTTCCAATATGGGGTCACTTGTCAGGGGTTTCTACTGTTTGGGTACATCAGGGGCTCTGCAAGTGCAACGTGACGCCAGCAAACCAATCCATCTAAGTCTGCATTCCAAATGGCACTCCTTCCCTCCCGAGCTCTGCCATGTGCCCAAACAGTGGTTCCCCCCCACATATGGGGTATCAGTGTACTCAGGACAAATTGGACAACAACTTTTGGGGTCCAATTTATCCTGATACCCTTGTGAAAATACAAAACTGGGGGCTAAAAAATTGTTATTTTCACGGCTCTGCGTTATAACCTGTAGTGAAACACTTGAGGGATCAAAGCTCTCAAAACACATCTAGATGAATTCCTTAGGGGGTCTACTTTCCAAAATGGTGTCACTTGTGGGGGGGTTTAATGTTTAGGCACATCAGGGGCTCTCCAAATGCGACATGGCGTCCCATCTTAATTCCAGTCAATTTTGCATTGAAAAGTCAAATGGCGCTCCTTCCCTTCCGAGCTCTGCCATGTGCCCAAACAGTCGTTTACCCCCACATATGGGTTATCGGCATACTCAGGACAAATTGCACAACAACTTTTGTCTTTTGTGGTCGAATTTCTTCTCTTACCCTTGGAAAAAAAAATTGGGGGCGAAAAAATAATTTTTGTGAAAAAATATGATTTTTTATTTTTACGGCTCTGCATTATAAACTTCTGTGAAGCACTTCGTGGGTCAAAGTGCTCACCACACATCTAGATAAGTTCCTTAGGGGGTCTACTTTCCAAAATGCTGTCACTTGTGGGGGGTTTCAATGTTTAGGCATATCAGGAGCTCTCCAAACGCAACATGGCGTTCCATCTCAATTCCAGTCAATTTTGCATTGAAAAGTCAAATGGTGCTCCTTCCCTTCCGAGCTCTGCCATGCGCCCAAACAGTCGTTTATCCCCACATATGGGGTATCGGCGTACTCAGGACAAATTGCACAACAACTATTGTGGTCTAATTTCTTCTCTTACCCTTGGGAAAATATAAAATTAGGGGCAAAGAATAATTTTTGTGAAAAAATATGATTTCTTTATTTTTACGGCTCTGCATTATAAGCTTCTGTGAAGCACTTGGTGGGTCAAAGCTTGGTGGGTCACACTTCTAGATAAGTTCCTTAGGGGGTCTGCTTTCCAATATGTTGTCACTTGTGGGGGGTTTCAATGTTTAGGCAGATCAGGGACTCTCCAAACACAACATGGCGTTCCATCTCAATTCCATTCAATTTTGCATTGAAAAGTCAAATGGCGCTGCTTCCCTTCTGAGCTCTGCGGTGTGCCCTAACAGTAGTTTACCCCCACATATGGGGTATCGGCGTACTCAGGACAAATTGTCCAACAACTTTTGTGATCCATTTTCTCCTGTTACCCTTGGTAAAATAAAACAAATTGGAGCTGAAATAAATTTTGTGTAAAAAAAAATTAAATGTTAATTTTTATTTAAACATTCCAAAAATTCCTGTGAAACACCTGAAGGGTTAATAAATTTCTTCAATGTGGTTTTGAGCACCGTGCGGGGTGCAGTTTTTAGAATGGTGTCAGACTTGGGTATTTTCTATCATATAGACCCCTCAAAATGACTTCAAATGAGATGTGGTCCCTAAAAAAAAATGGTGTTGTAAAAATGAGAAATTGCTGGTCAACTTTTAACCCTTATAACTCCCTAACAAAAAAAAAATTTGTTTCCTAAATTGTGCTGATGTAAAGTAGACATGTGGGAAATGTTACCTATTAAGTATTTTGTGTGACATATCTCTGTGATTTAAGGGCATAAAAATTCAAAGTTGGAAAATTGCAAAATTTTCAAATTTTTCACCAAATTTCTGTTTTTTCACAAATAAACACAAGTTGTATCGAAGAAATTTTACCACTATCATGAATTACAATATGTCACGAGAAAACCGTGTCAGAATCGCCAAGATTCGTTGAAGCGTTCCAGAGTTATAAACTCATAAAGGGACAGTGGTCAGAATTGTAAAAATTGGCTCGGTCATTAACGTGCAAACCACCCTTGGGGGTAAAGGGGTTAAGAGTAATTGCCCCTTTTGTCAGATTATTAACATCCATTCACAGTGGTTGTTTTTTCCTCAGCTGTTTCTATAAATTATAGTGGACCATACGCCATTTTTTTCAATTATTTTTTTATTTACTCAATAAATACCATGATTGATGCACCAGATCACTAATGTTTGGGGTTTGTACCAGACACCCTGTGCTTTATGTGGTACCAAACCATGAAAATGTTCTTTAACATAAAAGTAAATCGGCTGCGCCTAAAAAGGCATGGTGAAGGATTCCATTGCAGCCAAGTTTTATGAGTGTGGGCATTTCCTGCTCAATCGCAGCCATGGCAAGTATTGACATGGCTGTGATTGGGCAGTGCAGCATGTCAAACAGCCATTTCCAGCATTGTCAGACAGGAGAAAAGAGTGCACTAGATATAGTATTGTACACACAGCCCCTACCTACTGTTTACAGAATGATTAATATTGCTGATACAGCCTAGTACACAAAGAAGATCCAGCATTGTGTATTGTTCACCTGCAGTCTCCACTCTTCCCCCACCCAGGGAAGAGGGGAGTAGTTGTGTACCATAAAACACAAACCAGTCTTAAAAGATAAAACAAACATTGATAATGAAAAATACCAAACATACAAATATACTCACACAAACAACAGAGATATGTACCAGGGAGAGGAAGATGGGGTTAAATCAAAGTAGGTGAAGAAAGGGGTGAGCTTCAACTACAGAAATGCCATTTCCACTTCAGAGGACCATTTATCCAATGATGTCTTTGTGCCCTTGAAAAGATCAGTCAGGGGGGTGGCTAGCATGGAGAAATTCAGGATGAATCACTGATAGTTTCCCACAATTCCCAGAATGCACTAACCTGCTTTTTGGAGACCGGCTGCAGTCACTTTTTGATTGCCTCCACCTAGCCTATTTGGGGCTTTATCTCACCCCTTCCGATGATGTAGCCCAAGTATTTTGCCTCTTCTTTTCCTAAGGTGCATTTCTTTGGGTTTATGGTAAACCCTGCCTTCCGTAGTGCATCCAAGACCTCCTTGACCTCCTGCAGGTGACTTCCCCAATCTGGGCTGAAGATCACAATGTCGTCCATGTAAGTGGCGGCATACTTTTTGTGAGCGGCTAGGATCTGGTCCATGGCCCTCTGGAAGGTAGCTAGGGCTCCTTGGTGTCCGAATGGCATTGGGTATACTGAAAGAACCCGTCGGGTGTAGTGAAGGCTGTCTTCTCCTTGGCATTTGGAGACAGGAGAATTTGACAGTAACCTCTCGCTAGGTCCATGGTGGTGATATATCTGTCTGACTCTAGCCTTTCAATAAGCTCATTGCCCCGGGGCATCAGACTTGGACACCTCATTGAGCTTCCTGTAATCATTACAGAAGTGCCATTATCCATCCGGCTTCGGGAATCCGATACAGCTTTTGTTTCATCCTCACATGCGGTTTAGTCAGGATTTTGTGCTCCACAACTTATGTACATCCTGTTAACTCCATAACCAGTTCTTGATTCCATTGAAGCTGCTCACGGCACTGTTGTTTTTGACCGGCAACAGTGTCTCTGTCTCAGTGATATCCTCGACTCTCTTCAGGATATGTCCCAAGGCACGTTGCTTCTACCCGGTTCCAGTCTCTCCATGTTTTCACCAGATTAATGTGGTACATCTCGAACGGCTTTCTTCTCCCTGGTTGGAGGACCTTGTAGTTGACATCACTCAACTTTTTGACTACCTCGTATGATCCTTGCCACTTGGCCAGGAAATTACCATTGGGATCAACACCAACACCCAGTCTCCAGGGCTAAACTCTGTCAGTCTTGCCGACCAATTGAAGACCCTTGCCTGGGCCTCTTGTGCTTGGAGGAGGTTTCCCTCACAATCTGCATCACACTCTGCGTTCCTGTCCTGCATGTGGGCAACATTTTAGATAATGCTTTGATGGAGTGCTACCTCCGCTTCCTAGGTCTCATTTGCAATGTCCAGTAGTCCCTGAGGGTGCCGTCTGTATAACAGCTCAAATGGTGAAAACCTCATAGAGGCCTGTAGGACTTCTCTAAAGGAGAACAGTAGGTATGGTAATAGGCAATCTAAGTCCAGGCCATCCTTATCCACAACCTTCTTCAGCATAGACTTCAAGGTCTTGTTGAATGTTTCCATGAGGCCCTCCATCTGCGGATGGTACATAGTCACAGATGTCCTGAGTTGGGTAATCTAGAGGGCTTTACATAACTCTCTCATTACCTTGGACATGAACTGTGTTCCTTGGTCCATCAAAATCTCCCTGGGCAGGCCCATCTGGGAGAAAACATAAACTAGCTCTCGGGCTATACTCCTGGCTGAGGAGTTCCTAGGTGTTGCTGGCTCTGAGTGCTGTGTCGCATAGTCCATGATCACCAAGATGTATTGGTGGCCTCTGGCAAGCTTAACTATGGGTCCTACCAGGTCCATGGCAATCCGATCAAAGGGGACATCTATAAAGGGTAACGAAACTAGGGGACTGTGGAAGTGGGATACGGAGAAGTTTGCTGACAGGTAGGGCAGAATTGGCAAAAATTAACAATGTTCCTGTGACACCCAGGCCAGTAGAATCTCTGCAGGACTCGCTCTTGGGTTTTATCTACTTCTAGATGCCCCCCAAGTCATGATAATGGGCACGATCTAGCACCCTATATCTATAGGGTCCCAGGAATAACAGTTGCTCTAATACTTCCCCTCGCTGTTTAGTGACCCGATACAGCAACTCCTCATTGACTGCAAAGTACGGGAACATGGTGTTGGTCCCTGGCTCTTGTGCAACCCCATTTGTCACACTCAGATTTTAAAATTACCCTTTTAGGGTAAGATCTCGCTTTTGAGTAGTCCCAACATTTTTGCCAGAAACCCACAGTTCAGGAATTTTGGTTTCACTGTATGCCATCTCATCCTCGTCACCAGCCAGGACACACAAGGCAAACTCATTCAACTCCGACTGCGATGGGGTTTCATCATGGTTGAGCTGGCTCCAGTCTGCATCACTTGGTATCCCCACATTTTGCCACAAGTCCAAGATCAGGCTGAAGTCCTGCCTGATTATCATGGGGTGTAGCAAACCTTTGACTACCCTGTCCTCATGGGACTCAGTACCCCAGCTTGTTTTTATTGACATTCTGGTGACGGGGTTGTCCTTGGCGTCCCCATGGATACAAATGACTCCCACATGTTTTCCTGGCTGGCGAGTGTGGCCCTTATCAGAATCACCAAGTTCCCTGAGTCTAAGAGTCCTGACACCAGTACCTTGTATATATATATATATATATATATATATATATATATATATATACACTGCTCAAAAAAATAAAGGGAACACTAAGATACCACATCCTAGATATCACTGAATGAAATATTTAATTTGCAAATCTTTATTTATTACATAGTGGAATTTCTTTTAGGACAATAAAACATAAAAATGATCAATGTAAATCAAAATGAATATCCCTAGTGGGTCTGGATTTGGAATGATACTCAAGATCAAAGTGGAAAAACAAATTACAGGCTAATCCAACTTCAGTGGAAATGCCTCAAGACAAGGAAATTATGTTCAGTTGTGTGTGTGTGTTGCCTCCATGTGTCTGTATGACCTCCCTACAATGCCTGGGCATGCTACTGATGAGGTGGCAGATGGTCTCGTGAGGGATCTTCTCCCAGACCTGGACTAAAGCATCCGCCAACTCCTGGACAGTCTGTGGTGCAACTGTTGGTGGTCTGTTGGTGGATGGTGCGAGACATGACATCCCAAATGTGCTCAAGTGGATTCAGGTCTGAGGAATAGGCAGGCCAGTCCATAGCTTTAATGCCTTCATCTTGCAGGAACTGATGACACACTCCAGCCACATGAGGTCTGGCATTGCCCTGCACTAGGAGGAACCCAGGGCCAACTGCACTAGCATATGGTCTCACAAGGGGTCTGAGAATCTCATCTCGGTACCTGATGACAGTCAGGCTACCTCTGGCAAGCACATGGATGTCATGATCTCTGCAGGCAGAGATCATAG
The DNA here is from genome assembly GCF_051348905.1 of Ranitomeya variabilis. NCBI lineage: Eukaryota > Metazoa > Chordata > Amphibia > Anura > Dendrobatidae > Ranitomeya > Ranitomeya variabilis. The sequence goes on along the minus strand of NC_135232.1, from coordinate 1,008,510,478 downwards.
CAAGCCTATAGAGGGACAAGCTCTCGGAAGATGGAACTATACTGACCATGAACTAAGCCTGCCGCGCAACTAGAAATAGCCAGGTAGCATTTCCTATTAATCGCTAGATGCCCAGCTCTGGCCTAAGACCTAAATAGCTAGCAGAGGGAAATATAAGACCTGGCTCACCTCTAGAGAAATATTCCAAAGAAGACAGTAGCCCCCCACATATAATGACGGTGAGTTCAGATGAAACAACAAACGCAGCAGGAAAATAGTCTTAGCAAATTTGAGGTCCGCTTACTAGATAGCAGAAGACAGATAGTATACTTTCATGGTCAGCAGAAAAATACTAACAAAACACCATCCAGAGATTACCTTAAACTCTGGCATTAACTCATAACGCCAGAGTAGCAATCCCTGATCGACGAGAGCTTTCCAGACACAGTAACAAAACTTCAGCTGCGAACTGGAACAAATAGGCAAAACAAAACATGGACAAAAGTCCAACTTATCAGTAGTTGTCTAGAAGCAGGAACAAGCACTGAGAGGCATCAGATAACATTGTTGACCGGCAAGAAACCACCAGAGAAATGAGCTTAAATAGCGACACCCACTACTGATGGAATCAGGTGAAACAGGAAAGAGGATGACAAGTCCAATTCCACAAGCGGCCACCGGGGGAGCCCAGAATCCAAATTCACAACAGTACCCCCCCCTCAAGGAGGGGGCACCGAACCCTCACCAGATCCACCAGGGCGACCAGGATGAGCCCTATGGAAGGCACGAACAAGATCAGAAGCATGAACATCAGATGCATTGACCCAAGAATTATCCTCCTGGCCGTAACCCTTCCAGTTGACCAGATACTGGAGTTTCCGTCTGGAAACACGAGAGTCCAAAATTTTCTCCACAACGTACTCCAACTCACCCTCAACCAACACCGGAGCAGGAGGCTCAAGAGAAGGTACAACAGGTACCTCATACCTGCGCAATAACGACCGATGAAAAACGTTATGAATGGAAAAGGACGCAGGGAGGTCCAAACGGAAAGAAACAGGATTAAGAATCTCCAATATTCTATAAGGGCCGATGAACCGAGGTTTAAACTTAGGAGAAGAGACCCTCATAGGGACAAAACGAGAAGACAACCACACTAAATCTCCAACACAAAGCCGAGAACCAACACGACGATGACGGTTGGCAAAACGCTGAGTCTTCTCCTGTGACAACTTCAAATTGTCCATAACCTGCCCCCAGATGTGATGCAATCTCTCCACCACCGCATCCACTCCAGGACAATCCGAGGATTCCACCTGACCGGAGGAAAATCGAGGGTGAAACCCCGAATTACAGAAAAACGGGGACACCAAGGTGGAAGAACTGGCCCGATTATTGAGGGCGAACTCTGCCAATGGCAAAAAAGCAACCCAATCATCCTGGTCAGCAGAGACAAAACACCTCAGATATGTCTCAAGGGTCTGATTAGTCCGCTCGGTCTGGCCATTAGTCTGAGGGTGAAAAGCAGATGAAAAAGACAAATCTATGCCCATCCTAGCACAGAATGCCCGCCAAAATCTAGACACAAATTGGGTACCTCTGTCAGAAACAATATTCTCAGGAATACCGTGCAATCGGACAACATTCTGAAAAAACAGAGGAACCAACTCAGAAGAAGAAGGCAACTTGGGCAGAGGAACCAAATGGACCATTTTAGAGAAACGGTCACAGACCACCCAGATGACAGACATCTTCTGGGAAACAGGCAGATCTGAAATAAAATCCATCGAGATGTGTGTCCAAGGCCTCTTAGGAATAGGCAAGGGCAACAGCAGTCCGCTAGCCCGAGAACTACAAGACTTGGCCCGAGCACAAACGTCACATGACTGCACAAAGACTCGCACATCTCGTGACAGAGAAGGCCACCAGAAGGATCTTGCCACCAAATCCCTGGTACCAAAAATTCCGGGATGACCTGCCAATGCAGAAGAATGTACCTCAGAGATGACTCTGCTGGTCCAATCATCCGGAACAAACAGTCTATCAGGCGGACAACGATCCGGTCTATCCGCCTGAAACTCTTGCAAGGACCGCCGCAGATCAGGAGAAACGGCCGACAAAATTACTCCCTCCCTAAGGATACCTGTGGGTTCAGAATTACCAGGAGAGTCCGGGTCAAAACTCCTAGAAAGGGCATCTGCCTTAACATTCTTAGAACCCGGTAGGTATGACACCACAAAATTAAAGCGAGAAAAAAATAAAGACCAGCGCGCCTGTCTAGGATTCAGGCGTCTGGCAGTCTCAAGATAAATCAAATTTTTGTGGTCAGTCAATACCACCACCTGATGCCTAGCCCCCTCGAGCCAATGGCGCCACTCCTCAAACGCCCACTTCATGGCCAAAAGCTCCCGATTCCCAACATCATAATTCCGCTCTGCGGGCGAAAATTTGCGAGAAAAGAAGGCACAAGGCCTAATGACGGAGCAGTCGGAACCTTTCTGCGACAACACTGCCCCAGCTCCGATCTCCGAAGCGTCAACCTCAACCTGAAAAGGCAGATTCACATCAGGCTGACGCAACACAGGGGCAGAGGCAAAACGGCGCTTAAGCTCCTGAAAGGCCTCTACAGCATGAGGGGACCAATTAGCAACATCAGCGCCTTGTCTGGTCAAATCAGTCAGTGGTTTAACGACATCCGAAAAACCAGCAATAAATCGGCGGTAAAAGTTGGCAAAGCCCAAAAATCTCTGAAGACCCTTAAGAGAGGAGGGCTGAGTCCAGTCACAAATAGCTTGCACCTTGACGGGATCCATCTCAATGGAAGAGGGAGAAAAAATATACCCCAAAAAGGAAATTTTCTGGACCCCAAAAACGCACTTAGACCCCTTCACACATAAAGAATTAGACCGCAGAACCTGAAAAACTCTCCTGACCTGCTGGACATGAGAGTCCCAGTCATCAGAAAAAATCAGAATATCATCCAGATATATTATCATAAATTTATCCAGAAAATCGCGGAAAATATCATGCATAAAAGACTGGAAAACTGAAGGGGCATTAGAAAGACCAAAAGGCATGACCAAATACTCAAAGTGGCCCTCGGGCGTATTAAATGCGGTCTTCCACTCATCCCCCTGCCTGATCCGCACCAAATTATACGCCCCACGAAGATCAATTTTAGAGAACCACTTAGCACCCTCTATACGAGCAAACAAATCAGTAAGCAATGGCAATGGGTATTGATACTTAACAGTGATCTTATTCAGAAGCCGATAATCAATACATGGTCTCAAAGAGCCGTCTTTTTTTGAGACAAAGAAAAACCCAGCTCCCAAGGGAGAAGAAGATGGACGAATATGTCCCTTTTCCAAAGACTCCTTTATATATTCCCGCATAGCAGCATGTTCCGGCACAGACAAATTAAACAAACGACCCTTTGGATATTTACAACCCGGTATCAAATCTATGGCACAATCGCACTCACGGTGCGGAGGTAACGACCCAAGCTTGGGTTCGTCAAAGACGTCTTGATAATCAGAGAGGAACTCAGGGACTTCAGAGGGAATGGACGACGAAATAGAAACCAAAGGTACGTCCCCATGAATACCCTTACATCCCCAGCTCAACACAGACATAGCTCTCCAGTCCAAGACTGGGTTGTGAGACTGCAACCATGGCAATCCCAGTACCAAATCGTCATGTAAATTATACAGCACCAGGAAACGAATAATCTCCTGGTGATCCGGATTGATACGCATGGTTACTTGTGTCCAGTATTGTGGTTTATTATTAGCCAATGGGGTGGAGTCAATCCCCTTCAGAGGAATAAGAGTCTCCAAAGGCTCTAAATCAAAACCACAACGATTGGCAAAGGACCAATCCATAAGACTCAGAGCGGCGCCAGAGTCAATATAGGCGTCCGTGGCAATGGATGACAAAGAGCAAATCAGGGTTACAGACAAAATAAACTTAGACTGAATGGTGCCAATGGAAACAGACTTATCAAGCTTCTTTGTACGCCTAGAGCATGCCGATATAACATGAGTAGAATCCCCACAATAGAAACACAATCCATTCTTCCGTCTAAAATTCTGTCGCTCACTCCTGGACAGAATTCTATCACACTGCATACTTTCTGGCGTCTTTTCCATAGACACCGCCAGATGGTGCATCGGTTTGCGCTCCCGCAGACGCCTATCAATCTGAATAGCCATTGTCATGGACTCATTCAGACCTGCAGGCAAAGGGAACCCCACCATAACATCCTTAACGGCATCAGAGAGACCTTCTCTGAAAGTTGCCGCCAAGGCGCACTCATTCCACTGAGTAAGCACAGACCATTTACGGAATTTTTGGCAGAAAACTTCAGCTTCGTCTTGCCCCTGAGATAGTGCCATCAAAGTTTTTTCTGCCTGAAGTTCCAAATGAGGTTCCTCATAAAGCAAGCCCAAGGCCAGAAAAAACGCATCCACATCGCGTAACGCAGGATCCCCTGCTGGCAATGAGAAGGCCCAATCTTGAGGGTCACCCCTGAGCAAGGAAATCACAATCCTAACCTGCTGAGCAGGGTCTCCAGCTGAACGAGACTTCAGGGACAAATAAAGCTTACAATTATTTCGGAAATTCTGGAAGCTAGCTCTATTCCCGGTGAAGAACTCCGGCAAAGGAATTCTCGGCTCAGATACCGGAGCATGTACTACAAAATCTTGTAAATTTTGTACTTTCGTGATGAGATTATTCAAACCCGCAGTTACACTCTGGAGATCCATTATTGTCAGGTGCACACAGAGCATACAGAGATTAGGAGGAGAGAGAGAAAAAAGACTGCAGCAAGGCAGACTGGAGGAAAAAAAAAAAAAAAAAAATTCCAGCAGACTTCTTATAACTCTCCTTTCTCAACCTGGGTCTTTAACACTTTAGTGGGCCGGTCAAACTGTCATGATCTCTGCAGGCAGAGATCATAGCAAGCCTATAGAGGGACAAGCTCTCGGAAGATGGAACTATACTGACCATGAACTAAGCCTGCCGCGCAACTAGAAATAGCCAGGTAGCATTTCCTATTAATCGCTAGATGCCCAGCTCTGGCCTAAGACCTAAATAGCTAGCAGAGGGAAATATAAGACCTGGCTCACCTCTAGAGAAATATTCCAAAGAAGACAGTAGCCCCCCACATATAATGACGGTGAGTTCAGATGAAACAACAAACGCAGCAGGAAAATAGTCTTAGCAAATTTGAGGTCCGCTTACTAGATAGCAGAAGACAGATAGTATACTTTCATGGTCAGCAGAAAAATACTAACAAAACACCATCCAGAGATTACCTTAAACTCTGGCATTAACTCATAACGCCAGAGTAGCAATCCCTGATCGACGAGAGCTTTCCAGACACAGTAACAAAACTTCAGCTGCGAACTGGAACAAATAGGCAAAACAAAACATGGACAAAAGTCCAACTTATCAGTAGTTGTCTAGAAGCAGGAACAAGCACTGAGAGGCATCAGATAACATTGTTGACCGGCAAGAAACCACCAGAGAAATGAGCTTAAATAGCGACACCCACTACTGATGGAATCAGGTGAAACAGGAAAGAGGATGACAAGTCCAATTCCACAAGCGGCCACCGGGGGAGCCCAGAATCCAAATTCACAACACATGGAGGGCTGTGCGGCCTTCCAAAGAAATACCACCCCACACCATTACTGACCCACTGCCAAACCAGTCATGCTGAAGGATGTTGCAGGCAGCAGATCTCTCTCCACGGCGTCTCCAGACTCTGTCATGTCTGTCACATGTGCTCAGTGTGAACTTGTTTTCATCTGTGAAAAGCACAGGGCGCCAGTGATGAATTTGCCAATCCTAGTGTTCTGTGGCAAATGCCAATCATCCTGCATGGTGTTGGGCTGTGAGCACAACCCCCATCTGTGGACATCGGGCACTCAGACCATCCTCATGGAGTCGGTTTCTAACCATTTGTGCAGACACATGCACATTTCTGGCCTGCTGGAGGTCATTTTGCAGAGCTCTGGCAGTGCTTCTCCTGTTCCTCCTTGCACAAAGACTGAGGTAGCGGTCCTGCTGCTGGGTTGTTGCCCTCCTACGGCCCCCTCCACGACTCCTGGTGTATTGGCCTGTCTCCTGGTGGCGCCTCCAACCTCTGGACACTACGCTGACAGACACAGCAAACCTTCTTGCCACACCTCGCATTGATATGCCATCCTGGATGAGCTGCTCTACCTGAGCCACTTATGTGGGTTGTAGAGTCTGTCTCATGCTACCATGAGTGTGAAAGCACAACCAACATTCAAAATTGACCAAAACATCAGCAGAAAGCATTGGTACTGAGATGTGGTCTGTGGTCCCCACCTGCAGAACCACTCCTTTATTGAGTGTGTCTTGATAATTGCCAATAATTTCCATCTGTTGTTTACTACATTTGCACAACAGCATGTAAAATTGATTGTCAAACAGTGTTGCTTCCTAAGTGGACAGTTTGATTTCACAGAAGTTTTATTTACTTGGAGTTATATTCTGTTGTTTAAGTGTTCCCTTAATTTTTTAGAGCAGTGTACATACGTATATATATATATATATATATATATATACTAGCTGTACTACCCGGCTTCGCCCGGGTTAATGACTGCTGTTAGCAAAATAGAATGTGTTAACAAAAATTTATTCTGCACACAAAAACCACAAAACAAATAGATAGAAATGTAATTATTAAAAGGCAAAAACTAAGCAAATAGAAGCATTTCACAACATATATTAGCTTTGTTATACTGAGAATGTCTTTGTTGCCTATATTAACCAATCAGAGCTCAGGTTAATTAACTGTAGCAAAATAGAAGCTGAGCTGTGATTGGTTGCTATTGGCAGCCTGATAAATCCCCAGCCAACAGGAAGCCCTCCCCCCTGGCAGTATATATTAGCTCACACATACACATAATAGACAGGTCATGTGACTGACAGCTGCCGTATTTCCTATATGGTACATTTGTTGCTCTTGTAGTTTGCTTATTAATCAGATTTTTATTTTTGAAGGACAATACCAGACTTGTGTGTGTTTTAGGGCGAGTTTTATGTGTCAAGTTGTGTGTGTTGAGTTGCGTGTGGCGACATGCATGTAGCGACTTTTGTGAGATGAGTTTTGTGTGGCGACATGCGTGTAGCAACATTTTGTGTGTTGAGTTGCATGTGACAGGTTAGTGTAGCAAGTTGTGTGCAGCAAGATTTGTGCATGGCGAGTTTTGCGCGTGGCGAGTTTTATGTGTGGTGCATTTTGAGTATGTGCAAGTTTTGTGTGAGGCAACTTTTGCATGTGGTGCAACTTTTGTACATGTGGCAATTTTTCTGTGTGTGCAAGTTTTGCATGAGGTGAGTTTTCCATGAGGTGAGTTTTGCACGTGTGGCGAGTTTTGCGTGAGCCTAGTTTTGCATATGGCGAGTTTTGCATGTAGCGAGTTTTGAGTGGTGACTTTTGTGTTTCGACTTTTATGTGGCGAGGTTGGTGTGTGTGTGTGGTGAAATGTGTGCTGAGGGTGGTATATGTGTTCAAGCACGTGGTAGTGTGTGGCGCATTTTGTGTTTGTGTTCATATCCCCGTGTGTGGTGAGTATCCCATGTCGGGGCCCCACCTTAGCAACTGTACGGTATATACTCTTTGTCGCCATCGCTCTCATTCTTTAAGTCCTCATTGTTCACATCTGGCAGCTGTCAATTTTCCTCCAACACTTTTCCCTTCACTTTTTCCCCATTATGTAGATAGGAGCAAAATTGTTTGGTGAATTGGAACGCGCGGGGTTAAAATTTCACCTCACAACATAGCCTATGACGCTCTCGGGGTCCAGACGTGTGACTGTGCAAAATTTTGTGGCTGTAGCTGCGACGGTACAGATGCCAATCCCGGACATACACACATACATACATACACACATTCAGCTTTATATATTAGATATACCTGTATGTAATCTCCTGTATATAGTATATACCTGTGTGTCATCTCACCTATATATAGTATATATCTGTGTGTCATCTCCTGTATATAGTATATACCTGTATGTCATCTCCTCCTATACATAGCATATACCTGTGTCATCTCCTCCTGTATATACTATATACCTGTAGGTAATCTGCTCCTGTATATAGTATATACCTGTGTGTCATCTCCTCCTGTATATAGTATATACCTGTATGTCATCTCCTCCTGTATGTAGTATGTACCTGTATGTCATCTCCTCCTCTATATAGTATATACCTGTGTGTCATCTCTCCTGTATATAGTATATATCTGTGTGTCATCTCCTCCTGTATATAGTATATACCTGTGTGTCATCTCCCCTGTAAATAGTATATACCTGTGTGTCATCTCCTGTATATAGTATATAGCTGTATGCCATCTCCTCCTGTATTAGCCCTCGTTCACACGTTATTTGGTCAGTATTTTTACCTCAGTATTTGTAAGCTAAAATGGCAGCCTGATAAATCCCCAGCCAACAGTAAGCCCACCCCCTGGCAGTATATATTAGCTCACACATACACATAATAGACTGGTCATGTGACTGACAGCTGCCGGATTCCTATATGGTACATTTGTTGCTCTTGTAGTTTGTCTGCTTATTAATCAGATTTTTATTTTTGAAGGATACCAGACTTGTGTGTGTTTTAGGGCGAGTTTCGTGTGTCAAGTTGTGTGTGTTGAGTTGCGTGTGGCGACATGCATGTAGGGACTTTTGTGAGATGAGTTTTGTGTGGCGACATGCGTGTAGCAACTTTTTGTGTGTCGAGTTGCATGTGACAGGTTAGTGTAGCAAGTTGTGTGCAGCAAGTTTTGCGCATGGCGAGTTTTGCGCGTGGCGAGTTTTATGTGTGGTGCCTTTTGAGTATGTGCAAGTTTTGTGTGAGGCAACTTTTGCATGTGTTGCAACTTTTGTGCATGTGGCAATTTTTCTGCGTGTGGCAATTTTTCTGCGTGTGCAAGTTTTGCGTGTGGCGAGTTTTGCACGTGTGGCGAGTTTTGCATGTGGAGAGTTTTGCGCGTGGCGAGTTTTGAGCGGCGACTTTTGTGTTTCTACTTTTATGTGGCGAGGTTGGTGTATGTGTGGTGAAATGTGCACTGAGGGTGGTATATGTGTTCGAGCACGTGGTAGTGTGTGGCGCATTTTGTGTGTGTGTTCATATCCCCGTGGTGGTGTGATTATCCCATGTTGGGGCCCCACCTTAGCAACTGTACAGTATATACTCTTTGGTGCCATCGCTGTCATTCTTTAAGTCCCCCTTGTTCACATCTGGCAGCTGTTAATTTGCCTCCAACACTTTTCCTTTCATTTTTTCCCCATTATGTAGATAGGGGCAAAATTGTTTGGTGACTTGGAAAGCGCGGGGTTAAAATTTCACCTCACAATATAGCTTTGACGCTCTCAGGGTCCAGACGTGTGACTGTGCAAAATTTTGTGCCTGTAGCTGCGACGCCTCCAACACTTTTCCTTTCACTTTTTCCCCATTATGTAGATAGGGGCAAAATTGTTTGGTGAATTGGAAAGCGCGGGGTTAAAATTTCACCTCACAACATAGCCTATGACGCTCTCGGGGTCCAGACGTGTGACTGTGCAAAATTTTGTGGCTGTAGCTGCTACGGTTCAGATGCCAATCCCGGACATACATACATACATACATACATACACACACACACACATTCAGCTTTATATATTAGATATATATATATATATATATATATATATATATATATATATATATATATATATATATATATATATATATATATATACACAATTACACAACCCTTACAGGTCTAACACAATCTACACAGAGTAATTTGGAATTTTGAGAGAAATGGGAATATTACGCAGATTAACATTTCTACTGGGAACGCAAGGCCAGACTTAACATTTCTATGTTTGGAGTCACTGTAGTGTGATAGCAATTATCCTCTATGGCCATCCAAGTGAATGATAATGATTATTGATCCATAGAGTGTACATCTGTTCTTAGCGTTACACGCTTTGCAATTAGATCAGCATGTGACTAAAATATTTGTTCTATTTGAAGAGTTAAAAGTGCTAAACATAGCAGATACAATTCAATCCTACATAAGTGTTTGTTGTCACACTGGTCATTGTTCATAATATGATTATGTCAACAAGCAGAGGATTCCTAGGTCACCTGTCGCTAATTGACTTTTACTCTAATTAGTAGCGCTTACTTGAAATGACTAATTAATAAACTAGTCTAAAAATGAACCATACGGCGCTGCTTAGTTGCTCCAGGTGAATAAGCAGCAAATATATGGACGAAATCACTCCCAATCGTCCCAGAAATGGTTAATCAAAGAAAACTATATGTGATATTTGCGCTAAATGCAGCTATATGAAGCCATAAATAGTTAAAATACTGGGGAATGTCATAAACTAGGTTCCTCATACAATCCATTAGTTGGTCCTGTGTGCTATTTGTAGCTCCGTAGCTTTGTAGCTGGTCACGTGTACACATCACGTGACTGTGACGTCACACAAGGTCCTGCACCTTGTCGGCTTCAGCTCTATACACGCGGCCGCCACTGCCTGTGCACGGCAGTTACCAAGCTTTGGGGGAGTACGCTAGTCACCGGCCGGGACAGCGTCTCCTATACTACTATTTGCTCTGCAACACATTGGATATTTTTGGAACAGAGATTCAGAGAAGGCTTCAGACACCAACCTTTCAGCACATGAGTGAAGGACCTTTCCGCATGCCAGCACTGGACACAGATCTCCTTCTCTTTGATATTAAGGTAAATACATCTTGTTAATCCTGGTCCTGTATGAGGAACCTAGTTTATGACATTCCCCAGTATTTTAACTATTTATGGCTTCATATAGGTGCATTTAGCGCAAATATCACATATAGTTTTCTTTAATTAATAAACTAACTGTTAAAAAACAAGAACACTTGCAATTTGCCTTATCCAGCTCAATGTAAAGACATTAGGGGAGCTTCCTCTAATCTTACTTTGCTGCCCATCAGAGTACATCTTTCATTGTTAAAACTGATTTGATAATATGATATCTAATGATGATGACATATTAATGACAATTAGACACTGTATAACAGCTTTTCAAACTTCTTCTACTGGGGCTTTATAAGACAGACCAAGTTCTTACTTTTCAAATGTTAAAAAGCATTAAATTGCACCTAAAATCAAATGGCAAAATGCTCATGCAATGAATTCCGCACCTATAATGTAGGTTGGTATGCAGATAAATGTCCTACCTAAATCTGATTGATGTTCTGCTCATAGAAGTACTCCAATATGCCAGTAATCCAGTTTCCGGTGAACAGAGAAATAGAAGTTAAATGTATTCACCCATCATGATGGGCATTCCTGGTCTGACTTTAATGTTATGTGTATGGGGGTCTGTACAGTTTTAGAGGCACTACTTTATAATGTACTGTGTGAGAAAGAGTCCTGTTTATAGGCCATATATAAAATTAAGTATTTCAGCTTTGGTGCAGGATGTGTAATGTAGTCTAATGTAATTGTAAATCCACTTAAACTTTCATATTAGCTTAACCCCTTCAGCCAGAAGCTTGTTTTTACCTTCCTGACCAGGCCAAGTGTTTCAATTCTGACTAATGTCATTTTATGCAGCAAAAACCCAAGAGTACTTCAACATATCACATTGATTTTGAGATTTTTTTTTTGTGACACATTATACTTCATGTTAGTGGTAAATTTTGGTTGATATGCTGTAAATTTTGCCTATTTATGAAAATATCAAAAATTTGCCAAAAAATAAAAATTGCCAATCTTTGAATTTTTATGCCCTTAAATCAGAGAATTATGCAATTAAAAGTTAAAAAGTTTACCAGCAGTTTTTCTTTTTTCAAGCAAAATTTACCACACCAATTTTTTTAGTGACCACATCACATTTGAAGTGGACAAGAGAAAGGCTGAAAAAATAGCAGCACTCACCACTGGTAACTTAAAATGGCATCTTTATTGAGGTAACATGCACATGTCTCTGCTTTCCTAGGTACACTTTGTGTGCATGTTCCCTCAATAAAAATGACGTATTAAGTTACCAGCTGTGAGTATTAAAGATACTGCATTAAAGCTGTATTTTCCTAATGCATCAATAGCCTACATGTGGTCATACACTTTTGCGTGTGTGGTACAGCAGGGCTCAGAAGAGAGATAGCGCCATTTGGCTTTTAGGAAGCCTAGTTTCCTGGAGTTATTTGTGGGCACTATGTCCAGATCCCTTCAGCTTGCAAAACAGTAGAAATCCGCCAAGTGACCCCATTGTGCAAATTTACACTCAGGGAAATCATTTATTGGTGTAGTGACTATTTTGTCTCACTGATGTTCATCAGAAATTAGTAATTGATGTTACAGAGTGAAAATTGGAAATGTGCCTTATTAGTGCTCAATAGTGTCACGGGGATACAAGGAGGGCGAGAGCTAATAACCCAGGCCCCTGCAATTTCCCTCAGACTAGGGAAACCCTGTCTGACTCTCTACCTGAAGTTTACACTGAAGGTGTGCATGTTCAGGCCTCCACCCTCACCCTGACTCCTGATTCAGCCCTAGACTGAACACCACAGCCCACCACCCAGTGAATGCAATAGACCAATACCCACAGTTATAACAAACAAGGATAAAGGAAAATATACACCACGCCGCAGTCAATCAGGAATACACTATAAAGGTGCAGGGCAAAATAAATACAAATATAGGAAGGAGTAAATAAGACAAAGGAAAATACACCACCAGCAACGATTCTCCAACAACCAGCTCTCCACTCCGGACCCAGATAACTACGGATAAGACAGAAGCTATAATCGGTGACGCCCAAAGATCATGAGAACCATTTAAAGGAAATGGGCATGGCCCAGCTTCCAATCCGAGGATCAGATAAATTAACCCCGGAGCAGCCAGACGAAAACTAGCTGACGCCAATGAGCAAACAGTGGTCAAACGCGGAATTACCGCTGTCTGTCAGACGACCTGGTCTGGACAGTGTCCGACATGACAGTACCCCGCCTTCTACGAGGGACCACAGGGCCCTCACGGCTTATAGGACCCGGCTTGTCCGGATGGCGACAATGAAAACACCTGACCAGCCGATCCGCATGAATGTCCGAGGCTGGTACCCAGGCCCTCTCCTCAGGCCCATAACCACGCCAGTGTACCAAATATTGTAAAGTGTGGCGCACCACACGAGAGTCAACCACCCTGGAGACTTCAAATTCTAGGTTACCATCCACCAAGACTGGAGGTGGCATAGGCGCCGCATCCACAGAACCCACCACCTTCTTAAGAAGAGACCTGTGGAAAACGTTGTGTATTTTATACACCGTAGGGAGCTCCAGTCGGTACGCTACTGGGTTAATGATGGCGGTGACCCTAAATGGACCAATAAACTGTGAACCCAATTTAAGGGATGGTATCTTGAGTCTTATGTTTTTTGTGGATAACCACACCCATTCATCCACACTCAGGTCCGGACCTGGCACATGCCTACTGTCAGCCACACGTTTGTACCTAGCACCCACACTCAACAGGCGCTGTTTAACTCCCCTCCAGACTGATGACAATTGTGTTCCTAACTGGTCTTCCTCCGGAACGCCGGAAGAGCCTCTCTGACTCAACGTACAAAACTGAGGATGTAGCCCGTAAACACAAAAAAACGGAGACTCCCCAGACGACTCCTGGTGGTGATTATTGATGGCAAACTCAGCCAAAGGAAGAAAGGTAGACCACTCCACCTGGTTATCAGAGACAAAGCAGTGCAAGTACTGCTCCAAATTTTGGTTCATACGCTCGGTCTGACCATTTGACTGGGGATGAAACGCAGACGAATGAGACAACTTGATCCCCAGCCGTGAGCAAAATGCTTTCCAAAATTTTGCTACAAACTGAGTACCCCTATCTGACATGATGTCAGACGGAACTCCATGAAGCCTGACCACCTCCTGCACAAACACCTGAGCAAGAGTCTTAGCGTTAGGTAAAGAAGGCAAAGACACAAAGTGCGACATTTTTGAAAACCTATCCACAATCACCAAAATGACCGTGTTCCCAGCTGAGGGAGGCAAATCAGTGATGAAATCCATGGAGATTTCCGTCCATGGCTTACTAGGTACCTCCAGAGGAAGTAGTGTGCCAACAGGACGGGAGCGGGGCGTCTTCGCCCTAGCGCATGTGGTGCAAGCTGACACATATGAGACCACGTCCTGTCGGATTTTGGGCCACCAAAACTGACGTGACACCAACTCCAAAGTACCTCTAACCCCTGGGTGGCCAGCCAGGACAGTATCATGATGCTCCGCCAACACCTTTAGGCGGAGATGAAGCGGTACAAAAGATTTGTTGATGGGAAGCTCAGATGGTACCTCCTCCTGAGCCTCGGCAATCTCAGCCTCAACCTCAGTAGTGAGAGCCGAAACCACAACACCCTTTTGGAGGATGGGTACTGGATCTTCCCGAGGTTCTCCCCCTGGAAAACACCTGGACAGAGCATCCGCCTAAGTGTTTTTAGACCCTGGTCTGTAAGTGACAACAAAGTTGAACCATGTGAAAAACAATGCCCAGCGAGCCTGCCTGGGAGACAGACGCTTGGCAGACTCCAAATACAGCAGATTCTTATGGTCGGTAATAACAGTGACCTGATGTACCGACCCCTTCAAGAAGTATCGCCATTCCTCAAAGGCCAACTTAATAGCCAACAACTCCCTGTTGCCGATATCGTAGTTATGTTCAGCGGACGACAGTTTTTTGGAGAAATAGGCGCACGGACGCAAACCACTCAAGGATGAGCCTTGAGATAGTACCGCCCCCACACCAACCTCAGACGCATCGACTTCCATGACAAAGGGTTTAGATACGTCTGGCTGCACAAGAATGGGGGCTGAAACAAAACTGTTCTTGAGAAATTCAAATGCGCGAACAGCAGCCTCAGGCCAAACGGAGAAATTGGTACCCTTTTTAGTCATGTCATTTAGCGGTTTAGCAATGATAGAAAAATCCTTGATAAATTTCCTATAGTAGTTAGAAAACCCAAGGAACCGCTGAAGTGCTTTCAGGTTATCAGGACGTTCCCAATGCAGCACCACTTGCACCTTAGCGGCGTCCATTTTAAAACCAGAAGCAGACACAATATAACCCAAGAGCGGCAACTCTTGAGCAAAAAATACACATTTCTCAAGTTTAGCATACAGCTTATTCTCTCTGAGAAGCTGTAACACCTGCCTGACATGATCTAAATGAGCATCACGGTTGCAAGAATATATGAGGATGTCATCTAGGTACACGATAATGAATTTCCCCAAAACATGCGAGAACACATCATTGATGAAATGTTGGAACACTGCAGGTGCGTAAGTTAACCCAAAAGGCATCACCAAATTTTCAAAATGACCCTCAGGGGTATTAAAAGCCGTCTTCCACTCATCACCTTGACGGACTCTTATGAGGTTGTACGCCCCCCTGAGGTCAAGCTTGAGCGCTTGTCTCTCCGGACCGGAGATGTTGAACATCCTTGCTTTAGGCAACTTGGCCCCTGGTTTAAACCTGATAGAACAGTCATAGGAGCGGTGTGGCGGCAACTCTGAACAACCCTTCTCAGAGAACACATCCGCATAATCCTGAAGTGACTCAGGAACGCTTGAAGTCACAGCGGACACACATGTGGCCAGGAAATTCTCCTGACAGAAATCACTCCACTGGATTATGTCCTGAGTTTTCCAGTCAATCACCGGGTTGTGTGTAGACAACCATGGAAAACCCAGAACCAATTGTGCAGGAAGACTCTTGAGCACCTTACATGTGACCTGCTCGAAATGAAGAACCCCAATGTGGAGATTAACCTCAGCCACGAACTCAGTAATCTCCCCCTGTGGAAGAGGAGCAGAATTGATGGTGACCACACGGATAGGATGAGGCAGTTTTTCAATCTTAAAACCAGCAGTGCGCGCAAACTCCTCATCAATGAGATTTGTGGCGGAACCGCTATCTACAAAAATAGTGATTGTTATCTGTTGTGAATTCCGTTCTTGGGCTCCATCCTGTGGTCATGAATGGTATTTTTGGGAGTTCTGCTCTTGGGCTCCCTTTGGTGGTTTCAAGTGGATCTTAGCAGCTGCTTTCACTAATTGGTGCCCTGGCCTTGTTATTTAACTGGGCTTTAGGCTGTAGTTGATGCCAGCTGTCAATGTTCCTTCCTGTGGATTCAGTCCTTTCCTGGAAGTTCTCTGTTGGCCAGTCCATTTCAGCTTAAGATAAGTTCTGCTAGTTTTTGGGTGTCTCCCTGCCTATGACCTTTTGTTCAGTTTAAGTTGTCTCTTTTGTCCAGCTTGTCATCATGAAATATTATGGCTAGTTGGAAGCTCTGGGGTTGCAGATTTGCCCCTCCACACCGTGAGTCGGTGTGGAGAATATTTTTGTAAACTCTGCGTGGAAATTTAGTTTTTATACTGACCGCACAGTAGCCTTTTCTTTCTCTGTCTATTTAGATAGTAGTGGCCTCCTTTGCTAAAGTCTAGTTTCATTTCTGAGTTTGTCATTTCCCTCTTCACTCACCATCAATATTTGTGGGGGGCTATCTTTCCTTTGGGGGTTTCTCTGAGGCGAGATAGTTTTCCGTTTCCATCTTCAGGGGTAGCTAGTTCTTAGGCTGTGAAGAGGCGTCTTGGCAGAGATAGGAACGCTCCACGGCTATTTCTAGTGTTGGTGTTAGGAGTAGGGATTGCGGTCAGTAAAGTTACCACCTCCTCAGAGCTAGTACATTATTTGTTTACTCACTAGGTCATTTCAGTGCTGCTCCGTAATCACTAGGTCATATAGGTGATTACTGTCAGTAGAGCTGCCACCTCCTCTGAGCTTGTCCATGATTGGTTTTACCCACCAGGTCATCTCAGTACCACTCCGTAACCACCAGGTCATAACAGTACAGCTGGCCCGCAAAGTGTTAAATGCATCTCAAAAGAGGGAAGAGAAAGTTCTGAGTCATAGTTTTTTTTCCTTGTTGCTTGTTTTGTCTTTTTTTTTCCCCTTGATTTTTGGATGGTGCAGGAGCTTGGTACTGATATGGAGGTTCAGGGTCTGTCTGCGCGTGTTGATCATCTCGCTGCAAGGGTATAGAGTATCCAAGATTATGTTGTTCAAACTCCTGTTTCTGAGCCTAAAATTCCTATCCCTGATTTGTTTTCTGAGGATAGATCTACGTTTTTGAATTTTAAAAATAATTGCAGATTGTTTTTTGCTCTGAGACCCCGTTCCTCTGGTGACCCCATTCAGCAGGTGAAGATTGTTATTTCTCTGCTGCGTGGTGACCCGCAGGATTGGGCATTCTCTCTTGAGCCAGGGAATCCTGCATTGCTCAATGTAGATTCATTTTTTCAAGCACTTGGATTGCTTTATGACGAACCCAATTCTGTGGATCAGGCAGAAAAAATTTTGCTGGCTCTGTGTCAGGGTCTGGAAGCGGCAGAGATATATTGTCAGAAATTTAGGAAGTGGTCTGTGCTTACAAAATGGAATGAGGATGCCCTGGCGGCTATTTTCAGAAAGGGTCTTTCTGAAGCTCTTAAAGATGTTATGGTGGGGTTTCCCACACCTGCTGGTTTGAACGAATCAATGTCTCTGGCCATTCAGATTGATCGGCGCCTATGTGAACGTAAGGTTGTGCACCATATGGCGGTGTCCTCTGGACAGAGTTCTGAGCCTATGCAATGTGATAGAGTTTTGACGAGCAGAACGGCAGGAGTTCCGACGTCAGAATAGGCTGTGTTTTTACTGTGGTGACGCTACTCATGCTATCTCTGATTGCCCGAAGCGAGCTATGAGGGTTGCTAGTTCTGTTACCATCAGTACTGTACAGCCTAAATTTCTTTTGTCTATTACTCTGACTTGCTCACTGTCATCCTTTTCTGTAATGGCATTTGTGGATTCTGGCGCTGCACTGAACTTAATGGACCTAGAATTTGCCAAGCGCTGTGGTTTTTCCTTGGAGCCTTTGCAGAGTCCTATTCCCTTAAGGGGGATTGATGCTACGCCATTGGCCATGAATAAACCTCAGTACTGGACACAGTTAGCCATGAACATGGCTCCAGCACATCAGGAAAATATTCGTTTTTTGGTGTTGCATAATTTGCATGATGTGGTTGTGCTGGGGTTTCCATGGTTCCAGGTACATAATCCAGTACTGGATTGGAAATCTATGTCTGTGACTAGTTGGGGTTGTCAGGGGATACATAGTGACATTCCTCTGATGTCAATTTCCTCGTCCCCTTCTTCTGAAGTTCCTGAGTTTTTAAAATAGATATAGAATCACTGCACTCAATAGATAAGTATGCTTTCAAGTGAATAAATTTTATTTACGGTGGTGGATGAAGCGACAGTATTTTGACGTTTCGGCCGAACTCCGGCCTTTATCACATAGTCGCTGGAAAAAATATAAAACAATATATACAATCAGAATGTTTCATATACAAATATACAAGATATTTACAAAATATAAGAGAGCCAGTCTATCCAGGTTGATATGGGTGCAGATATGAAGATGCATCTAGGCTGGCAACATCCAAGAAAAAGACACTGGGTATCAGTAGTACAGGAATAGGTATAAAGCGTAAATGATTAAATCCAAATTAAATAAAATAAACATGGAGCATACCCTTTAAGGTCACCGAAAGGTTATTGGCACCGTTTATTGGGATATCTCAAATTGCTGATATATATCCTAGAGGTGAAAGGAGAGGGGGAAGAATAGTTAAGAAGGTAGCCTAAATATCACTGGCCAAGTGTAACATTGAGAACAAGGACTTAGATGTAGTTTATGGTGGTGCGTCTCTCAATGATTTAATATGGCGTGACCATGGGTGGAGGAAGGAAAAAAGAAGAAGAACCAAAAGGAGAAAAAAGGGGAAGAATATGCATATGTATATATATATGTACCAGTTTAGTGGATGATCCAGGAGGGGTTTGCAGCAAGCCAAAGGAGCGCTGTCCTGACTGTGGTGCTTGAGCTATAGTGGGCAAAGTTGTCAGGGTAAGTGGCATGTGATGGCGATGGAGTCGATTATTGGGTGAGCACTGAATGTGTGCAACAGTACTTACAAGAAATAGGAGGCGCAGTAGTCTTGCTGGAGCCACAGCGTGCTCGTGTAGTATACGCGTACTGCACTTGGAGGAGGAACAGGAACGGCCAGCCAGAGGAGCGCTGTCCTGACCGTGAACACTGAGCTGTAGTAAGTGGAGTAGGTGAGGGTGAGAATGTGGCATGTACTGCCGCTTGTGTTTCAAAGGGTAGTAAAGGCGTACTTACTAGGATTGGTGGCGCAGTGGTCCTGCGGGCACAACGGCGTGCTGGTGCAGCGTGTGTGTTCTGCACCAGAGGAGGGATCCCTTTAATCCAGTGCCGTCCGGTCATGTGACCGGAAGTGAATGCGGCGCTATTGCGCCTGCGCCGGATCATAGCACAGGTGTCTATGGAGACCCGTGCCTGCACGTGTGGTGTAACACCGCTCTCTGTCATGATGTAAAGCGTCATGGCGGTTTGCGGAGGGGGTATATAGCGCGCACGCGCTGGACTGTGCTAGCCAGGAATGTCTGCGCCTGCGTGGGTGACTGAGTCACTAAAGTGCTATATAAAAAAAGGAGCAGGGCACTAGTAGATGGAGATAAAAGTGGGATATCCTTCTAGGGAGACTGCTAGTAATGTATACATAGTCATGGTAATAATACATAGTATTGTGGTAACAGTATATAGCTTAGTCGGCGGTTCATATACATGGAATGCGGATAGTATATATAGTAATTCACGGTCAGTACAATGAGGATGGTACCATATTCAATAGATAATTGAACAAACAAACAAAAATAAGTAAATAAGTAAATGAATTGGTAAACAATTGAAAATATAATAATACTAATCGGCATTTGTAGGAGTCCAAACAAAAGAAAATGGAAAATAAAAGAAAATAAATGGAAAAAAAAGGGGGGGTTTAAAGGAAAAAGAGAAAAGAAAAAAGGAAAAAAGGGAAAAAAAAGGGAAAAAAAAGGGGGGGATATAGGTTGGTCTTACCGCCCCAGAAGAAGGATGAAGAAACTGAGACATACGATTTTTCAAACGGTTTTTCAATGGGTCTAGGGAAAGAAATATATCAGATTAGCCAGTCTATTTCTCGATTTAACCCTCTGGGGTGTAGGGTATCTAAGGTGTATATCCAATACGTTTCCCTTTGTTTTAATAAGCGGATGTGGTTACCACCTCTCTTTGGTCTTGGCACTTTTTCAATGATCTGGTATCTTAATTGAGATATGTTGTGTTTAGCCTCTTTAAAATGTGCTGGTAGGGGTAGCCATGTCTTACCACATCGAATAGTGGACTTATGTCCAGAAATACGGTCGCGTATGGCCTGGGTGGTCTCTCCCACGTAGAGCAATCCACATGGGCATTTTATTATGTATACCACAAAGTTTGTTTCGCATGTGAAGAAATCTTTGATAGGATATGATTTGCCAGTTCGGGGGTGTACGACTTCATTGCCTTTAATGATATTTGAACAACTCATACAGTTCAGGCACGGAAAGGTGCCAGTTCTGCGAAGCCCTGTGAGGGTACGTGTGGATGTTCTGCTGTTCTGGCCTATGTCAGCCCTGACCACTCTGTCTTTAATATTTTGAGGTCTTCTGAGACACATTAAAGGTGGGTTTCTGAATATGGTGATGTTGGGATACGCTTTCGTGAGGAGAGGCCAATGTTTATGAATCAGATTGTGGACCTTGTTCATGGATGGATGATGGTCATGCACAAAAGGTAACCTAGGTGGTTTCGTGGTGGAAGGGTTGGTTACCGTATCATCGAGGGCCCTGGACATTTCCGTGGCTAGTAGTGTAGATGGATAATTCCTAGATTTGAATTTATCTGACATTTCCTGTAATCTGGATTTTCTAGTGGCACTATCGGATACAATTCTCGTAACCCTTTTGAATTGCGACCGTGGAAGACTATCCCTTGTGGATTTGGGGTGGCAACTGTCATAACGAAGAAGATTATTACAGTCAGTGGGCTTGGTGTAAATGTCGGTGGTTAATTTGCCCTGGGGGTCCTTCTGCACCCTTGTGTCTAGAAAGGTAATAGTCTCTGAATTATGAGAAAGTGTGAATTTGAGTTCTTCCCTGACGCTATTGAGGGTATTAAAGAAGGTGGATAGGCTACTGAGGTCTCCCAGCCAGATACAAAAAATGTCATCGATATAGCGGAGCCACACGATGGCATGCTGCTGAAATAATGGATTGGCGTAGATATGGTCACGCTCGAATCTGTCCATGTCTATACATGGACAGATTCGAGCGTGACCATATCTACGCCAATCCATTATTTCAGCAGCATGCCATCGTGTGGCTCCGCTATATCGATGACATTTTTTGTATCTGGCTGGGAGACCTCAGTAGCCTATCCACCTTCTTTAATACCCTCAATAGCGTCAGGGAAGAACTCAAATTCACACTTTCTCATAATTCAGAGACTATTACCTTTCTAGACACAAGGGTGCAGAAGGACCCCCAGGGCAAATTAACCACCGACATTTACACCAAGCCCACTGACTGTAATAATCTTCTTCGTTATGACAGTTGCCACCCCAAATCCACAAGGGATAGTCTTCCACGGTCGCAATTCAAAAGGGTTACGAGAATTGTATCCGATAGTGCCACTAGAAAATCCAGATTACAGGAAATGTCAGATAAATTCAAATCTAGGAATTATCCATCTACACTACTAGCCACGGAAATGTCCAGGGCCCTCGATGATACGGTAACCAACCCTTCCACCACGAAACCACCTAGGTTACCTTTTGTGCATGACCATCATCCATCCATGAACAAGGTCCACAATCTGATTCATAAACATTGGCCTCTCCTCACGAAAGCGTATCCCAACATCACCATATTCAGAAACCCACCTTTAATGTGTCTCAGAAGACCTCAAAATATTAAAGACAGAGTGGTCAGGGCTGACATAGGCCAGAACAGCAGAACATCCACACGTACCCTCACAGGGCTTCGCAGAACTGGCACCTTTCCGTGCCTGAACTGTATGAGTTGTTCAAATATCATTAAAGGCAATGAAGTCGTACACCCCCGAACTGGCAAATCATATCCTATCAAAGATTTCTTCACATGCGAAACAAACTTTGTGGTATACATAATAAAATGCCCATGTGGATTGCTCTACGTGGGAGAGACCACCCAGGCCATACGCGACCGTATTTCTGGACATAAGTCCACTATTCGATGTGGTAAGACATGGCTACCCCTACCAGCACATTTTAAAGAGGCTAAACACAACATATCTCAATTAAGATACCAGATCATTGAAAAAGTGCCAAGACCAAAGAGAGGTGGTAACCACATCCGCTTATTAAAACAAAGGGAAACGTATTGGATATACACCTTAGATACCCTACACCCCAGAGGGTTAAATCGAGAAATAGACTGGCTAATCTGATATATTTCTTTCCCTAGACCCATTGAAAAACCGTTTGAAAAATCGTATGTCTCAGTTTCTTCATCCTTCTTCTGGGGCGGTAAGACCAACCTATATCCCCCCCTTTTTTTTCCCTTTTTTTTCCCTTTTTTCCTTTTTTCTTTTCTCTTTTTCCTTTAAACCCCCCCTTTTTTTTCCATTTATTTTCTTTTATTTTCCATTTTCTTTTGTTTGGACTCCTACAAATGCCGATTAGTATTATTATATTTTCAATTGTTTACCAATTCATTTACTTATTTACTTATTTTTGTTTGTTTGTTCAATTATCTATTGAATATGGTACCATCCTCATTGTACTGACCGTGAATTACTATATATACTATCCGCATTCCATGTATATGAACCGCCGACTAAGCTATATACTGTTACCACAATACTATGTATTATTACCATGACTATGTATACATTACTAGCAGTCTCCCTAGAAGGATATCCCACTTTTATCTCCATCTACTAGTGCCCTGCTCCTTTTTTTATATAGCACTTTAGTGACTCAGTCACCCACGCAGGCGCAGACATTCCTGGCTAGCACAGTCCAGCGCGTGCGCGCTATATACCCCCTCCGCAAACCGCCATGACGCTTTACATCATGACAGAGAGCGGTGTTACACCACACGTGCAGGCACGGGTCTCCATAGACACCTGTGCTATGATCCGGCGCAGGCGCAATAGCGCCGCATTCACTTCCGGTCACATGACCGGACGGCACTGGATTAAAGGGATCCCTCCTCTGGTGCAGAACACACACGCTGCACCAGCACGCCGTTGTGCCCGCAGGACCACTGCGCCACCAATCCTAGTAAGTACGCCTTTACTACCCTTTGAAACACAAGCGGCAGTACATGCCACATTCTCACCCTCACCTACTCCACTTACTACAGCTCAGTGTTCACGGTCAGGACAGCGCTCCTCTGGCTGGCCGTTCCTGTTCCTCCTCCAAGTGCAGTACGCGTATACTACACGAGCACGCTGTGGCTCCAGCAAGACTACTGCGCCTCCTATTTCTTGTAAGTACTGTTGCACACATTCAGTGCTCACCCAATAATCGACTCCATCGCCATCACATGCCACTTACCCTGACAACTTTGCCCACTATAGCTCAAGCACCACAGTCAGGACAGCGCTCCTTTGGCTTGCTGCAAACCCCTCCTGGATCATCCACTAAACTGGTACATATATATATACATATGCATATTCTTCCCCTTTTTTCTCCTTTTGGTTCTTCTTCTTTTTTCCTTCCTCCACCCATGGTCACGCCATATTAAATCATTGAGAGACGCACCACCATAAACTACATCTAAGTCCTTGTTCTCAATGTTACACTTGGCCAGTGATATTTAGGCTACCTTCTTAACTATTCTTCCCCCTCTCCTTTCACCTCTAGGATATATATCAGCAATTTGAGATATCCCAATAAACGGTGCCAATAACCTTTCGGTGACCTTAAAGGGTATGCTCCATGTTTATTTTATTTAATTTGGATTTAATCATTTACGCTTTATACCTATTCCTGTACTACTGATACCCAGTGTCTTTTTCTTGGATGTTGCCAGCCTAGATGCATCTTCATATCTGCACCCATATCAACCTGGATAGACTGGCTCTCTTATATTTTGTAAATATCTTGTATATTTGTATATGAAACATTCTGATTGTATATATTGTTTTATATTTTTTCCAGCGACTATGTGATAAAGGCCGGAGTTCGGCCGAAACGTCAAAATACTGTCGCTTCATCCACCACCGTAAATAAAATTTATTCACTTGAAAGCATACTTATCTATTGAGTGCAGTGATTCTATATCTATTTTGGACTTACGGAATCTTTGGTTCCTTTTCACTAGCACCTTTTCTCTACATGGTCGAGTGCTAACCATCTATGCTATAATTGTTCCTGAGTTTTTGTCGGATTTCCAGGATATATTTGAGGAGCCTAAATCCAGTTCTCTGCCTCCTTATAGGGACTGTGATTGCGCTATTAATTTGATTCCTGGCTGTAAGTTCCCTAAGGGTCGACTTTTCAATCTGTCTGTGCCAGAGCATGCCGCTATGCGGACTTATGTAAAGGAGTCCTTGGAGAAGGGGCATATTCGCCCGTCTTCGTCACCGTTGGGAGCGGGATTCTTTTTTGTTGCCAAGAAGGATGATTCCTTGAGGCCCTGTATAGATTATCGCCTTCTCAATAAGATCACGGTCAAATTCCAGTACCCTTTGCCTTTGCTCTCTGATTTGTTTGCTCGGATTAAAGGGGCTAGCTGGTTTACCAAGATTGACCTTCGAGGGGCGTATAATCTGGTCCGCATCAAACAGGGTGATGAATGGAAAACAGCATTTAATACGCCCGAAGGCCATTTTGAATATCTTGTGATGCCTTTTGGGCTCTCTAATGCTCCATCTGTGTTTCAGTCCTTTATGCATGATATTTTTCGGGAGTATCTTGATAAATTTATGATTGTATATTTGGACGATATTTTGTTTTTTTCCGATGATTGGGAGTCTCATGTGAAGCAGGTCAGGATGGTATTTCAGATTCTTCGTGCTAATACACTGTTTGTGAAGGGGTCTAAGTGCCTTTTTGGAGTTCAGAAGGTTTCTTTTCTGGGGTTCATTTTTTCTCCCTCGGCTATTGAAATGGACCCTGTTAAGGTCCAGGCTATTTATGATTGGACGCAGCCCACATCTGTGAAGAGCCTTCAGAAGTTTTTGGGCTTTGCTAATTTTTATCGCCGCTTCATTGCTAATTTTTCTACTGTGGTTAAACCTCTGACCGATTTGACCAAGAAAGGTGCTGATGTGGTGAATTGGTCCTCTGCGGCTGTGGAGGCCTTTCAGGAGCTTAAGCGTCATTTTACTTCTGCCCCTGTGTTGCGTCAGCCAGATGTCTCTCTCCCTTTTCAGGTTGAGGTTGACGCTTCAGAGATTGGGGCAGGAGCTGTTCTGTCTCAGAGAAGTTCTGATGGCTCTGTGTTGAAACCGTGTGCTTTCTTCTCCGGAAAGTTTTTGCCTGCTGAGCGTAATTATGATGTCGGCAATCGGGAGTTGTTGGCTATGAAGTGGGCATTCGAGGAGTGGTGACATTGGCTTGAGGGAGCTAAGCATCGTGTTGTGGTCTTGACCGATCATAAGAATCTGATTTACCTTGAATCAGCCAAGCGGTTGAATTCTAGACAGGCTCGGTGGTCTTTGTTTTTCTCCCGTTTTGATTTTGTGGTCTCGTATCTTCCGGGATCTAAGAATGTGAAGGCTGATGCCCTGTCTAGGAGTTTTTTGCCTGATTCTCCTGGAGTCCGTGAGCCGGCTGGTATTCTCAAGGAGGGGGTGATTCTTTCTGCTATCTCCCCTGATTTATGTCAGGTGCTTCGGGAGTTTCAGGCTGATAGACCCGACCGCTGTCCTGTGGGGAAATTGTTTGTTCCTGATAGATGGACTAGTAAGGTGATTTCTGAGATTCATTGTTCAGTGTTGGCTGGTCATCCTGGGATCTTTGGTACCAGAGATTTCTTTGTCACGGGATGTATGTTCCTTTGTGCAGTCCTGTGGGATCTGTGCCCGGGCTAAGCCCTGCTGTTCTCGTGCTAGTGGGTTGCTTTTGCCTTTGCCTATCCCTGAGAGGCCGTGGATGCATATTTCCATGGATTTTATTTCTGATCTTCCAGTTTCTCAGAAGATGTCTGTCATCTGGGTGGTTTGTGACCGTTTTTCTAAAATGGTCCATTTGGTACCTTTGCCTAAGTTGCCTTCCTCCTCTGATTTGGTTCCTTTGTTTTTCCAGCATGTGGTTCGTTTGCATGGTATTCTGGAGAATATTGTGTCTGACAGAGGTACCCAGTTTGTTTCTAGGTTTTGGCGGTCCTTTTGTGGTAGAATGGGCATTAATTTGTCTTTTTCTTCGGCGTTTCACCCTCAGACAAATGGACAGACGGAGCGAACCAATCAGACCTTGGAAACCTATTTGAGATGCTTTGTGTTGGCTGATCAGGATGATTGGGTTACCTTCTTGCCGTTGGCCGAGTTTGCCCTAAAAGGGCCACTGTCACCCCCCCCAGCCATTATAAACTAAAAGAGCCACCTTGTGCAGCAGTAATGCTGCAGTCTAACCAGGTGGCTCTTTTAGTTTTTGATTCATTTATTACCTCAATAAAGCGTTTTAAAAATTGGCCACAAATACCAGATATTGTACCGGGAGGCGGTCCGAATCGTCCTCTATCAATCTCCCAACTGCCATCACTCTTCTCTTCAGGGGCGATGGTCGCCGCCCCCTTCGCGCTGTTGCTTCTTAAATCCGGCGCCTGCGCTGTGCGTGCCTGCCTGGGGCAGGTGCAGTCTTCATTGTCAGTCACAGCTCAGACGCAGGGTGCCTGACTGCACCTGTGCGGGCAGTGTGGCCACCCTGTTCCTGAATCCCCGCCCCGCACTGTGTTATTCATTATGCACAGTGCGGGGCTGGGGTTCCTGGGCATGCGCACTGCGCTTGTCAGACACTCCCCCGGTCCCCCGCCTTCCAGCGTTGTTCTTTGTGGCTGTTCAAAACGTCGGCAATGAAACCTGTATATTCCGGCAATGCTGGAAGGCGGGGGACCGGGGGAGCGTCTGACAAGCGCAGTGCGCATGCCCAGGAACCCCAGCCCCGCACTGTGAATAATGAATAACACAATGCGGGCCCCAGGCAGGCACGCACAGCGCAGGCGCCGGATTTAAGAAGCAACAGCGCGAAGGGGGCGGCGACCATCGCCCCTGAAGAGAAGAGTGACGGCAGTTGGGAGATTGATAGAGGACGATTCGGACCGCTTCCCGGTACAATATCTGGTATTTGTGGCCAATTTTTAAAACGCTTTATTGGGCTAATAAATGAATCAAAAACTAAAAGAGCCACCTTGTTAGACTGCAGCATTACTGCTGCACAAGGTGGCTCTTTTAGTTTATAACGGCTGGAGGGGGTGACAGTGGCCCTTTAATAATCGGGCTAGTTCTGCTACCTTGGTTTCGCCATTTTTTTGTAAGTTTGGTTTTCATCCTCGCTTTTCTTCAGGGCAGGTTGAGCCTTCGGACTGTCCTGGGGTAGATTCTGTGGTGGACAGGTTGCAGCGGATTTGGACTCATGTGGTGGACAATTTGACATTGTCTCAGGAAAAGGCTCAACGTTTTGCTAACCGCCGTCGGTGCGTTGGTCCCCGGCTTCGGGTTGGGGATTTGGTCTGGTTGTCTTCTTGTCATGTTCCTATGAAGGTCTCTTCCCCTAAGTTCAAACCTCGTTTTATTGGTCCTTATAGGATTTCGGAAATTATCAATCCGGTGTCTTTTCGTTTGGCCCTTCCAGCTTCGTTTTCCATTCGTAATGTGTTCCATAGATCTTTGTTGCGGAGATATGTGGTGCCCGTGGTTCCCTCCGTTGACCCTCCTGCTCCGGTGTTGGTTGGAGGGGAGCTGGAGTATGTGGTGGAGAAGATTTTGGATTCTCGTCTTTCAAGGCGGAAACTTCAGTATCTGGTCAAGTGGAAGGGTTATGGCCGGGAGGATAACTCTTGGGTTTTTGTCTCCGATGTCCATGCTGCCGATTTGGTGCGTGCTTTTCATTTGGCTCGTCCCGATCGGCCTGGGGGCTCTGGTGAGGGATCGGTGACCCCTCCTCAAGGGGGGGTACTGTTGTGAATTCCGTTCTTGGGCTCCATCCTGTGGTCATGAATGGTATTTTTGGGAGTTCTGCTCTTGGGCTCCCTCTGGTGGTTTCAAGTGGAACTTAGCAGCTGCTTTCACTAATTGGTGCCCTTTCCTTGTTATTTAACTGGGCTTTAGGCTGTAGTTGATGCCAGCTGTCAATGTTCCTTCCTGTGGATTCAGTCCTTTCCTGGAAGTTCTCTGTTGGCCAGTCCATTTCAGCTTAAGATAAGTTCTGCTAGTTTTTGGGTGTTTCCCTGCCTATGACCTTTTGTTCAGTTTAAGTTATGTCTCTTTTGTCCAGCTTGTCATCATGAAATATTCCGGCTAGTTGGAAGCTCTGGGGTTGCAGATTTGCCCCTCCACACCGTGAGTCGGTGTGGAGATTATTTTTGTAAACTCTGCGTGGACATTTAGTTTTTATACTGACCGCACAGTAGCCTTTTCTTTCTCTGTCTATTTAGATAGTAGTGGCCTCCTTTGCTAAAGTCTAGTTTCATTTCTGAGTTTGTCATTTCCCTCTTCACTCACCATCAATATTTGTGGGGGGCTATCTTTCCTTTGGGGGTTTCCCTGAGGCGAGATAGTTTTCCGTTTCCATCTTCAGGGGTAGCTAGTTCTTAGGCTGTGAAGAGGCGTCTAGGCAGAGATAGGAACGCTCCACGGCTATTTCTAGTGTTGGTGTTAGGGTACCGTCACACTAAGCGACGCTGCAGCGATAGCGACAGCAATGCCGATCGCTGCAGCGTCGCTGTGTGGTCGCTGGAGAGCTGTCACACAGACCGCTCTCCAGCGACCAGCGATGCCGAGGTCCCCGGGTAACCAGGGTAAACATCGGGTTGCTAAGCGCAGGGCCGCGCTTAGTAACCCGATGTTTACCCTGGTTACCAGCGTAAAAGTTAAAAAAACAAACAGTACATGCTCACCTGCGCGTCCCCCAGCCTCTGCATCCTGACGCTGACTGAGCTCCGGCCCTAACAGCACAGCGGTGACGTCACCGCTGTTGCTTTCACTTTCAGTTTAGGGCCGGCGCTTTAGTGTCAGGAAGCAGAGGCTGGGGGACGCGCAGGTGAGTATGTACTGTTTGTTTTTTTAACTTTTACGCTGGTAACCAGGGTAAACATCGGGTTACTAAGCGCGGCCCTGCGCTTAGTAACCCGATGTTTACCCTGGTTACCAGTGTAAAATATCGCTGGTATCGTCGCTTTTGCTGTCAAACACGGCGATACACGGCGACCTAGCGACCAAATAATGTGCAGACCTTCTAGCAGCGACCAGCAATTTCACAGCGGGATCCAGATCGCTGCTGCGTGTCAAATACAGCGATATCGCCATCCAGGTCGCTGCAACGTCACGGATTGCTGGCGATATCGCCTAGTGTGACGGTACCTTTAGGAGTAGGGATTGCGGTCAGTAAAGTTACCACCTCCTCAGAGCTAGTACATTATTTGTTTACTCACTAGGTCATTTCAGTGCTGCTCTGTAATCACTAGGTCATATAGGTGATTACTGTCAGTAGAGCTGCCACCTCCTCTGAGCTTGTCCATGATTGGTTTTACCCACCAGGTCATCTCAGTACCACTCCGTAACCACCAGGTCATAACAGTTATCTCTGCCAGCAACAACAACTTTGGCAGGGAGCATGCACTGAGAAATCATCATGGAGGATATACATAAGCTCAGATTGGACTCCTCAACACCCTCTGAGCTCAGAAGTTTTCCGCCATTGTGTTTTTCTTTAACAGCAGAGGACAGATATTAATAAAATGACCAGAAAAAACAGGCTCCCTGCTTCCTGAGTACAGGGGTACGATTCTTAACATGTGACACCCCTGCGATTTGCATAGATTCCGTGGGCTCACCTGCAGCAACCTCACGTGAAACTAAACCTTCACCCACACACGGCTTCTCATGATTCCCCTGACGCAAACGGCAATCAATGCGGACAACAAGACTCATAGCGAAATCTAGTGAAGCAGGAGTCTCATACATCAGGAGGGCTTTTTTAACCCTATTAGAAACTCCATGAATAAAGTGACTCCTCAATGTTCGCTCATTCCACTGAGTGTCAACCGCCCAGCGGCGAAATTCAGAACAGTAATCTTCTGCAACACGCTCCCCCTGGCAAATAGTGCGTAACTTAGATTCTGCTAGAGCCATTCTATCTGGATCATCGTAAATGTGTCCTAGACCAGAAAAGAAAGTCTCCACTGAGTTAAATGCAACAGAATCAGACGGCAACAAAAATGCCCATGCTTGGGGATCCCCGCTCAATAATGACAACACCAGGCCTACACGTTGAGCCTCATTACCAGAGGAGATCGGGCGCATACGGAAATACAGTTTGCAAGCTTCACGAAAAGAAACAAATTTACTGCGTTCCCCAGCAAATTTTTCAGGCAAAGGAAACTTGGCTCATTAACTCCTCCTGTCGCTCCAGCCTGTTAATTAGATACTGCTAGTCCCTGTTGCTGCACTGCTCCCTTCAACTCAGTGACCTGTAGGGACAGCGCCTCCAACTGGCGGGCTATAGAAGTCATGGGATCCATGACAAAACACAGAGAAGAGAAAAAAAAAAGGAACCCTTTTTTTTTTTTGTTAGGCCGATTATAATGTCACGGGGATACAAGGAGGGTGAGAGCTAATAACCCGGGCCCCTGCAATTTCCCTCAGACTAGGGAAACCCTGTCTGACCCTCTACCTGAAGTTTACACTGAAGGTGTGCATGTTCAGGCCTCCACCCTCACCCTGACTCCTGATTCAGCCCTAGACTGAACACCACCGCCCAGTGAATGCAATAAACCAATACCCACAGTTATAACAAACAAGGATAAAGGAAAATATACACCACGCTGCAGTCAATCAGGAATACACTATAAAGGTGCAGGGCAAAATAAATACAAATATAGGAAGGAGTAAATAAGACAAAGGAAAATACACCACCAGCAACGATTCTCCAACAACCAGCTATCCACTCCGGACACAGATAACTACGGATAAGACAGAAGCTACGCCCAAAGATCAGGAGAACCATTTAAAGGAAATGGGCATGGCCCAGCTTCCAATCCGAGGATCAGATAAATTAACCCCGGAGCAGCCAGACGAAAACTAGCCGACGCCAATGAGCAAACAGTGGTCAAACACGGAATAACCGCTGTTTGTCAGACGACCTGGTCTGGACAGTGTCCGACATGACAAATAGATAGTGCCCGACTTGTGCTTCCGGAGACATGTGCTGCATTGATTGTTAAAAGGGTTGTTCAGGACCTAACAATTGACATCTCATCTCAGTGTAAGGTTGAAGGGGGTCCGACTCACGATCAGCTGAAACTTCTCCGACAGCGGCCCAAACTAGCAGGATCCACACTGCTCTTGTGGACATTCTTGCGTGAATACATTCGAAAAGTATGTGCCCATCAGTGTGCACTGTCAGGTTGGATGCCAAAGCATTCTTTTTACATATGGACCCACTGTAAAGAGACATATACAGTATCGCATGGTGTACATATATTTACTGTGTCTCCCTGTATATAACATTTTTTATTTGATTTTTAATCCAATTTTTGAGAAATAGAATGAACAAATAGCAATTGATGAATAGTAGTGTTGAGCATTCCGATACCGCAAGTATCGGGTATCGGCCGATCCTTGCGGTATCGGAATTCCGATACCGAGATCCGATATTTTTGTGGTATCGGGTATCGGAATCGGAAGTCCCCACAGTGCTAAAATCACTATAATGTAAAGTGGGCGGTGCGTGGGCGGAGACTGCGTGTCTCTGTGCGGGCGGGGTCTGTGCGGGCCTGCCAGGGATCTCATTCTATGCGGCCGGCGCTGTATGCCCAGGCTTGATGCGGCGTGCCGGGGCTTGATGCGGCGTGGGAGGGCTCTGCGGCATGCTGGGGGGGTCTATGCGGCGTGCTGGGGGGGTCTATGCGGCGTGAGGGGCTCTCTGCGGCGTTCTGGGGCGTCTATGCGGCGTGCTGGGGGATCTATGTGGCGTGAGGGGCTCTCTGCGGCGTTCTGGGGCGTCTATGCGGCGTGCTGGGGGGTCTATGCGGCGTGCTGGGGGGTCTATGCGGCGTGCTGGGGGGTCTATGCGGCGTGCGGGGGTCTCAGCGGCGTGCGGGGGTCTCTGCGGCGTGCTGGGGGGTCTCTGCGGCGTGGGGGGGGTCTCTGCGGCGTGGGGGGGGGTCTCTGCGGCGTGGGGGGGGTCTCTGCGGCGTGCGGGGGTCTCAGTGCGGGCATCGTCCGATGGGACTACAAGTCCCATCGGGCTATGCCTGCTACACTGACAGTGATTGACACATTAGCCAATGATGGGACAGTAGTAGTCCCATCATCCGGCTAATGTGTTGAATGAAAAAAAAAATAAAATACTCCATACATACATTCTACATACATACATACATATAGACATACAGTACATTCATACATTACATACATGACATACATTACATTAAACATAGATTACATACTCACCATTACTTGTCATTTTGATCCCCGAAGCCAGTGTCATCTATAAAAAATGTGAAAAAAACAAACAACCAATATACTCCCTGTCCGCAGAAATCCACGAGTGTCCCACGACGATCTCCCGTGGAGAGCAGCAGCATCAAATAATGCGACCGCTCTCTAGGGGCTCAGAAACACAATGACGGGAGGAAGGTATCCTTCCGCCACTGTATTCCTCCGCCGCTGTAAAAAAAAAAGTCCCTAGTCTCACTTTATGGCATTGCTGTATGAGACATTTTCCCATGCAGCAATTATATAAAGTGACACTCTGAACTCAGGTAACCTCAGTGATGCACTGCAGGAGCCATTGTCTCCTGTCAGTGTGTCACTGAGGGTCCTATAGAGCAGTGACGTCACCCGATGTCACTGTTCTATAGGGGAGATCGTCGTGGGACACTCGTTATTAATTGGACTACGGCGGACAGGTAGTATGTGGTTTATTATTTTACGTTTTTTGCAGGCGCTGAAGTATGGTAAGTATGGTGAAATGAAGAATATTAAAATACTTTTTCCTAATGTGTGCGTGTTTTATTAACCCTTTTCTTACTATTGGATTAATAACGGATAGGCGTCTTATTGACGCCTCTCCGTTATTAACCCAGCTTAATGTCACCTTACGATAGCAAGGTGACATTAACCCCTTATTACCCCATATCCCACCGCTACACGGGAGTGGGAAGAGAGGGGCTAAGTGCCGGAATTGGCGCATCTTACGGATGTGCCATTTTCGGGGCGGCTGCGGACTGGTATTTGTAGCCGGGGGGGGCCAATATCCATGGCCCCTCTCTAGGCTATGAATATCAGCCCGCAGCTGTCTGCGTAGCCTTTCTGGCTATAAAATATAGGGGGACCCCACGTCATTTTTTTGGGGGGTCCCCCTATTTTAATAGCCAGTAAAGGCTACGCAGACAGCTGCGAGCTGATATTCATAGCAGGCTACAAATATTGGCCCCCGGCCGTCGGCTTTCCCCCTCTGGCGCAGAAAATTGCGCGGGAGCCCACGCCGTTTTTTTCAATTTTTTTTTTTTTTAAATTCAACGCTCATAAAGGCCTCTTTCACCCTTGCGTCAGTACGGGTCCGTCGCTATGCGTCGAGCCGACGTACCGACGCACGTTGTGAAATTTGTACACGACGTGGGCAGCGGATGCAGTTTTTCAACGCATCCACTGCCCATTCTGAAGTGCGGGGAGGAGGGGGCAGAGTTTCTGCTGCGCATGCGCAGTAGAAAATGGCAGACGCGATGGAAAAAAAAACGTTCACTTGAACGTTTTTTCGTGCCAACGGTCCGCCAAAACTCGACGGATCCGTTGCAGAACGGACGCGACGTGTGGCCATTCGTCGCGATCCGTCGCTAATACAAGTCTATGGGGAAAAAAAATGCATCCTGCGAGCACATTTGCAGGATCCGTTTTTTTCCGCCAGATCCATTTTTTCAGTCGGATCCGTTGTTTTCCTCCAGATCGGTTTTTTTCCACCGGATCCGTTTTTTTCCGCTAGATCCGTTTTTTTTTCCGCCGGATCCGTTTTTTCCTGCCGGATCCATTTTTTTCCGCCAGATCCGTTTTTTCTCATAGAGTTGTAATAGCGCCGGATTGCGCCTGATGGCCACACACTTCATCCATTTTTTGCAGGATTCGTAAAAAAAAACTTTCCGCCGGACGGAAAACTCATAGGAACGTTTTTTGTCCGTTATTTTTCATGCATGTTTCCATTCAAATCATGCACATTTTCCGTTTATTTATTTTCCAAAAACCTCATCAAAACCTGCATCAAAACTAAACTGCATGAAAAACCGCACCAAAAACCTGCATCAAAAACAGCATCAAAAACCGCACCAAAAACCTGCAGCAAAAAAGCACCAAAAACTGCATCAAAAACTGAACCAAAAACTACATCAAAAACCGCACCAAAAACATGCAGCAAAAAAGCACCAAAAACTGCATCAAAAACCGCATCAAAAACCGCACCAAAAACCTGCAGCAAAAAGCACCAAAAACTGCATCAAAAAACGCATCAAAAACTGCACCAAAAACTGCATCAAAAACCGCACCAAAAACCTGCATCAAAAAAAGCACCAAAAACTGCATCAAAAACTGAACCAAAAACTACATCAAAAACCGCACCAAAAACATGCGGTTTTTGATGCAGTTTTTGGTGCTTTTTTGCTGCATGTCTTTGGTGCGGTTTTTGATGTAGATTTTGGTTCAGTTTTTGATACAGTTTTTGGTGCTTTTTTTGATGCAGGTTTTTGGTGCGGTTTTTGATGCAGTTTTTGGTGCCGTTTTTGATGCGGTTTTTGATGCAGTTTTTGGTGCTTTTTGCTGCAGGTTTTTGGTGCGGTTTTTGATGTAGTTTTTGGTTCAGTTTTTGATGCAGTTTTTGGTGCTTTTTTGCTGCAGGTTTTTGGTGTGGTTTTTGATGCAGTTTTTGGTGCAGTTTTTTGATGCAGTTTTTGGTGCTTTTTGCTGCAGGTTTTTGGTGCGGTTTTTGATGCAGTTTTTGGTGCAGTTTTTGATGCGGTTTTTGATGCAGTTTTTGGTGCTTTTTTGCTGCACCAAAAACCGCACCAAAAACCTGCAGCAAAGAACACCAAAAACTGCATCAAATACTGCACCAAAAACTGCATCAAAAACCTGCAGCAAAAAAGCACCAAAAACTGCATCAAAAACGGCATCAAAAACCTGCAGCAAAAAAGCACCAAAAACAGCACCAAAAACCTGCACCAAAAACTGCATCAAAAACCGCATCAAAAAGCTACATCAAAAACAGCACCAAAAACTGCATCAAAAACCGCATCAAAAACTGCACCAAAAACCTGCAGCAAAAAAGCACCAAAAACTGCATCAAAAACGGCATCAAAAACCTGCAGCAAAAAAAGCACCAAAAACTGCATCAAAAACCTCAACAAAAAGCTACATAAAAAACAGCACCAAAAACTGCATCAAAAACCGCACCAAAAACCTGCAGCAAAAAAAGCACCAAAAACTGCATCAAAAACTGAACCAAAAACTACATAAAAAACCGCACCAAAAACATGCAGCAAAAAAGCACCAAAAACTGCATCAAAAAACGCATCAAAAACTGCACCAAAAACTGCATCAAAAACCGCACCAAAAACCTGCAGCAAAAAGCACCAAAAACCGCACCAAAAACCTGCAGCAAAAAAGCACCAAAAACTGCATCAAAAACTGCATCAAAAACTGCACCAAAAACTGCAGCAAAACCTGCATAAAAAACTGGTGCAGTTTTGATGCGGTTTTTGAAGCAGTTTTTGCTGCAGGTTTTTGGTGCGGTTTTTGATGCAGTTTTTGGTGCAGTATTTGATGCAGTTTTTGGTGCTTTTTTTGCTCCAGCTTTTTGATGCGGTTTTTGATGCAGTTTTTGGTGCAGTTTTTGATGCAGTTTTTGGTGCTTTTTTGCTGCAGGTTTTTGGTGCGGTTTTTGATGCAGTTTTTGGTGCTGTTTTTGATGTAGCTTTTTGATGCGGTTTTTGCTGCAGGTTTTTGGTGCAGTTTTTGGTGCTGTTTTTGATGTAGCTTTTGATGCGGTTTTTGATGCAGTTTTTGGTGCTTTTTTTGCTGCAGTTTTTTGCTGCAGTTTTTTGGTGCGGTTTTTGATGCAGTTTTTGATGCAGTTTTTGGTGCTTTTTTGCTGCAGGTTTTTGGTGCGGTTTTTGATGCAGTTTTTGATGCAGTTTTTGGTGCGGTTTTTGATGCAGGTTTTTGGTGCGGTTTTTGATGCTGTTTTTGATGCAGGTTTTTGGTGCGGTTTTTCATGCAGTTTTGATGCAGGTTTTGATAAGGTTTTTGGAAAATAAATAAACGGAAAATGTGCATGATATGAATGGAAACATGCATGAAAAATAACGGACAAAAAACGTTCCTATGAGTTTTCCGTCCGGCGGAAACAGTTTTTTTTAACGAATCCTGCAAAAAACGGATGAAATGTGTGGCCATCAGGCGCAATCCAGCGCTATTACAACTCTATGAGAAAAAACGGATCTGGCGGAAAAAAACGGATCTGGTGGAAAAAAACGGATCCGGTGGAAAAAACAGATCTGGCAGAAAAAAACAGATCCAATGTAAAAAAAACGGATCTGGCGGAAAAAAACGGATCCGGTGGAAAAAAACCGATCTGGAGGAAAACAACGGATCCGACTGAAAAAACGGATCTGGCGGAAAAAAACGGATCCTGCAAATGTGCTCGCAGGATGCATTTTTTTCCCCATAGACTTGTATTATTATTATTATTTATTGTTATAGCGCCATTTATTCCATGGCGCTTTACAAGTGAGGAGGGGTATTAGCGACGGATCGCGACGAATGGCCACACGTCGCGTCCGTTCTGCAACGGATCCGTCGAGTTTTGGCGGACCGTCGGCACGAAAAAACGTTCAAGTGAACGTTTTTTGTCCGTCGCGTCTGCCATTTTCTACTGCGCATGCGCAGCAGAAACTCTGCCCCCTCCTCCCCGCACTTCAGAATGGGCAGTGGATGCGTTGAAAAACTGCATCCGCTGCCCACGTCGTGCACAAATTTCACAACGTGCGTCGGTACGTCGGCTCGACGCATAGCGACGGACCCGTACTGACGCAAGGGTGAAAGAGGCCTTTATGAGCGTTGAATTTAAAAAAAAAAAAAATGGAAAAAAACGGCGTGGGCTCCCGCGCAATTTTCTGCGCCAGAGGGGGAAAGCCGACGGCCGGGGGCCAATATTTGTAGCCTGCTATGAATATCAGCTCGCAGCTGTCTGCGTAGCCTTTACTGGCTATTAAAATAGGGGGACCCCCCCAAAAAATGACGTGGGGTCCCCCTATATTTTATAGCCAGAAAGGCTACGCAGACAGCTGCGGGCTGATATTCATAGCCTAGAGAGGGGCCATGGATATTGGCCCCCCCGGCTACAAATACCAGTCCGCAGCCGCCCCGAAAATGGCGCATCCGTAAGATGCGCCAATTCCGGCACTTAGCCCCTCTCTTCCCACTCCCGTGTAGCGGTGGGATATGGGGTAATAAGGGGTTAATGTCACCTTGCTATCGTAAGGTGACATTAAGCCGGGTTAATAACGGAGAGGCGTCAATAAGACGCCTATCCGTTATTAATCCAATAGTAAGAAAAGGGTTAATAAAACACGCACACATTAAGAAAAAGTATTTTAATATTCTTCATTTCACCATACTTACCATACTTCAGCGCCTGCAAAAAACGTAAAATAATAAATCGCATACTACCTGTCCGCCGTAGTCCAATTAATAACGAGTGTCCCACGACGATCTCCCCTATAGAACAGTGACATCGGGTGACGTCACTGCTCTATAGGACCCTCAGTGACACACTGACAGGAGACAATGGCTCCTGCAGTGCATCACTGAGGTTACCTGAGTTCAGAGTGTCACTTTATATAATTGCTGCATGGGAAAATGTCTCATACAGCAATGCCATAAAGTGAGACTAGGGACTTTTTTTTTTACAGCGGCAGAGGAATACAGTGGCGGAAGGATACCTTCCTCCCGTCATTGTGTTTCTGAGCCCCTAGAGAGCGGTCGCATTATTTGATGCTGCTGCTCTCCACGGGAGATCGTCGTGGGACACTCGTGGATTTCTGCGGACAGGGAGTATATTGGTTGTTTGTTTTTTTCACATTTTTTATAGATGACACTGGCTTCGGGGATCAAAATGACAAGTAATGGTGAGTATGTAATCTATGTTTAATGTAATGTATGTCATGTATGTAATGTATGAATGTACTGTATGTCTGTATGTATGTATGTATGTAGAATGTATGTATGGAGTATGTTTTTTTTTTTTTTTCATTCAACACATTAGCCGGATGATGGGACTACTACTGTCCCATCATTGGCTAATGTGTCAATCACTGTCAGTGTAGCAGGCATAGCCCGATGGGACTTGTAGTCCCATCGGACGATGCCCGCACTGAGACCCCCGCACGCCGCAGAGACCCCCCCCACACCGCAGAGACCCCCCCCACGCCGCAGAGACCCCCCCCCCACACCGCAGAGACCCCCCAGCATGCCGCAGAGACCCCCGCACGCCGCTGAGACCCCCGCACGCCGCATAGACCCCCAAGCACGCCGCATAGACCCCCCAGCACGCCGCATAGACCCCCCAGCACGCCGCATAGACGCCCCAGAACGCCGCAGAGAGCCCCTCACGCCGCATAGACCCCCCAGCACGCCGCAGAGCCCTCCCACGCCGCATCAAGCCCCGGCACGCCGCATCAAGCCTGGGCATACAGCACCGGCCGCATAGAATGAGATCCCTGGCAGGCCCGCACAGACCCCGCCCGCACAGAGACACGCAGTCTCCGCCCACGCACCGCCCACACTCTCCCCCCCCTCCAGAACCCCATATAGAAGGACAGAAAGGGCTGATTTACCGTCCGATACTTGAGTCCCATTCACTTGTATTGGTATCGGGTATCGGTATCGGATTAGATCCGATACTTTGCCGGTATCGGCCGATACTTTTCGATACTGATACTTTCAAGTATCGGACGGTATCGCTCAACCCTAATGAATAGTCTTTAA
The DNA here is from genome assembly GCF_051348905.1 of Ranitomeya variabilis. Classification (NCBI taxonomy): domain Eukaryota; kingdom Metazoa; phylum Chordata; class Amphibia; order Anura; family Dendrobatidae; genus Ranitomeya; species Ranitomeya variabilis. The sequence continues at coordinate 1,008,471,233 of NC_135232.1, read as the reverse complement.
TTTATTTTTATGCTATTTTATGGTGGTCACTGTGCAGTAAACGTGATAAAGTGACTTTATTCTTCAGGTCAGTACAGTTTCAACAACGCCAGAGTTATTTTGTATTTTTATTATTTGCTATTTGTGCTCACTAAAACACTGCATCAAAAACTGAACCAAAAACTACATCAAAAACCGCACCAAAAACATGCAGCAAAAAAGCACCAAAAACTGCATCAAAAACCGCATCAAAAACTGCACCAAAAACCGCACCAAAAACCGCACCCAAAAACCTGCAGCAAAAAGCACCAAAAACTGCATCAAAAACCGCATCAAAAACTGCACCAAAAACTGCATCAAAAACCGCACCAAAAACCTGCAGCAAAAAGCACCAAAAACTGCATCAAAAACCGCATCAAAAACTGCACCAAAAACTGCATCAAAAACCGCACCAAAAACCTGCATCAAAAAAAGCACCAAAAACTGCATCAAAAACTGAACCAAAAACTACATCAAAAACCGCACCAAAAACATGCGGTTTTTGATGCAGTTTTTGGTGCTTTTTTGATGCAGGTTTTTGGTGCGGTTTTTGATGCAGTTTTTGGTGCAGTTTTTTATGCGGTTTTTGATGCAGTTTTTGATGCTTTTTGCTGCAGGTTTTTGGTGCGGTTTTTGATGTAGTTTTTGGTTCAGTTTTTGATGCAGTTTTTGGTGCTTTTTTTGCTGCAGGTTTTTGGTGCGGTTTTTGATGCAGTTTTTGGTGCAGTTTTTGATGCGTTTTTTGATGCAGTTTTTGGTGCTTTTTGCTGCAGGTTTTTGGTGCGGTTTTTGATGCAGTTTTTGGTGCAGTTTTTGATGCGGTTTTTGATGCAGTTTTTGGTGCTTTTTTGCTGCACCAAAAACCGCACCAAAAACCTGCAGCAAAAAAACACCAAAAACTGCATCAAATACTGCACCAAAAACTGCATAAAAAACCTGCAGCAAAAAAGCACCAAAAACTGCATCAAAAACGGCATCAAAAACCTGCAGGAAAAAAAGCACCAAAAACAGCACCAAAAACCTGCAGCAAAAAAAGCACCAAAAACTGCATCAAAAACCGCATCAAAAAGCTACATCAAAAACAGCACCAAAAACTGCATCAAAAACCGCATCAAAAACTGCACCAAAAACCTGCAGCAAAAAAGCACCAAAAACTGCATCAAAAACGGCATCAAAAACCTGCAGCAAAAAAAGCACCAAAAACTGCAGCAAAAACCTCAACAAAAAGCTACATAAAAAACAGCACCAAAAACTGCATCAAAAACCGCACCAAAAACCTGCAGCAAAAAAAGCACCAAAAACTGCATCAAAAACTGAACCAAAAACTACATAAAAAACCGCACCAAAAACATGCAGCAAAAAAGCACCAAAAACTGCATCAAAAAACGCATCAAAAAGAGCACCAAAAACTGCATCAAAAACCGCACCAAAAACCTGCAGCAAAAAGCACCAAAAACTGCATCAAAAACCGCATCAAAAATTGCACCAAAAACTGCATCAAAAACCGCACCAAAAACCTGCAGCAAAAAAGCACCAAAAACTGCATCAAAAACTGCATCAAAAACAGCACCAAAAACCTGCAGCAAAAAAAGCACCAAAAACTGCATCAAAAACCGCATCAAAAAGCTACATCAAAAACAGCACCAAAACCTGCATCAAAAACCGCATCATATCAGACAGCTGCGGGCTGATATTCATAGCCTAGAGAGGGGCCATGGATATTGGCCCCCCCGGCTACAAATACCAGTCCGCAGCCGCCCCGAAAATGGCGCATCCGTAAGATGCGCCAATTCCGGCACTTAGCCCCTCTCTTCCCACTCCCGTGTAGCGGTGGGATATGGGGTAATAAGGGGTTAATATCACCTTGCTATCGTAAGGTGACATTAAGCCGGGTTAATAACGGAGAGGCGTCAATAAGACACCTATCCGTTATTAATCCAATAGTAAGAAAAGGGTTAATAAAACACGCACACATTAGGAAAAAGTATTTTAATATTCTTCATTTCACCATACTTACCATACTTCAGCGCCTGCAAAAAACGTAAAATAATAAACCGCATACTACCTGTCCGCCGTAGTCCAATTAATAACGAGTGTCCCACGACGATCTCCCCTATAGAACAGTGACATCGGGTGACGTCACTGCTCTATAGGACCCTCAGTGACACACTGACAGGAGACAATGGCTCCTGCAGTGCATCACTGAGGTTACCTGAGTTCAGAGTGTCACTTTATATAATTGCTGCATGGGAAAATGTCTCATACAGCAATGCCATAAAGTGAGACTAGGGACTTTTTTTTTTACAGCGGCGGAGGAATACAGTGGCGGAAGGATACCTTCCTCCCGTCATTGTGTTTCTGAGCCCCTAGAGAGCGGTCGCATTATTTGATGCTGCTGCTCTCCACGGGAGATCGTCGTGGGACACTCGTGGATTTCTGCGGACAGGGAGTATATTGGTTGTTTGTTTTTTCCACATTTTTTATAGATGACACTGGCTTCGGGGATCAAAATGACAAGTAATGGTGAGTATGTAATCTATGTTTAATGTAATGTATGTCATGTATGTAATGTATGAATGTACTGTATGTCTATATGTATGTATGTATGTAGAATGTATGTATGGAGTATTTTTTTTTTTTTTTTTCATTCAACACATTAGCCGGATGATGGGACTACTACTGTCCCATTATTGGCTAATGTGTCAATCACTGTCAGTGTAGCAGGCATAGCCCGATGGGACTTGTAGTCCCATCGGACGATGCCCGCACTGAGACCCCCGCACGCCGCAGAGACCCCCCCCACGCCGCAGAGACCCCCCCACGCCGCAGAGACCCCCCCCACGCCGCAGAGACCCCCCAGCACGCCGCAGAGACCCCCGCACGCCGCTGAGACCCCCGCACGCCGCATAGACCCCCAAGCACGCCGCATAGACCCCCCAGCACGCCGCATAGACCCCCCAGCACGCCGCATAGACGCCCCAGAACGCCGCAGAGAGCCCCTCACGCCGCATAGACCCCCCAGCACGCCGCTTAGACCCCCTCACGCCGCATAGACCCCCCCAGCACGCCGCAGAGCCCTCCCACGCCGCATCAAGCCCCGGCACACCGCATCAAGCCTGGGCATACAGCACCGGCCGCATAGAATGAGATCCCTGTCAGGCCCGCACAGACCCCGCCCGCACAGAGACACGCAGTCTCCGCCCACACTCTCCCCCCCCTCCAGAACCCCATATAGAAGGACAGAAAGGGCTGATTTACCATCCGATACTTGAGTCCCATTCACTTGTATTGGTATCGGGTATCGGTATCGGATTAGATCCGATACTTTGCCGGTATCGGCCGATACTTTCCGATACTGATACTTTCAAGTATCGGACGGTATCGCTCAACCCTAATGAATAGTCTTTAATTTATTTTTATGCTATTTTATGGTGGTCACTGTGCAGTAAACGTGATAAAGTGACTTTATTCTTCAGGTCAGTACAGTTTCAACAACGCCAGAGTTATTTTGTATTTTTATTATTTGCTATTTGTGCTCACTAAAACACTGATTTACAAAAAAAGTATTTGTTATAGCATCACCATTAACAGATCTGCAACTTTTTTTTATATGGATCAGACAACATATATCAGCTTTCAATTCTGTTTAAAAGGGTTTTCCAAGTAGTCTAGCTTGCAGAAACAACTCTAAGGGCTCATACTCCCTTGCGAGAAACTCGGATGAGTCTCGCCCGTCAATACCCAGCAACTAGGGTTGAGCGACTTTTATTTTTATAGAATCGTGTCGGGTTTCACGGGTCGAGTGAAATCGGCCGATCCTATAAAAAAGTCGGGGTCGGGGTCGGCCGAAACACGAAACCCAATGCAGTGCAATGGGATACTATGGTTCCCAGGGTCTGAAGGAGAGGAAACTCTCCTTCAGGCCCTGGGATCCATATTAATGTGTAAAATAAAGAATCAAAATAAAAAATATTGATATACTCACCCTCGGACGCGCCCTGGTACTAACCGGCAGGCTTCCTTCCTAAGAATGAGCGCGTGAATGACCTGCGGTGATGTCGCGGCTTGTGATTGGTCGCGAGCGGTCACATGGACAAGCCGCGACGTCATCTAAGGTCCTTAACGCGCTCATTCTTAGGAAGGAAGGCTGCCGGAAAGAAGCAGGGCACGTCCGAGGGTGAGTATATTCCTATTAGGTATATACTCACCCTCAGACGCGCCCTGCTTCTTTCCGGCAGCCTTCCTTCCTAAGAATGAGCGCGTGAAGGACCTTAGATGACGTCGCGGCTTGTCCATGTGACCGCTCACGACCAATCACAAGCCGCGACGTCACCGCAGGTCATTCACGCGCTCATTCTTAGGAAGGAAGCCTGCCGGTTAGTACCAGGGCGCGTCCGAGGGTGAGTATATCAATATTTTTTATTTTGATTCTTTATTTTACACTTAAATATGGATTCCGATACCGATTCCCGATATCGCAAACATATCGGAACTTGGTATCGGAATTCCGATACCAGATTCAGAAGATCGCCGACCTCATGGCTGACCCCACACAGGGGTCGGGTCGGGTTTCATGAAACCCGACTTTGCCAAAAGTCGGCGACTTCTGAAAATGGCCGACCCGTTTCGCTCAACCCTACCCAGCACTGCACCCGGCACTCAGATCAAAGCGTGTGGCCGCATAGCAATACATGCAGCCACACGCTCCGCTCCTGAGTGTTGGTGCAGTGCCCGGTATTGACATGCGAGACTCATCCGAGTTTCTCGCAAGTGAGTATGAGCCCTAAAACTGATAATTTGTTTCTACATGCATCTTGTATACCTGTGATAATATTCCAACCACTTTCGCTTCAGCTTCTCTCAATAGTCTTAATTTAGAGAAGTAGACAAGTAAGTGATAGGTACGTTATAGTAAGCACAAAAATCTCATATGAGTTGTTACAGGATGAACGTTGGGAGTGTACAAACAACAGATTGCGTAACAAAGGAACCGTGAGTATGATATTCACTGTTAGGATTCCACAAATTGGACTTCTGAAATATTATATAAATAACAATTTTGTTAACCCTTGTAAAGGTTTTTCCCACTTTATCTGTATTTTAACAAATGTGTCACTTACTGATGTGTAACTATTACTCTTTCTCCTCATATACTTGTTAATACAACTCTCCTCACAGATTGCATAGATGGCGGAAGGTCATGTGACGTCACTTGTCCATCAGTTTCATCCAATTGATAAATATTCCAAATAGACAAGCTGTTTTTCTATTAGAAGAGGCAGATGAAGAGGTCTGGTCACATGCTCCTTCACCAACTGCACTTGTGAGAACAGGAGAGCTGTGCAATGTGTAAGGTTGGCTGCTCTTCCAATCAGGGTGCTTTTCACAAAGGATGAGTACCGGCTATAATACTTATAAATTGGCAAAAATTATGTCCTCAACACATTTGATAAGCTAAAATGGAAACATTTTAATCTAAGCATGCCTCTGATTTTATGTCAATGTTCACAGTTTTGTAAAGTTGAATTCCACGCAAATATGACAGAAAATAGCATGACATGTTACATCAAACTCTGTTACCATTGGAGAAAGTCTTGTTAGATAGAAAATATAATGGGAATCTTCATGTCAGGGGAGATGTATGGTATGTGCACTGATATGCAAGCTCAATGCCAGCGCACACAAGTCTTTAGTAGTGTTGAGCGATACCGTCCGATACTTGAAAGTATCGGTATCGGAAAGTATCGGCCGATACCGGCAAAGTATCGGATCTAATCCGATACCGATACCCGATACCAATACAAGTCAATGGGACTCATGTATCGGACGGTATTCCTGATGGTTCCCAGGGTCTGAAGGAGAGGAAACTCTCCTTCAGGCCCTGGGAACCATATTAATGTGTAAAATAAAGAATTAAAATAAAAAATATTGCTATACTCACCTCTCCGACGCAGCCTGGACCTCACCGAGGGAACCGGCAGCGTTCTTTGCTTAAAATGCGCGCTTTTCCTTCCTTCCGTGACGTCACAGCTTCTGATTGATCGCGTGCCGCCCATGTGGCCGCGACGCGACCAATCACAGCAAGCCGTGACGTAATTTTCAGGTCCTTCTAGGCATTCAGTATTTTAAAATTACGTTCCGGCTTTGTGATTGGTCGCGTCGCGGTCACATGGGCGACGCGACCAATCACAATCCGTGACGTCACGGGAGGCAGGAGACGCGCGCATTTTTAAAATTACGTCACGGCTTGTTATTGGTTGCGTGCCGCCCATGTGACCGCGACGCGACCAATCACAGCAAGCCGTGACGTAATATCAGGTCCTGATGCCTATTTCTGCATTCAGGACCTGAAATTACGTCACGGCTTGCTGTGATTGGTCGCGTCGCGGCCACATGGGCGGCACGCGACCAATCAGAAGCCGTGACGTCACGGAAGGAAGGAAAAGCGCGCATTTTAAGCAAAGAACGCTGCCGGTTCCCTCGGTGAGGTCCAGGCTGCGTCGGAGAGGTGAGTATAGCAATATTTTTTATTTTAATTCTTTATTTTACACATTAATGTTGTATTTTACACATTAATGTTGTTTCGATACCAATACCCGATACCACAAAAGTATCGGATCTCGGTATCGGAATTCCGATACAGCAAATATCGGCCGATACCCGATACTTGCGGTATCGGAATGCTCAACACTAGTCTTTAGACATTTGAAAATATAAATGTTATTATGTAGAAATTTTTTAAAAATAAGATGCAGACAAGAGTCATGGCTAATGTTTTCAATGAAGGCCATATGACTGCCTATGACATGCAATCTAAAGCACACAATTGTACAAGGAAGTAGGAGAAATATATAAAAAAACAAGCAATCCAAGCAGCTCTCTTTGACTGAGGATAGCATATGCACTTTAAGTTTAAAAAATCAATGGGGCAAATCTAAAAATCAATTGGGCAAAACTATCCAATCTAACACAGACTATGTAAGTTTAAAATTGGGCTAAATAGTCCTAACATTCAAGTAATAAATCAAAATAACTCTCTTGTGGCTTCCAACTTAAGTTCAAATCAACTACTAGTTGACTTATTTCATGCTAAAAATTTGAGTCAAAATGTTGGCATAACTTTCACATACAGCAGGTGAAATAAATATTGAACACATAACCATTTTTCTAAGTAAATATATTTCTAAAGGTTCTATTGACATGAAATGTTCACCTGAAATTGGTAACAACCCGTGTAATCCACACAGGAAAATAAAACAAACCATAGGAATCCATAAAAAAAGTTATGTGTGGTAGTGAGAAATGACACAAGGAAAAAGATGCCACACAAGAAACATCTCATGATGGGGTAAAACCAGTGAGCTATCTCAATACCTTCACAACATTATTGTTGCAAAACCTACTGATGGCATTGGTTACAGAATAATTTCTAAATGACTCAAGGTTACAGTGACCACTGTTGGGGCTGTAAGCCGGAAGTCGAAAGAACATCATAAACTGGCCACAATCAGGTGCTTCCCACAAGATTTCTGACAGAGGAGTGAAAAGAATTATCAAAAGAGTTGTCCAAGAGCCTTGGAACATCTGTGGAAAGCTACAGCAAGACCTAGAATCAGCGGTTATAATTGTTTCAAAGAAAACTATAGGTAACACACTCAACCTCCATGGCCTGTATGCATGATCACCACTCAAGTCTCCATTGCTGAACAAACAGCATGTTTCAACAAGCCTACAAAATACTGGGAGAATATAGTCTCTTCAGCTAAGATCAAAATTGAACTCTTTGGATGCCATGTTATGAATGTGTTCACACACTCACAAGGGTAATGGCATAAGGAAATAAAATGCTGTACCTGCACCCAACTGGTCCCTGTACAGACTAGAAAAGTCCATAAACACATAACTAAAAAAACAACACCTCAGACCTTGCTTCCTAAAAGGCAGTTGAGGGGTTTCTTGTACCTCCTGAGCAACCAGAGGGGAGGCCGCAACACAAACCATACAAAAGGAAAGGAGGACTTTCAGGAAGACACAATAACCCAGGGTAATAAACTAAACACGTTCAAACAGGATGGACAAGAAAAATAAAGTGAAGCAAAACTTAAACAGACTAAGTGAAAAACATCCCAGACCCCCAAAATATTCTTTAACTATATAAATAGTAAGAAACTAAAAAATGACAGTGTTGGCCCCCTTAAAAATAGTCTGGGTGAAATGGTGGATGAGGATGAGGAAAAAGCCAATATGCTAAATGACTTTTTTTCATCAGTGTTTACAAAAGAAAATCCCATGGCAGACAAAATGACTAGTGATAAAAATTCCCCATTAAATGTCACCTGCTTAACCCAGTAGGAAGTACGGCGGCGTCTAAAAATAACTAAAATTGACAAATCTCCGGGCCCGGATGGGATACACCCCCGAGTACTGCAGGAACTAAGTACAGTCATTGATAGACCATTATTTTTAATCTTTAAAGACTCCATATTAACAGGGTCTGTACCACAGGACTGGCGTATAGCAAATGTGGTGCCAATATTCAAAAAAGGGGCAAAAACTGAACTCGGTAATTATAGGCCAGTAAGCTTAACCTCTACTGTGGGTAAAATCCTGGAAGGCATTCTAAGGGATGCTATACTGGAGTATCTGAAGAGGAATAACCTTATGACCCAGTATCAGCATGGGTTTACTAGGGACCGCTCATGTCAGACTAATTTGATCAGCTTCTATGAAGAGGTAAGTTCCGGACTGGACCAAGGGAACACAGTGGATGTAGTGTATATTGACTTTTCCAAAGCTTTTGATACGGTGCCACACAAAAGGTTGTTACATAAAATGAGAGTAATGGGGATAGGGGAAAATATGTGTAACTGGGTTGAGAGCTGGCTCAGGGATAGGAAACAAAGGGTGGTTATTAATGGAGCACACTCGGACTGGGTCTCGGTTAGCAGTGGGGTACCACAGGGGTCAGTATTGGGCCCTCTTCTTTTTAACATATTTATTAATGACCTTGTAGGGGGCATTCAGAGTAGAATTTCAATATTTGCAGATGACACTAAACTCTGCAGGGTAATCAATACAGGGGAGGACAATTTTATATTACAGGATGATTTATGTAAACTAGAAGCTTGGGCTGATAAATGGCAAATGAGCTTTAATGGGGATAAATGTAAGGTTATGCACTTGGGTAGAAGTAATAAGATGTATAACTATGTGCTTAATTCTAAAACTCTGGGCAAAACCGTCAATGAAAAAGACCTGGGTGTATGGGTGGATGACAAACTCATATTCAGTGGCCAGTGTCAGGCAGCTGCTACAAAGGCAAATAAAACAATGGGATGTATTAAATGAGGCATAGATGCTCATGAGGAGAACATAATTTTACCTCTATACAAGTCACTAGTTCGACCACACTTAGAATACTGTGCACAGTTCTGGTCTCCGGTGTATAAGAAAGACATAGCTGAACTGGAGCGGGTGCAGAGAAGAGCGACCAAGGTTATTAGAGGACTGGGGGGTCTGCAATACCAAGATAGGTTATTACACTTGGGGCTATTTAGTTTGGAAAAACGAAGACTAAGGGGTGATCTTATTTTAATGTATAAATATATGAGGGGACAGTACAAAGACCTTTCTGATGATCTTTTTAATCATAGACCTGAGACAGGGACAAGGGGGCATCCTCTACGACTGGAGGAAAGAAGGTTTAAGCATAATAACAGACGTGGATTCTTTACTGTAAGAGCAGTGAGACTGTGGAACTCTCTGCCGTATGATGTTGTAATGAGTGATTCATTACTTAAATTTAAGAGTGGACTGGATGCCTTTCTTCTGGAAAAGTATAATGTTACAGGGTATATACACTAGATTCCTTGATGAGGCGTAGATCCAGGGAACTAGTCTGATTGCCGTATGTGGAGTCGGGAAGGAATTTTTTTCCCCATGGTGGAGTTACTCTTTGCCACATGGGTTTTTTTTGCCTTCCTCTGGATCAACATGTTAGGGCATGTTAGGTTAGGCTATGGGTTGAACTAGATGGACTTACAGTCTTCCTTCAACCTTAATAACTATGTAACTATGTAACTATGTAAATGTAAAAGAAAATTAAGGGTGCTAGGGAAGAGAACTCACTGTCAGACCACAGGAAAAGCAACTCAGGTTAATAAACCAAGATAATCTGTAGTTGAGGAGCTGGAACTTATAACACCATTTACATAGAAGTATAGCCAGCAAAGAAAGTCAGTTAAAGGTGATTATATAAAACCAATCCCAAAATGTGATAGGAGAGAACCAAAATAGAAAATGGAAAGCACCTGAAGTGAAGGAAATCAAGAAAAAGAAAGCAAGGACAAAAGAAGCATCAGCATATTGACAGCGACAAATTCGTTAGTTGCTCAACAGAGAGAGCGAAACAAACCTCACAGTAAAAGGTCTCTAGATCGAGTCCCGAAACCAAACCATAACTGTACCTTCTATGAGTGGCCACCCGACCCCCAGAAGCCTCCAACATCTGATAAAACTCTCTCACCAGGCGATCCATATGAATATACTCTGGATTAACCCAAGAGTTTTTGTTCAGGACCATAACCCTTCCTTAACCAGATACTGCGAATGGTGACTGACCCACCTGGAAGCAAGAACCTCATACTCCCAACTCAATTGTGTCTTGAGGACCAGGTGACCCCCTCAAATTTTTTTTAAAAGGGAAGAATGAAAAGAGCTATTGATCTTCCAAGAAATAGGCAGTTACAGATTTACCATCACAGGATTTAAATCTTTAACAATCTTCTAAGGACCAACAAATTTAAATAGTAAATTTCCTAGATGCAACCATTAAAAACAAAGTTTTTTAGAACAACCATCCAAACTTCCTGAACCTAAACAGAGATGCCTTCCAACATCTGTAGTTGGCAGCTCTTTTGGCATGCCAAACGGTTACCAAAAGACCCCTTTCAACCTCAATAAAGTAGTTAATTAATCGGGAAAAAATCTCTCCTCCTCTGGCAAGGAGGATAGTAACAAAAAAAATTTCCCAAATACTGAAGGAAAACCCAAGTAGGAAAAAAAAGGCGAGGTCCCCGTAGCTCTAAAGGTACAGTTATTTAGAGGAAACTCAGCAAGGGGCAGAAATTACACTAAGTCTTCCTGATTGGATGAAACAATGCACCTTAATTACTGCTCGACCTATTGGTTCACCTTTTGTTTTTGTTCATTAGTCTCGGGATGATAATCTGAAGAACATGACAACTTGATACACAATCTGGAGCAAAAACTTATCCAAAAGCCAACTATAAATTGATACCCTCTATCAGAAATAATGTTTTTGGGAACGCAATGTAATTTAGCAATATGAGAAATACATAGTAACATAGTAACATAGTTATTAAGGTTGAAGGAAGACATTAAGTCCATCTAGTTCAACCCATAGCCTAACCTAACATGCCCTAACATGTTGATCCAGAAGAAGGCAAAGAAAAACCCATGGGGCAAAGAGTAAGCTCCACATTGGGGAAAAAAATTCCTTCCCGACTCCACATACGGGAATCAGACTAGTTCCCTGGATCAACACCCTATCAAGGAATCTAGTATATATAACCTGGATCATTATACTTTTCAAGAAAGGCGTCCCCTCTTAAATTTAAGTATTGAATCACTCATTACAACATCATACGGCACAGGGTTCTATAGTCTTGCTGCTCTTACAGTAAAGAATCCACGTCTGTTATTATGCTTAAACCTTCTTTCCTCCAGACATAGAGGATGCCCCCTTGTCTCTGTCTCAGGTCTATGATTAAAAAGATCATCAGAAAGGTCTTTGTACTGTCCCCTCATATATTTATACATTAAAATAAGATCACCCATTAGCCTTCGTTTTATCAAACTGAATAGCCCCAATTGTAATAACCTATCTTGGTATTGCAGACCCCCCAGTCCTCTAATAACCTTGGTCGCTCGTATCTGCACCCGCTCTAGTTCAGCTATGTCTTTCTTATACACCGGAGACCAGAACTGTACACAGTATTCTAAGTGTGGTCGCACAAGTGACTTGTATAGAGGTAAAATTATGTTCTCCTCGTGAGCATCTATGCCTCTTTTAATGCATCCCATTATTTTATTTGCCTTTGTAGCAGCTGCCTGACACTGGCCACTAAATATGAGTTTGTCATCCACCCATACTCCCAGGTCTTTTTCATTGACGGTTTTGCCCAGAGTTTTAGAATTAAGCACAAAGTTATACATCTTATTACTTCTACCCAAGTGCATGATCTTACATTTATCCCCATTAAAGCTCATTTGCCATTTATCAGCCCAAGCTTCCAGTTTACATAAATCATGTAATATAAAATTGTCCTCCTCTGTACTGATTACCCTGCAGAGTTTAGTGTTGTCAGCAAATATTGAAATTCTACTCTGTATGCCCCTAAAAGGTCATTAATAAATATGTTAAAAAGAAGAGGGCCCAATACTGACCCCTGTGGTACCCCACTGCTAATCGCGACCCAGTCCGTGTGGGCTCCATTAATAACCACTCTTTGTTTCCTATCCCTGAGCCAGTTCTTAAGCCACTTACACATATTTTCCCTATCCCCATTATTCTCATTTTATGTATCAACCTTTTGTGTGTCACCGTATCAAAAGGATGAACAACATAGCTAAGCTGAGGCAAATATTTAAGTTGGACCAAAAGAACCATCTTTCTAAAATGGTCCACCTCCACCCATATGATAGTATTGCCACCAGAGTTAGGCAAATTCATGACAAAGTCAATGTACAAGTGGGTCCAGGGCTGTGACGGAACCTTCATAGGCAAGAGATAATTTACTGGAGTCTGACGTGAGGCTTGAGCCCTGGCACAGACTCTGCATTTACGGCCATACCTATCAACATCCTTACGAGTATTCTGCCACCAAAAAGGACCTAGAAAGGGATCTCCAAGTGACAGCATCGAGAAGGCGCTGTCTGAGATCTATCCCCAGAGCACACAGAAATCCGTCTTGTGGTTGTTTCTTAATCTTTATTTTCAGTTTTGTGTTAATGATATGCTAAAACCCTAAGGCGGGGTTGGAGGGGGGTTGTATGTGGTGCTCTGATTAGGTATTCGTAATGCAGAATACTAAATAAAAAAAACTCTCCTTCAGGCAGGTGCCAGCCGTGGCTCCTGCGCTGCAGCATACTCGCATGGTTACTGTGCATTTATCCCTTTTACTGATTTAATTGAGTGAGAAAAAAAAAGTCCATTTGAAAATGGCACCCACCTCGCCTGCACAGTAGCAGCTATCGGTTTGTATAGAGATCCAATAGCAGCTGTTGTGCAGGAGCCAGTGGCACCATCTTGCTGGAGAAGAAAAACAAATTCCTTCTCCAAAACGGCGCCGCCTGCGCAGTAGCGGCTCTCGGAGATTCCAATTGACTTTTTTTTCTCGCTCAATTAAATCAGCAAAAGGGATAAGTGCACAGTAACCATGCGATTATGCTGCAGCACAGGAGCCACGGCTGACACCTGCCTGCAGAAGAGTTTTTTTTACTCAGTATATGATGGTATTCATTATGCAAACTAGGGGGCAGGTCAGTGAGGGATCAGTGACCTGTCAGCAGTCTACATTATGAATATATTAGTCAGAGAACCACATACACCAACCCTGCCTTAGGGCATGAGAATCTCATTAACACAAAACTGAAAATAAAGATTAAGAAACAACCACAAGATGGATTTAATCAACCAAGGTATCATTTTATTCAGTATAACGATGCCGACCTGACAATGTATGCAGATTGCTATGCACATTCCTGCTGACAGGTTCCCTTTAAGAGAAGCCAAAGATCTCAAAAGACATCTCATGACCTAAACATTTGAATATCTCAATTGATTTATGGATTGAGCTTAATTAACCATAGCAGGACTAATACTGACTTAGCAGGTAGAGAAGGAAAATGATGAATGGAATGCATTCAGTATGTAACACTCCTACCTTTAAACCTACATTGTCAACCTACCTAATAACATGACTTTGAGAAAGAGGAGAGTTATCAAATGCTGAAACTTGAATGGGAAGGCAGAGATAAGAGAAATCATAACCACCGTTTACAGTGAAACCATCATCAATTAGATTTAGGGCAGAATCTGAAACCACAAATTTAGGAGTAAAAATATCACAAGATTTTGTCTCCAGGGATACCTGTAAGAAAAATACAAATGCTTGTTTGAAAGATAATCTCAGTCTTTTGTAACCTGTATACATTGTGTTCCAAATTATTATTCAAATTGGATTTAAATGTCATAAAGATTTAATTGTTTTGTTTTTCAAATAAACTCGTGGATGGTATAGTGTCTCAGGGCTCAATGGATCACTGAAATCAATCTTAAACACATGTGATAATTAGTTTTCCAGGTGATTCTAATTAAAGGAAAACTACTTAAAAATGATGTTCCACATTATTAAGCAGGCCACAGGTTTCAAGCAATATGGGAAATAAAAAGGATATCTTTGATGCTGAAAAGTGTTAAAAAATGCAATGCCTTGGACAAGGTATGAAAACATTAGGTATTTCACAAAAATGTAAGAGTGATCATCATACTTTGAAGAGATTTGTGACTGAAACAGAGCACAGACAGAGTTCATGCAGATAAAGGCCTAATGAGGAAGGTTTCTGCCAAACAAATTCATTGGATTAAGAGAGCAGTTGCCAAAATATCATTGCAAGCAGCAAACAGTTATTTGAAGCTGCTGGTGCTGCTCAGTGAATGTGACCTCCTAATGCTGCAAATTCCACAAATGAGCATTTTCAGTTCTTTAAAACATATCAAATGTTTAGAAATTCTACTGTGCCTAATAATCTGGAACAGTGCATTTTGAGTTTTTATTCATTTTGTAGATTATACTGTTATCATTGGGAGGTTTCTTCAATAAAATTTGACGTATACTCTAACGGGTGATGACTTTTATTAGACTGACTGTCATTTGAACCGACCATTTGGGAAAATCTGAGAAAAGTATCATTTGCATAATAATTTGGAGCATGGTGTATTTACATTTTAGAGTGTCCTCCTTTTAAAAAAAAATCCTTACTATATTTGAAACATTGAATGCCGACTTAACTTGGATGACCTCAGTATAAATAAAAATAAACTGATGTTCTGAATTCTGTACCCCCTCTGGGATCTCTGCAAGCACCAATTTGCATAGGTTCACAAGTTTCAGCTAATAGTGAAGAAGATGACACTGAAATGCATTTACGTGTGTCTCTATCTCTCAGACAACTAAATGACTAGCAACTTACATAGCTTTTTCCAGTGACTATAGACAAGGACTGTGGCAGAATTGACTTCAAAGAGTGGGGTCATTCCAGGAAGTCTCTACTGCCCAATATCTAAACTGTGAGTAGTACTCAGCTTTACGGACTCCCAGAACCAACTTATGGATCTTGAATTCAACCACAGCGACTTTGTCAGGGTCATTAGAAATGGGGTCAAGAGTAGGTAAATATGCCTCAACAGATGAAATTACCAGGGAATCCTAAAGCAAAGAAAATGCTCAAGCCTTTAGATATCCACTGAGCAATGACAAAATAATGCCCACTTGTTTATTCTCGGTTGGACCCAGAATAGACAGGATGTAGGTGAAAGTATAATTTCCAGACGGCAAAAAAGATTGAGAATTTATGCAGGAAGATATGAAAACCCAGGATGAGAAAATTAAAATGCGTTCATATAAGGTAGAGAGGGAAACCTAAAAAGAGGCAAAAGTAAACAGAACAAGAATAATCTCCCAGAAACCTAAAGGGGTGAAAGAAAAAGGAACTGGGAAGGAAAGCAAACAGACTCACTGCAGGAATTCAACTGTTGTTTATTATGCAAGGTAAACCCCTTAGCAGAAGGGCTGGAGCTCCTAAGCTAAAGTCCACCTAGAGGGATAGCCAGCAAAAAAGTGTAGTGAAGGGTGAACATATAAAATCCAACCCAGAAAGCGATAGAGTAGATCAAAAAGGGGAATATGGAAAATACCTGTAGAGGAGCAAACCAAGAAGGGAGAACAAAGACAATTGAAACCATCAGCATATGGAGCAGGAAGAAAAGACAATAGCTTAGAAGACAGGGGAACAAAATATGGAGCAAAAGGTCAGTGAAATGAATCCCCAAATTGAGTCTTAACAAGATTTATCAACAAACAAAGGCTTTTTGCAAGATGTACTAAATAAATGTCAGTAAAAATGTGCAATACTTTTTCCCTGTGTCATTTCTCATTATTACACATAACTTAATTTACGGACAGCTAAGGTTTGATTTATTTGCCTTTTGTGGATTGGATGGGTTGTTCCCAGATGTGAAAATGTCATGTCAATAACACACTTAGAATTATATTTATTTAATAAATTGGTCACGTGTTCAATACTTATTTCACCTGCTATATGAAGTCACTTTAAGTTATAATGTTTCCAATAAACCAGATCCATTTTCTATGAAACCATGCCCACTTATCAAGCAAGTAGTAAAGAAAAACTAAAATACATAATGAATGTAATGCACAGCATGTATGGCAAATTGCTCAAGAAATCTATTGTAATTATTACAACAAATCACATTTAATGGTCTTCAATAGAAGAGACAATTATTTTTTAGCATAATTAATAAAATCACCTGTTCAAAATAAACATTGACCCTTTGAAGTTACTTAAGGACAGGACTGAAAAACATTGAACTAACCTATCTAACTTCAGGATGAAACTGTACACATAGAAAATAAATTAAATTACATTCTGACCATCAAGTCAGGGTGTAATTATGTACAGGATTGCGGAATTATCTATTCCTCTTTCCTCGGCTCTGTACTCCAAAGTTGATTATTGGGAGGTAGAGTTTTCATAACATTTATATTTGAAACTACATTTACCTTGATAAAGACAATAAACATTTGTTCAAACCTCCAGTTATGTATTGTAGGTGAAGATCAGACCAATTTATAGAGCAATATTCACTGTAATAAAAATGAGGTCAAGCTAGCTGAAAATACAGGACAAATATGTCTTTAAGCCATTTGTAGGAAAGTCAGCTTATGTAATGTAACAGAATTTCACCTAAAACCTATAGTTATATACAAATTTGTAAGTTACTGCATCATTTTTAATTGCACAATTGTACACTGTACAAGGATTTTTTTAAATTTTAATTATTTTCATATAGTGGCTTGTAAAAGGCTGGGCACCTCTGGTCAAAGTTACTATTATTGTGAACAGGTAAGCAAGCTGAAAATCAAATGATCTCTAAAAGGCCTAAAGTTAAGGATGACACATTTCCCTTGTATTTTAGGCAAACATACACACACACACACACACACACACACACACACACACACACACACACACACACACACACATATATATATATACATATGGCGGGCAGGGTCCTCCCTCCACCTGTTAGTGCCTTGTTTTTTGCTCATGTTTAATGTATTTGTCTATATTTGCCCCCTTTTCACATGTAAAGCGCCATGGAAAATAAATGGTGCTATAATAAAGTATAATAATAACCCCTTCATGACCTTGGGATTTTCCATTTTTCTGTGTTTGTTTTTCACTCCCCTCCTTCCCAGAGCCATAACTTTTTTATTTTTCTGTTAATATGGCCATGTGAGGGCTTATTTTTTGCAGGACGAGTTGTACTTTTGAACGACATCATTGGTTTTACCATGTCGTGTACTACAAATCAGGAAAAAAATTCCAAGTGCGGTGAAATTGCAAAAAAAGTGCAATCCGACACTTGTTTTTTGCTTGGCTTTTTTGCTAGGTTCACTAAATGCTAAAACTGACCTGCTATTATGATTCTCCAGGTCAGTACGAGTTCATAGACACCTAACATGTCTAGGTTGTTTTTTATCTAAGTGGTGAAAAAAAATTCCAAACTTTGCTAAAAAAAAATAAAAAAATTGAGCCATTTTCCGATACTCGTAGCGTCTCCATTTTTCATGATCTGGGGTCGGTTGAGGGCTTATTTTTTGCGTGCCGAGCTGGCATTTTTAATGATAGCATTTTGGTGCAGATACATTCTTTTGATTGCACATTATTGCATTTTAATGCAATGTCACGGCGACCAAAAAAACGCAATTCTGGCTTTTCAAATTTTTTTCTTGCTACGCCGTTTAGCGATCAAATATGTATAGGTTTTATTTTTTTATTGATTTATTTTGAATGGGGCGAAAGGGGGGTGATTTAAACTTTTAAATTTTTTTATTTTTTTCACTATTTTAACTTTTTTTTACTTTTGCCATGCTTCAATAGCCTCCATAGGAGGCTAGAAGCTGGCACAATGTGATCGTCTCTGCTACATAGCAGCGATGATCGCTGCTATGCAGCAGAAATGCAGGTGTGCTATGAGCACTGACCACAGGGTGGGACTCACAGCTACCAGGGATCAGTAACCATAGAGGTTTCAAGGACTGCAGAAGCATCGCTGACCCCTGATCATGTGACGGGGTCGGCGATGCGCTCATTTCCGGCTGCAAGTGCCGGTTAAATGCCACTGTATGCGTTTGACAGCGGCATTTAACTAGTTAATAGCGGCGGGTGAATCGCGATTTCACCCGCCGCTATTGCGGGCACATGTCAGCTGTTCAAAACACCTGACATGTCCCGGCTTTGATGCAGGCTCACCGCCGGAGCCCTGCATCAAAGCGCGGTATCTGACCTCAGACGTACTATCCCGTCCGAGGTCAGAAAGAGGATAATAATAATGTATATATATATATTCATCTTTTACATGTTAAAAATTAGAAAAAGGAAAATGGACCAATACAAATGTTTGACGTTTGGCTACCCTTGGAGATTTGTGTGATCAGATAACTTTGACCAAGGTTTCATACCTTAATTAACCTGTGAGAGTTATGGCTTGTTCATTATCATAGTTAGGAAAAGCCAGGTGCTGCAAATTTACCAGCTTTATAAAAACTGAGCAGCTTCTAACCTTGTGCCAAAAACAGCAACTATAGTTTCTTCTAGGCAGCTTCCTGGCACTCTGAAAATAAAAGTGGTGGAGGCCCACAAAGTAGGAGAAGGCTATACAAAGATAGCAAAGCATTTTCAAGTTGGCTTCTCCTCAGTTGGAAATGTAATTAGTAAATGGCAGTTAACAGGAAAAGTAGAGTTCAAGGTAAGGTCTGGAAGACCATGCAAAATTTTATTGAGAGCTGCTCATAGGATTGCTAGAGAGGCAAATCAAAAACCCCACTTAACTGCAAAAGACCTTGAGAAATATTTAGCAGACTCTAGAGTTGTGGTACATTGTTGTACTGTTCAACAACACCTGTGCAAATATGGCATTCATGGAAGAGTCATTAGAAGAAAGCCTCTCCTTAGTCCTCACCATAAAATTCAGAATCATAAGCATGCTAAAGAACATCGAAACAAGCCTGATGTATTTTGGAAACACGTCCTGTGGACTGATGAGGTTAAAATAGAACTCTTTGGCCACAATGATCAAAGGTATGTGTGGAGGAAAAAAAAGGCACATAATTTCGGGATCAATCATGCTTTGGGGTCTTGTTGCAGCCAATGGCACAGGGATCCTAAACACAAATCAAAATTCACAATAGACCACCTCAAAAGGTGAAGATTTTACAATGGCTCTCACAGTTCCCTAATATGATCATCATTGAAAATCTGTGGCTAGACCTCAAAATTGGAGTGAATAAAAGACAACTCAAAAATCTCACAGAAGTGGAAGAAATATCCAAGGAAGAATAAATGAAAATCTCTTAAACAAGAAGTGAAAGACACTCATCTGGCTACAAAAAGCATTTACAAGCTGTGATACTTTCAAAATGGGGTGCTACTTGGTCAAAGTTATCTGAGTACACAAATCTCCAAGGATGGCCAAATGTTTGAACTGGTCCATTTTCCTTTTTCTAACTTTTAAAATGTATAAGATGAACACACACATATATATATGTATGTATATATATATATATATATATATATATATATATATATATACATATATATACTGTATATATATATATTTTTTTTTTTTTGCCTACAATACAAAGGAAATATGTCATCCTTAACTTTAGGCCTTTTAGAGATCATTTCATTTTCAACTTGCTTAACTGTTCACAATAACAGTAATTTTTACTGGTGGGCCCCAAACTTTTTCATGCCACTGTATGATTTCTTTTTTTATATTACATTACGTGTAGTTTAACATTGCAATGTTTTTCTGGTAACTGCCACACAAATTATAGGCAACTGTGTACACAAATAACTTTCCTGGTGAGAAAAATGTTAAAGAATCACACCCGACAAAATTGTTATCCTCTTAATAGTTTGAAGTCATCATAAGATATAACACTTTTGCCCCTTTATCCAGTTAAATCTCCTCTTTTCCATTGGGTCTATGATGTAATGTAATTAAAAACAGACTAACTGAATCCTTCTAAGCTCTATGTAGAAACAGGAAGTCACATTTCCCCACATGAATCATCATTACAAAAGTCCCTGGCGGGGGGGGGACAGAGCAGCTGCTTCAAGAGTTCAATAGGGAAATGACTCATGTAGAGAAAAGAGACTTCCTGTTTCTACATTGAGCAGAGAAAAGAAGTAATAACTGGGCAGAAAGGTAAAATGAGCAATTGTAACTACAGTGTTATATAATACGATGATTACAATATATTAAGATGATAAAAACATTGATGGAGCGTTTGTTTAGCTTGTTGGATATACATTCTGATGAGCTGATTAGTGTCAATTGGCACCCAACACTTCAGTTCAGCCATTATCGCTTGGTGTGATAAGAAAAAATGGTCTTCCTTTGGACATTTTTATTTATGTATGTGTACCCCTGTGAGGCATAATCATCAACATTAACAGAAATAAACACTTGAAATAGATCACTCTGTAATGACTCTATATAATACATGAGTTTCATTTTTTCTATTGAAGAACAGTATGTGAGTTGTGGTAACTTGTACTTCTCAATTGTGAATAGAAGACGGCTGCATTTACACATCAATATGAGTGCTACCATTCAAGAGTTATGGATCAATTTTTAGCTTGGGTGTCATCCAAGTTGCAATTGCATCGATTTTTTTCTCATCTTTTTTATTTAATGAAGGCGGTAAACTGTCGGAACTTTTTTTTGTCCATTGACTGTTAACAATGGATTAGTTAAAAGTGGATGAAATACAGATGAAACACTGAAGTACTGAGTATGTCTGCAATGCTTCATCCATTTTATATGGATCCCCATAGACTTTAACACACCCCATTAGGATACAGCCTTCCCAAAACCTGTCGGATGACAAATGCACTGGCAGGATGCAGCAGGCCTCCACTGATAAAGGCTAATAAAGGGGCAGCACAAGTGCAAACTACTGATAGAAACAGCCACCTACACACCTACCAGATTATGGAGGGATAGCTTGCTGCTTAGTAGAAGAAAATGCTCACAAATGAGGCTTGAATAGAATGCCAATCACACAGGTATGCTTACAGCCTATTAATGACGCCCATAATGTTATCAGGCGGGCTGCCCAGCACTATATACATGCACTCCACAAGGACACATGCCCCAATACTCCAAGCCAACAAAAAGGGGCCTAGTTGCATCTTGCAAAAAATGATAAAAAGTGCAATAAAAGATGAAACAATTAATGCATATGATAAATACATTAAATGAGGTATTGGTTAATATTTTGGCCAAAATAGATAAGCTCGCAACTTTACGTCAAGGGCTCTCATGCTTGTGAGTCCTAACACTCATTTTAAAAACAGCTAACATAGAAAAATTGAAGAAAACACATACCATAAGGTTACAGCCTTCCCAAAACCTGTGAGATGTTAAATGCACATGTAGCAGGATATAGCAGGTCACCACAAGTAAAGGCAGGGCAGCACAGATGCCAACTACTGATGGAAATAGCCACCTACACACCTAACAGATTATGGAGGGGTTGGCTGCCTAGTAGAAAAAAATGCACACAAATGTGGCTTGCACAGAATGCCAGTTGCACAGGTCTTTAAAGCCAAGTCTGATCCACAAAATGGATGACACATAGATTCAGGTTTAAACTTGATGTATATATGGATCAATGAAACCATAATAGTTTGCGTGTTATTTATCAATAGCATGTATTGATCTGAGTGATATTTAGCCCAAATTAAAAACTACATAATCCCAAATAAATGTTAAACTACATGTCGGTGACAGAATTACCCAATGCAAAATACTCCTAAATAGTGTATCAGTTTAAAATTGTCAATCTAGACAGTAAATAAGAGTTACATACATACAAAAAGACATTTGTGCTGACTGCAATTCTCACTATTGGCTTTAATTGAAAATATTTCTTCTTGCACTTGTGTTGTGGTATTACTATGTCTTAAGGACAACAATACACCCCTTAATGACAACGCCACATTTTTCAAATCTTATGTGTCAATAACTCAGGAATGTTTCATCATATCTCAATGATTTTGAAATTATTTATTAGTGACACATTATACTTTATACAGTTATATGAAAAAGTTTGGGCACCCCTATTAATCTTAAGCTTAATGTTTTATAAAATTTTTTTTTTTTTTGCAATAGCTATTTCAGTTTCATATATCTAATAACTGTTGGACACAGTAATGTTTCTGCCTTGAAATGAGGTTTATTGTACCAACAGAAAATGTGCAATCTGCATTCAAACAAAATTTGACAGGCGCATAAGTATGGGCACCTCACCAGAAAAGTGACGTTAATATTTAGTAGATCCTCCTTTTGCAAAAATAACAGCCTCTAGTCGCTTCGTGTAGCTTTTTATGAGTTCCTGGATCCTGGATGAAGGTATTTTTGACCATTCCTCTTTACAAAACAATTCCAGTTCAGTTAAGTTTGATGGTCGCCGAGCATTGACAGCCCTCTTCAAATGATCCCACAGATGTTCAATGATATTCAGGTCTAGGGACTGGGATGGCCATTCCAGAACAGTGTAATTGTTCCTCTGCATGAATGCCTGAGTAGATTTGGAGCGGTGTTTTGGATCATTGTCTTGCTGAAAGATCCATCCCCTGCGTAACTTCAACTTTGTCACTGATTCATGAACATTATTGTCAAGAATCTGCTGATACTGAGAGGAATCCATGTGTCCATCAACTTTAGCAAGATTCCCGGTGCCGGCATTGGCCACACAGCCCCAAAGCATGATGGAACCTCTACCAAATTTTACTGTGGGTAGCAAGTGTTTTTCTTGGAATGCTGTGGTTTTTTTGTCACCATGCATAACGCCTTTTTGTATGACCAAACAACTCAATCTTGGTTTCATCAGTCCATAGGACCTTCTTCCAAAAAGAAATTGGCTTCTCCGAATGTGCTTTTGCATACCTCAGCCGACTCTGTTTGTGGCGTGCTTGCAGAAACGGCTTCTTTCGCATCACTCTCCCATACAGCTTCTCCTTGTGCAAAGTGCGTTGTATAGTTGACCGATGCGCAGTGACACCATCTGCAGCAAGTTGATGCTGCAGCTCCCTGGATGTGGTCTGAGGATTGTCCTTGACTGATCTCACCATTCTTCTCTGCCTTTCTGATGTTTTTCTTGGCCTGCCACTTCTGGCCTTAACAAGAACTGTACCTGTGTTCTTCCATTTCCTTACTATGTTCCTCACAGTGGAAATTCACAGGTTAAATCTCTTAGACAGCTTTTTGTATCCTTCCCCTGAACAACTATGTTGAATAATCTTTGTTTTGAGATCATTTGAAAGTTGTTTTGAGGAGCCCATGATGCCACTCTTCAGAGGAGATTTAAACAGGAGAACAACTTGCAAGTGGCCACTTTAAGTAGCTTTTCTCATGATTGCATACACCTGGCTATGAAGTTCAAAGCTCAATGAGGTTACAAAACCAAAAAAAAAGTGCTTTAGTAAGTCAGTAAAAAGTAGTTAGGAGTATTTAAAACAAGAAAATGATAGGGTGCCCATATTTATGCACCTGTCAAATTTAGTTTGAATGCAGATTGCACATTTTCTGTTAGTACACTAAACCTCATTTCAAGGCAGAAACATTACTGTGTCCAACAGTTATTAGATATATGAAACTGAAACAGCTGTTGCAAAAAAAACAATTTTTATAAAACATTAAGCTTAAGATTAATAGGGGTGCCCAAACTTTTTCATATAACTGTAGTAGTGGTAAATTTAGGTTGGAATACAATACAGACCAAAAGTTTGGACACATCTTCTCATGTAAAGATTTTTCTGTATTTTCATGACTATGAAAATTGTACATTCACACTGAAGGCATCAAAACTATGAATTAACACATGTGGAATTATATACTAGAGTGTGCAAAGCAGTCATTAAAGCAAAAGTTGGCTACTTTGAAGAACCTAGAATATAAGACACAATTTCATTTGTTTCACACTTTTTTGTTAAGTATATAATTCCACATGTGTTAATTCATAGTTTTGATGCCTTCAGTGTGAATTTACAATGTTCATAGTTATGAAAATACAGAAAAATCTTTAAATGAGAAGGTGTGTCCAAACTTTTGGTCTGTACTGTATTTTGCGTTTATTCATAAAAATATCAGACATTTAATAAAAATGTCAAAACATTAGCAATTTTCAAACTTTAAATGTTTATACCTTTTTTTCAGACTGTCATGCCGCACAAAATAGTTAATAAATAACATTTGCCTCATGTCTGCTTTACATCAGCACCATTTGTCTAATGTAATTTTATTTTGTTTGTATGTTAGAATTAGTAGGTTTAAAAATTTAGCATAATGTTTTTATCTTTTCAGCTAAATTTACAACAATTATTTTTTTAAGGACCTATTCAGTTTTGAAGTGATTTGGGGGTATAAACATTTAGCAAAATCCCCTAAAAGTGATACCATTTAAAAAAATGCACCCCTCAACACATTCAAAACTGCTGATAGACAGTTTGTCATCCTTTTTATGGGCGTTTCAAGAGTTAAAGCAAACTGGAATTACCGGAATGAAAAATTATATTTTTACCAATGCAATTTTGAAAACATTTGAGCAGCCCACTATAGCTAGAAGATGCTAAGGCCATTACTTAGTCTTGAATTGCCATACCAACCACCAGGACCACACAAATACATTTTTAAGCTATTGATGGGGTTAAAGCGGGAGTCTGTATCTTATGTTGACCATCTAGATTCTGCTGTCACTACTGACAGCCTCATCCAAGGAGCTAAATAGTCACTGTAGGTGCAAAAATCAATCATGGATGATGCAGTAAGGTGTCAGCCACAATGTATAGCAGATAGCTGCTCCATTTTCACCTGTCAGAGGATCATATTCTCTTATCTTAGATCAGTGAAAAAGACATATTAGTAGTCATTAACTTCACCCATGGCTTTTCATTTTTTTCTCCCCTATTTCCCAGGCCATAACTTTTTTATTTTTCCAGTAATATAACCATATGATGATTTGATAATGCAGGATGAGTTATAATTTTGAAAGACACTATTGATTGTACCATAGAATGAAATGGAAAATGAAAAATAAATTCCAAATACTGTGAAATTGCAAAAAAAGTGCAATTCCACAATTTTTTTTGTTTTTTTATGTATCATGTTTACTGAATGCTAAAACTGACCTGCTGATATGATTCCCCAGGTCTTAGCCCATACTCCAGGACTGTAGCCCAGCTATGAGTAGCATAAATCATGATCTTGTATGAATGGTGACCACAGACTGTCATTCATAAATGGTTCACAATGAAAGGCACGGGGCTCTCCAGACCCCTGGCTGTAATAACAACTCATCGGTGCCCTGCGATCACGTGACAGCAGCTATGATGGGCATGTCTTGTGACATGCTTTCTGTCAGTGTGAGTTAAATGCCACTGTCAGAGATTGCCTCTGGACCTTGCATCAAGAGCAGGGACATGACCAAAGATGTATCTATACGTCTTTGATTGTGAAGGGGTTAACCAGGTTAATTGGAAAAATCACAAAAAAAGTGAGTAAAAACTTTCTATGTCCCATCATTCATTTGCGCAACATCAGCAAATGTCATGATATGTAGTTTATCTTCACTGAGACTCTGTAATTTATCTTCACTGATCTCTGATATATATGTATCTTGCCAGTTTTCTGGCTTTAAACAGCTTAATCCCTCAGTGAAGGAGCCAATTTTGACCTCAGTGATCATGCCAAATTTTTTAAATGTGACCCGTGTCACTTTATGTGGTAATAACTCTGGTACGCTTCAACATATCCCAGTAATTCAGAGATTATCTTTTCGTGACATATTGCACTTCATGTTACTGGTATATTTTGGTCAATATGATTTGCGTATATTTATGAAAATGTCTTAAATTTGACAAAGAATGAGGAAATGCAGCAATTTTGAAATTTGAAATTTTAATAGCATTTCCCATATGTTTACTTTACATCTGCATCATATTTGAAACATGTTTTTTGTTAGGATGTTAGCGTGGTTATAACTAGTGTTGAGCATTCCGATGCTGCAAGTATCGGGTATCGGCCGATACTTGCTGTATCGGAATTCCGATACCGGGATTCCGATACTCTTGTGGTATCGGGTATCGGGTATCGCAACAACATTAATGTTAAAATGTGTAAAAGAGAGAATTAAAATAAAAAATATCGCTATACTCACCTGTCCGACGCAGCCGGGACTTCAGCGAGGGAACCGGCAGCGTTGTTTGTTTAAAATTCGCGCTATTACTTGGTTACGTGAATTCCCGGCTTGTGATTGGTCAGGTCGGCCATGTTGCCGGGACGCGGACCAATCACAGCAAGCCGTGACGAAATTACGTCACGGCTTGCTGTGATTGGTCCGCGTCCCGGCAATATGGCCGCCCTGACCAATCACAAGCCGTGACGTCACGGGAGGCTGGACACGCGCTCATTTTAAAATGGGCGCGTGTCCAGCCTCCCGTGACGTCACGGCTTGTGATTGGTTGCGCCGCGGTCAACAAATCACAAGCCGGGAGGCTGGACGCGCTCATTTTAAAATGGGCGCGTGTCCAGCCTCCCGTGACGTCACGGCTTGTGATTGGTCAGGGCGGCCATATTGCCGGGACGCGGACCAATCACAGCAAGCCATGACGTAATTTCGTCACGGCTTGCTGTGATTGGTCCGCGTCCCGGCAACATGGCCGACCTGACCAATCACAAGCCGGGAATTCACGTAACCAAGTAATAGCGCGAATTTTAAACAAACAACGCTGCCGGTTCCCTCGCTGAAGTCCCGGCTGCGTCGGACAGGTGAGTATAGCGATATTTTTTATTTTAATTCTTTCTTTTACACATTTATATGGTTCCCAGGGCCTGAAGGAGAGTTTCCTCTCCTTCAGACCCTGGGAACCATCAGGAATACCGTCCGATACATGAGTCCCATTGACTTGTATTGGTATCGGGTATCGGTATCGGATTGGATCCGATACTTTGCCGGTATCGGCCGATACTTTCCGATACCGATACTTTCAAGTATCGGACGGTATCGCTCAACACTAGTTATAACGTATCATTTTCTCATTTTTTCAGCAAATATACAAAACCTTTTTCTTTAGAGACTAATTCAAATTTAAATGGACTTTGAGAGGCCTATATTTTGGAACTCCCCAAAAGTGATACCATTTTAAAAACCGCACCCCTCAAATACTTCAAAACTGTTGTCAGGAAGTTTTTTTTAATCCTTCAGGTGCTACACGGGAATTAATGCAAAGTAGAATGAAAAAAGTAAATTTAAAATTTATCTCTAAAATCTTGGTTTAGCCTCAAATTTCTCACTTTTGCAAGAGGTAACACCAAAAAGTGGACCACAATTTGTTACCGACTTACTTACGAGCATGGTGAAACCCCACATGTCGTCAAAAATTTCTGTTTGGACAGGGCTCGGAGCGGAAGGAGCAAAATTTGAATTTGGGAACACAAATGTTAGGAGTCAAGTTCCCGCTGCTGCACAGGGGGAATCTTGAGCCGTGTCTGCTGCGGTCTCCCATTCTATTCTACATCGGCCGCAGTGGAGCCTGCTCAGCGGAGACGTCGGTCCCAGCGTCTCAGTGAGTCTGATACTGTGCAAAGGGTTACTGCTGTCTCTCCAGGCTCTGCTATTGTACCCTGCACTGATCTGCGGCGAGCAGGCTTTTCTGGGACTAAGTCCTGCTTTGCAAACACTGAGCATGCCCAGGGTAAGATCTCTCAGTGGAGATCAAGGGTCACATGCTCAGGTACTGCAGCAAATTCCATTGGTCCTTCTTGGAAGGTCCTTTAGGTGCTGCATCTATATAAGGTTCTCATGACCGCACAACCATGCGCTAGTGTCAAATATGT
Source organism: Ranitomeya variabilis (assembly GCF_051348905.1). Lineage (NCBI taxonomy): Eukaryota > Metazoa > Chordata > Amphibia > Anura > Dendrobatidae > Ranitomeya > Ranitomeya variabilis. The sequence goes on along the minus strand of NC_135232.1, from coordinate 1,008,442,918 downwards.
ACGAGCTCAGCGCCAGTGTGGTCATGTGTGTGGTCAGGGACCCGGCTGAAATAAGCCCCTAGAATGCTGGCACCTCCGGCGAGGAGTTTATGTGTGAATTCAGGGCTGGCTAATAGCCTATAGAATTCCAGCTCCACCGGAGAGGAGCTGCGTGTTGGTTGGACTGCATGACCACTGTCGGCTCTACACAATAGCTGTGTCCCCTGTGAGCTAAACAGGGCACAGCGTTCTCTTTACTACGGGCTCTGTGAATTAACAGAGTTTGTTTATTCTAATTTGCCTTGCCGCCTTACTTAGCAGCAGGTTCTTTCTTGCACGGTGGATCCAGGGTTGCGAACGCACCTATTCCATCTAATAAATATATTCGGTGTGTTCCGCCAACCCTAACAACAAATTTGTCTGAAAGAGACGGCTGGCACCATGTCACATTTGCAGGGCTCCTAAGGTGCCTAACCGACTGAAACCCGGTTATGTTGTCATATTGAGGAAGTAAATTTTTTCACAAAAATCTTACTTTAGCCCCTAATTTCACACTTTTGCAAGAGGTAATACCAAAAAGTGGACCCCACAGTTTTTTACCCACTTTTCTGCAAGCGCGGTGTTTCCCCCATGTAGTCAAAAGTTTTGTTTGGACAAACGGCAGGGCTCGGAATGGTAGGGGCACAATTTGAATTTTGGAACACAAATTTGGCTCTATTTGGAATAAATTGTAATATTTGCAGAGTCTGTGTGGTTAAAAAGCAACAGAAATCCCCCATCAATGTTTTTTTTGTAAATATACCCTCTAGTTTATTTATCTAAAGAGGTAGTGAGTAGTTTGATACCAACCTTTTCTATGCAGTTGATGCAACACAAGTTTGAAAATTTGCATTTTTTTCAATGTCACTTTTATGAATCTTTTGGGTACGTTCTTAGGAACACACTCAAATTTTAATTGCATTAGCTTTTCAGTGTTCAGAAATAAATCTAATATGACACCAATGTGAGTACTAGACACACGGCTACGCCTATAATAGTAGATGGTGCACCATTTGGTCTTTAGGGTAAAACTGGTAGAATTCCTGCACACATTCAAAGCTTACAGAAACATTGAGCTACCAAACAAAAAATCCTTCTAGGAATTATTACTCACAGAGGGAGGCATTCTCCTAAAACTAATTTTCTGATTGTAAAACTTGGTCTTGCTAACAAAAAAAGTTTCTTGCAATTTGGTATTTTGGAGACATAAGAATAAACTATACTGGAAATGAAGGGCAAAATGTGGAGTTAAATGCAGCCATTTATGTCGCAAACCTGAGTTTGTTCCGAAGATGAAAGACCACCAGCAGGGCTACAATGACAGGTTTATCTTTCAAAGCGACTGATCATACAATGTCTGTTTAGCTCTGTCAATGCCTACATGTGGTATACAATGACAGGCTCCCGCCTACTAAGATAGGAACCGATATAAGCAGAAAACAATCAATACGCTACAGAATTCTACAAATATTGTCTAATAAAAGAGGTTCGGCAAGTACCATGCAGTAAAGCCTACAGAGTAGAAATACTAAGCAGCCTCATTATTAGATCCTCCAATAAAATGATCATGCCAGTATCACTAATATAAATAATATATAAGTAATGTAAATTAAAACAAAATTTTTGTGTAACAAGACATAGTCATAAAAACAGTCAAACTAAGATGAATGGTCAAAAACGTTTGTGAGTAATCAAGTCCTCAAATTAATTGTCAGATGACCTGTCTTTTCAAGAACATTTGTGGGGTCCACATTCTGGATTATACAGATGTGGGCATGTGGATGAGAATTTGTCTGAATAATAGTTTGATATGTGGTAAAATGTGATTTACTGATGATAATATTCTATTCATTAATTGATCCATAAAAAATAATGTAATCTGTAGCCCACTAAGCAGAAAATATCAATATGAATTATTAAAAAAACAACTAATAATTGTAAGGTGTGTGGTAGGTCTCAAAAGAGTGGGAGATACAAAGGCCTGGTTGTGATAGGCATGTGGCAATAATACCGGAAATCACTCCTTATACCATGCTTCCTTAAGGCCAGGCATCTCTTTTGGAGATACTTTTGGGTGAGAGTGGCAGGGATGGGGAAAATAAAATGGCACTCTTCAAGTCTCCGGACATACTCGGACTCGAAGGCTTCCTCCTGTGCCATTGAGTCAAATTTGAGACACGCAACAAATTTCCCCTGGAACTGGAGGAAAGTGAGAGTGCCCCTTGTGATTTTTTTTTGTACAGGATAAAACTGTTACATGCAGCAATTTGGATTAAGAAGATTGCTACCTTTTCATATCAGGCCCTGGTTTCCGTTTCACCAGGTATGGCTGAAGCACCTGGTCTGACAGATTAATGCCACCAATAATTTAATTATAATCTGTGATGCAGATTTGTTTCTGTTTTCCCCTGGTGGCACCCCTGTCTCTGACTATCACATTGGTGTCCACATGCAGTGTGGTCAGCATGCACACATCCTTCCTGTCATTCCACTTCACTTCAAGAAGTTGATCACTTGCAAGTGAGAATGATGCCCCATTCTCCACATATCTCGACACCAACTGTGATGGAAAATCTACTCAGTTACAGGCCCCTGTATTTGCAGCATGGAGGGATTTGTACAGGGGGATACTGGTATAATAATTTTTGGTGTGGGCGCATGGTAATCTTGGTGAAGAAAGTATATCATTAGTTCCCAGACAATTTTACCCGAGATGCTAAATTTCTTGGATCAGTTTAGAGAGTTTATTTGGTGTTCCCTATCTTCATAAATTAGAAAGGTGCACATGTACTCTGTTGTGCTCTAGAACTTTTTGTACAATTTGTCATCATATTTGGCTCACTTGGAGGGAATTAATTGACAGAATGACAGATGGCCCTTTAAACTCAAGAGTGACTCATTGACTGCAACATTTTGCTCTGGGGTAAATGAATTTAGAAATTAATCTTGTAGGAGGGAAAATAAGGGTTGTAATTTGTTAAGGCGCTTGTAGTTTTGGTCAGTTCTTGGGGGCTTATTATCACTAAAATGAAGGCATCTCTTTAGGGCTCCAAAATGGGCACGGGACATGACAGCTCCAAATACAGGGGTACTGTGGACATATGTAGCTGCCCAGTAGGAGCAGAGAGTGTGTTTTTTGTACTAAACTCATGTCTAGGTTAAGGCCCCAATTTTTTTTTATTTCAGGGACATTTTTGGGGATCCATGAATGGGAATGAAAGAATGTGGATTTTGGGGAAATATTGTAATTTTCATAACATAAGACGCACTTTTTCCCCAAAAATTTTTTGGGGAAATGGGGGTGCATCTTATAATTCGGATATACCTTACCAGTATTGTTGCTGCGGGCCGCAAGCTTGGATGAGGGGGTGTTCTGATGTGTGGTGCACTGCTGTGTGTATCTGGCTCTGCTGCAGGTGTCTGGCACTGCTGCGGGGGTGTCCAGTGCTGATGCGCATGTCTCCGATGCTGCTGGGGGGGCTCTGCTGACATTTTGTGGAAGGCCAGAGCCTCCACAGTTCCATGGTTTCCTGTGCAGTGGACTCCGGGAAAATGGCTGAGATCTCATCTCCCGAGATTTTGATGCCGAGCAGTTTTGCCTTGAGAAAAGGGCAAAAATCACAGTGGCAAGATGTGGAAAGCTCATAGAGACTTATCCTATGTGACTTATAGCTGTCCTGTGCACAAAAGGAGCTCTACAAAGTAATGATTTTAGGGGTATGAATAGTAATGCAAAATTAAGTTTTCAGTTATTTTGTCCTAGTTGTTATTTGCTTCAGAATAAAAAGAAAAACAAATGTACACAGTTGTAGGCATCTTCTTTACATAAGCTGATGCAAACCCTCTAATAATATTGAAATTATAGGTTGTAAGGTAGCAAAACACAGAAAATATAAATATCAAGGGGGAATAAATACTTTAGCAAGCCACTATACATACACATACAATGAAATATATTTTGCTAATTTAGTCACTAGCTAAAATGTAGAAATAAAATAGTATAAGTGGAACATAGTATGAATGATTGCAGTATATCTGCTATTGGATTAAAGGATTACTCCCATATCAGCCTTTTATGGAGACCGTTTTAGTTTATGCTATGGAAACAGCCAATAATGACTATGATAGGCTGTTTCTATAATGTCTATTTATTTCTATATTATGGAGACAGTGTAACTCAGCTGCTCTTGGCTGTTCCAAGTGGTCGATGCCTCTGTGGAGTTATTCCCATCTCATCCATGAGAGGCTGAGATGGGAATAACCCTTTAACCCCTTTCTGACCTCGGACGGGATAGTACGTCCAAGGTCAGATACCCCGCTTTGATGCAGGGCTCCGGCGGTGAGTCCACATCACAGCCGGGACATGTCAGCTGTTTTGAACAGCTGACATGTGCCCGCAATAGGCGCGGGCAGAATCGCAATCCGCCCACGCCTATTAACTAGTTAAATGCCGCTGTCAAATGCAGACAGCGGCATTTAACCGGCGCTTCCGGTCGGGCTGCCGGAAATGAGCGCATCGTCGACCCCCGTCACATGATCGGGGTCGGCGATGCTTCTGCATTGTAACTATAGAGGTCCTTGAGACCTCTATGGTTACTGATCCCCAGTAGATGTGAGGCCACCCTGCGGTCGGCGCTCACAGCACACCTGCATTTCAGCTACATAGCAGCGATCTGATGATCGCTGCTATGTAGCAGAGCCGATCACGTTGTGCCAGCTTCCAGCCTCCTATGGAGGCTATTGAAGCATGGCAAAAGTAAAAAAAGTTTAAAAAAATTTGAAAAAAATAAATAAAATATAAAAGTTTAAATCACCCCCTTTTGCCCCATTCAAAATAAATCAATAAAAAAAAAATCAAACCTATACATATTTGGTATTGTCACATTCAGAATCGCCCGATCTATTAATAAAATAAGCATTAACCTGATCGCTAAACAGCGTGAAAAAAATTAGAAACGCCAGAATTACGTTTTTTTGGTCGCCGTGACATTGCATTAAAATGCAATAACGGGCGATCAAAAGAACATATCTGCACCGAAATGGTATCATTAAAAACGCCAGCTTGGCACGCAAAAAAATAAGCCCTCACCCGACCCCAGATCATGGAAAATGGAGACGCTACGGGTATCGGAAATGGTGCATTTTTTTTTTTTAGCAAAGTTTGGAAAATTTTTTCACCACTTAGATAAAAAATTACCTAGTCATGTTAGGTGTCTATGAACTCATAATGACCTGAAGAATCATAATGGCAGGTCAGTTTTAGCATTTAGTGAACCTAGCAAAAAAGCCAAACAAAAAACAAGTGTGGGATTGCACTTTTTTGTAATTTCAACACACTTGGAATTTTTTTCCCGCTTTCTAGTACATGACATGCTAAAACCAATTATGTTGACCAAAAGTACAACTCGTCCTGCAAAAAATAAGCCCTCACATGGCCAAATTGATGAAAAAATAAAAAAGTTATGGCTCTGGGAAGGAGGGGAGTGAAAAATGAACACGGAAAAACGGAAAATCCCAAGGTCATGAAGGGGTTAATGAAGATATTGGGATTTTAAATGACCAGTACACAGGCATTAGACTATTCTTCGCTTACATAAATATTTACTTTTTATGATATTTTTATGTGTTGTTTGTAATTCATCATTGCGTTCCTAATGATTTCTTTCTATACACAAAACGCAGAGATTTGTAGTGTTACCTATGTGCAATGACCATATGTAAATCTTTTCAGGCAATATTGTAGCGTTAATCAAACAAGTCACTTGAAAAAAAGTGAATCTCATCTTTACAACATAAGTGTCTTATATCTTCCAAGGTCATAACAAAGCTAGAATTAATAACTTACATTAGCTCTAACCCAGCTCATAGTCTCCATGGCTTCCAATGCTTACAAAACCTGCAGCTATATCATCAAAACATTTTAAAAAAGAAGTGTAAACTCAAAAGATGGTAAGGCTCATGTTTCCTAGGCTCAGTCTTTTATGGGGCAGTACTTGGTACATAATGTGTTTGATGGATGATGTCTGTAGATTTAGAGAAACTCAATAAATAGGAATTTCAAATGATTTGTAAATGAAGTCCAAGATATTTCAAATTTTATCTGAAATTCATATTGTTGTGCTTTCAGTCGTCAAGTTCTAATATCCAATATGATTTCTTTTGGACATAATTTTAATAATATGAGAATTTATGAAGATTTGTACCATTTTATTACGTATCCACATATGATTGATTCCTCTGTTTTTAAATGCATTTTCTTAACCCTCTTGCTCAGGCTACAACTAAGAGTGACACCTTTGGCTGAAATGTGTCAGCTGTTGTTGCTATGTATCTGTGGTCCACTTGGTAATGTTGAGTCTATTCGGTCCCCCCCCCCCCCCACTTTATGTGTCCTCATTTGTACACTGTGACTCATTTTTTATTATATCCTGTCTATTTTATGTTTAAAGCAAATCTGTCAACTGCATTTCACACCCCAAACTATTTATATGTGCATGTACTGTAACTTTTCAAAGAAAAGTCCATTACATGGCCAGTCCATTCCTCTGTCACTGATAAATCAATTTCATTCATATGCAATTGAAGCTAAAAAGCTATTGTAGATTTGAAGCCTTTGCCACTCCAGCTCTATTCTCTATACAGCAACACCTCTTCATGCTTGACCTTTGTGCTGTCTGACTTGAGACAAAGGAGACCTCAGTCAAGCAGAAGAAGGCATCACTGGGCAGGGAATAGAGCTGGAGTGATAGTGGCTTCAAATCCACATTCTCATTTACATATTAATTCAAATGTGAACATAAGAGCAGGCTACAGAGACATTGAAAACATAAACAGTCATGTTACACTGTCTCAGAATCAGGATCCTAAATACAGGTTATAGTGCAAAGGAAGCAATACTAGAACATACAAGAGGAATGCACAGGACACCATAAATGTAACACATGAAATTTATTAGAGATATTTAAAACAATCTAAAAAAAAAACGTGCATAAACACAGGTTTGCTAAATTAGAACAGAGTCCAGTCAGGAGAGCAAGGAAACACCACAGCAAACAGGAAAGAACAAATGGTGAAAAATACAATTAAAGATGCTCATGTATTTGAAACATGTATACCAATGTGCACATTTGTAAGAAACTATACCCAATTGTGGAAAAACCACAGTACCAAGGGGGAAACTAACACATAAATAAAACCTAAGCAAAAAACTTTTGTAAAAAGATGTGCGAAGCTGTGCTAACTGAGAGGTGTGGTGCCACCACCCCAACGTGCGTTTCGGCTTCCGTGCCTTCTTCATGTTCATCTTTAATTGTATTTACCACCATTTGTTCTTTCCTGTTTGCTGTGGTGTCTCCTTGTTCTACAGACCGGACACTGTTTTCATTTTGCAAACCTGTGTTTATGCACTATTTTTTAGATTGATTTAAATATCTCCAATAAATTTCATGTTTTACATTTATGGTTCCCTGTACATTCCTCTTGTATGTTCTAATATAAATTCAAATGTTGATTTTTCAGTAATAGAGAAATTGATTGCTCATGTAAATATTTAGTTGGACTTGTCTTTGAAAGAGCTACGCGCACATATAAATAGTTTAGGGTGCGAAATTCTGCTGACCGATTCCCTTTAAATTAACTAATCGTTTTATGTATTTCTACTTTTGGCTCTTGCACATTTTGTATGTAGGATTTGTATGGGAGATATAGTCATGTGATGGCAAAGTTTCCCGCAAGGCAGAACATTTTAACAAAATGGCAAATGGAGAGTATGAGTCATATGAAAAAGGAAAAATACTAATGGATTTAAAAATATATATTTTAGAACTACAAAACCTAAATATGAATGAAGTCGCATAAGGATTTTATCAATGTAAAATTACATATTGTGCAACATTTTTCAAATACACCTGAAAAGCTTAAACTGAAAATACATATTTTAGTAAAAATGAAGTAAAACGTAGTAAAAAAGTGAACAAACAATTCTGTTAGGCACTCAACCTTATGGACATGTGTCAATTTGAGAAGTCTTTGTCATACTTACTTTTTCTCATCTCGCATTACATGTTAGATTCGTGTATAAAAAATTAAACTAGAAGTATAAATCGAGGGTCACTTAGTAAAAGCAGCGTCCATGTATTTTTTAGATGCACAAAAATTTCACCTAATACATTTCCTCTGCAGCTGATACCTGGGATAGCTGTCTTTAGACACGACAGTTTGTTCATTAGAGTAATGTTTACTTATCTCCATTCTATCATAATCACAATTTTTTATGCTACAGGGTGCTATATAATTATAATAGATTTATTAAATCTAATATATTTTCTGCTTATGTCCAATGTAGTCTAGTAACATCACTTGTTTGCTACACAAAACCACAAGTAATTCTGTTCACCCAGTGATATGAACTGTCTATTTGTGCACATGACAGGTACAGACAGGTTTTTGATTAACTGTCAGTTCTTAGATGTGTTCTTCTTTTATACCGTGTGATTTTTGCCTGTTCTGTAGCCTGTAGAACAACTATTGATACCTTAACATTCATTTGATTTACTGAGCTTACATGTATTCCTATAATAAAATACAAAGTTATCCATTATAAACAAGAGATAATTGAATTTTTTGAAATCTGAATTTGCCATGTTTGAAGAATCTCCCCACAAAATCTTAAATTTGCAGCAAATAAATTTGCTACGATTCTCAGGTACTCAAAATGCCCTGAAAAGATGTTTAGACCACAGAACACTCTGTGGTATTGGAGGTCTGTATTCAACCGCTTACAAGCTCTTTAACCCCTTAACCCCTTAACCCCTGGAGGTATTTTCGGTTTTGTGTTTTCATATTTTGCTCCCCTTTTTCCCAGAGCTATAATTTTTTTTTATTTTTTCGATAATATGGCCATGTGAAAGCTTGGTTTTTGCTGGACGAGTTGTACTTTTGAACGATACCATTGATTTTACCATGTCGCGTACTTGAAAACGGGAAAAAAATTCCAAGTGCGGTGAAATTGAAGAAAAAGTGCAATCCAACACTTGTTTTTTGTTTGGCTTTTTCACTAGGTTAAAAGCATGCTAAAACTGACCTGCCATTATGATTCTCCAGGTCATTATGAGTTCATAGCCACCAAACATGTATTCTCGCTATGCCGCTTAGCAATCAGGTTAATCCTCTAATCCCTTTTTTTATTGATAGATCGGGTGATTCTGAAAAATACCGATACCAAATTTTTATTATAGTGCTTTGGAACAAAGCACTATACTGTTATTCCACCGTGGTAAACTTCTTATTATAGTGCTTTGGAACAAAGCACTATACTGTTATTCCATCGTGGATAACTTCTTCTTATTCTTATTATAGTGCTTTGGAACAAAGCACTATACTGTTATTCCACCGTGGATAACTTCTTATTCTTATTATTATTATTCAGTCCGCACGTAATGCGGCCCGAACCGCTAAACTCACAGACTCCAGTGAGGTGTCATTTCGAAGCCAGCGTTCCTGAGAGGTGTGCTAAGTATTTTTCGTGTCGATCGGATTTGTAGTTTTGGCGCAATTTGCGTTTGAAAAAAGTGTCTCAATGCGTTTCAATAGGGAAATTTTCCAATACGTTTATAATGGGCCTGATTTCTGAGGCAATTTCTAAAAATAACTGCCACCTGGCTGATTAGCTCATTGATATGCGCAGTGAGACCCAGTTACTATGCCAACGCCTATAAACTCTACATCAGCCCACCAGGTCACAAGTTTTGTCAGATAATGTCCGCTCTTAAAGTGACAGTAGAGCACAATTCCAAAACACTATCTGTAGTCTTATAATTATTGCCCCGCTCACCAAATCGGACCCAGCCCACCAAATCGGACCAGAGTGCCCCCTCTTGCCAAATCGGACCCAGAGTGGCGCCGCCCGCCAAATCGGACCCAGAGTGGCGCCGCCCAACAAATCGGACCCAGAGTGGTGCCGCCCGCCAAGTCATATCCAGAGTGGAGCCGCCCGCCAAGTCGGACCCAGAGTGGCGCCGCCCGCCAAATCGGACCCAGAGTGGCGCCGCCCGCCAAATCGGACCCAGAGTGGCGCCGCCCGCCAAATCGGACCCAGAGTGGCGCCGCCCGCCAAGTCGGACCCGGAGTGGCGCCGCCCACCAAGTCGGACCCAGAGTGGCGCCGCCCGCCAAATCGGACCCGGAGTGGCGCCGCCCGCCAAATCGGACCCGGAGTGACGCCGCCCGCCAAATCGGACCCGGAGTGGCGTCGCTCACCAAATCGGACCCGGAGTGGAGCCGCCCGCCAAATCGGACCCGGAGTGGCGCCGCCTGCCAAATCGGACCCAGAGTGGCGCCGCCCGCCAAATCGGACCCAGAGTGGCTACAACTACCAAAACAGCGCCTGAGGGGCACCCAAGTGTGAAAGTCTTGCTGGGACAACCCGGGCACCATTCCAAAGCACTATCTGTAGTTCCTTCAGGAAATACCCATCTAGTTATTCTTATTATTATTCAGTCCGCACGTAATGCGGCCCGAACCGCTTCACTCACAGACTCCAGTTAGGTGTCATTTCGAAGCCAGCGTCCCCAAGAGGTGTGCTAAGTAGGGTTGAGCGAAACGGGTCGATCATTTTCAAAAGTCGCCGACTTTTGGCTAAGTCGGCGTCTCATGAAACCCGATCCGACCCCTGTGCTTGTCGGCCATGCGGTACGCGACTTTCGCGCCAAAGTCGCGTTTCAATGACGCGAAAAGCGCCATTTCTCAGCCAATGAAGGTGAACGCAGAGTGTGGGCAGCGTGATGACATAGATCCTGGTCCCCACCATCTTAGAGAAGGGCATTGCAGTGATTGGCTTGCTGTCTGCGGCGTCACAGGGGCTATAAAGGGGCGTTCCCGCCGACCGCCATCTTACTGCTGCTGATCTGAGCTTAGGGACAGGTTGCTGCCGCTTCGTCAGAAGCAGGGAGAGCGTTAGGCAGGGTCCACTAACCACCAAACCGCTTGTGCTGCAGCGATTTCCACTGTCCAACACCACCTTCGGTGTGCAGGGACTGTGGAAGCTATTTTTTTTTTTTTTTCCCCTCAGCGCTGTAGCTCATTGGGCTGCCCTAGAAGGCTCCGTGATAGCTGTATTGCTGTGTGTACGCCACTGTGGAAACCAACTGCTTTTTTCAAAGCACATATCCTCTTGTTCCTTCCTTTCTGCACAGCTATCTTTTTTGTTTGTCCACACTTTTTATTTAATTTGTGCATCAGTCCACTCCTATTGCTGCCTGCCATACCTGGCTTACATTACTGCAGGGAGATAGTAATTGTAGGACAGTTTTTTTTTTTTTTTTTTTTTTTTTTTGTGGGAGATTAAGATTGGCATTTCTGCTACAGTGCCATCCCTGTGTGTGCCATCTCTCACTGAGTGGGCCATAGAAAGCCTATTTATTTTTTCCGTGATTTGTGTTCTAAAATCTACCTCAACACAAAAACACTACATCAATCAGTGGGAGAAAAATATTGGCCTCAGTCAGGGCTTGTGTGCCACTGCTGTGTGTGCTATCTCTCATTCAGTGGGCTATAGCAAGCCTATTTTTTTTTTTTTTTTTTTTTAATATTATTTGGTTTCTAAAGTCTCCCTGAAAAAAAAAAAAACCTAAAAAAACAGTGGGAGAGTAATATTGCCCTTTCAGCTTGTGTGCCAGTCTTGACTCCTGGGTGTGCCACCTCTCTCCCTCTCATTCAGTGGGCCATAGAAAGCCTATTTATTTATTTTTTTAAATATTATTGGGTTTCTAAAGTCTCCCTTAAAAAACAAAAAATACATAAAAAAACAGTGGGAGAGTAATATTGCCCTTTCAGCTTGTGTGCCAGTCTTGACTCCTGGGTGTGCCACCTCTCTCCCTTTCATTCAGTGGGCCATAGAAAGCCTATTTATTTTTTCCGTGATTTGTGTTCTAAATTCTACCTCAACACAAAAACACTACATCAATCAGTGGGAGAAAAATATTGGCCTCAGTCAGGGCTTGTGTGCCACTGCTGTGTGTGCTATCTCTCATTCAGTGGGCTATAGCAAGCCTATTTTTTTTTTTTTTTTTTTTTTTAATATTATTTGGTTTCTAAAGTCTCCCTGAAAAAAAAAAAAACCTAAAAAAACAGTGGGAGAGTAATATTGCCCTTTCAGCTTGTGTGCCAGTCTTGACTCCTGGGTGTGCCACCTCTCTCCCTCTCATTCAGTGGGCCATAGAAAGCCTATTTATTTTTTTTTTTAAATATTATTGGGTTTCTAAAGTCTCCCTTAAAAAACAAAAAATACATAAAAAAAACAGTGGGAGAGTAATATTGCCCTTTCAGCTTGTGTGCCAGTCTCGACTCCTGGGTGTGCCACCTCTCTCCCTTTCATTCAGTGGGCCATAGAAAGCCTATTTATTTTTTCCGTGATTTGTGTTCTAAATTCTACCTCAACACAAAAACACTACATCAATCAGTGGGAGAAAAATATTGGCCTCAGTCAGGGCTTGTGTGCCACTGCTGTGTGTGCTATCTCTCATTCAGTGGGCTATAGCAAGCCTATTTTTTTTTTTTTTTTTAATATTATTTGGTTTCTAAAGTCTCCCTGAAAAAAAAAAAAAAAACCTAAAAAAACAGTGGGAGAGTAATATTGCCCTTTCAGCTTGTGTGCCAGTCTTGACTCCTGGGTGTGCCACCTCTCTCCCTCTCATTCAGTGGGCCATAGAAAGCCTATTTATTTATTTTTTAAAATATTATTGGGTTTCTAAAGTCTCCCTTAAAAAACAAAAAATACATAAAAAAACAGTGGGAGAGTAATATTGCCCTTTCAGCTTGTGTGCCAGTCTTGACTCCTGGGTGTGCCACCTCTCTCCCTTTCATTCAGTGGGCCATAGAAAGCCTATTTATTTTTTCCGTGATTTGTGTTCTAAATTCTACCTCAACACAAAAACACTACATCAATCAGTGGGAGAAAAATATTGGCCTCAGTCAGGGCTTGTGTGCCACTGCTGTGTGTGCTATCTCTCATTCAGTGGGCTATAGCAAGCCTATTTTTTTTTTTTTTTTTTTTAATATTATTTGGTTTCTAAAGTCTCCCTGAAAAAAAAAAAAAACCTAAAAAAACAGTGGGAGAGTAATATTGCCCTTTCAGCTTGTGTGCCAGTCTTGACTCCTGGGTGTGCCACCTCTCTCCCTCTCATTCAGTGGGCCATAGAAAGCCTATTTATTTTTTTTTTTAAATATTATTGGGTTTCTAAAGTCTCCCTTAAAAAACAAAAAATACATAAAAAAACAGTGGGAGAGTAATATTGCCCTTTCAGCTTGTGTGCCAGTCTTGACTCCTGGGTGTGCCACCTCTCTCCCTTTCATTCAGTGGGCCATAGAAAGCCTATTTATTTTTTCCGTGATTTGTGTTCTAAATTCTACCTCAACACAAAAACACTACATCAATCAGTGGGAGAAAAATATTGGCCTCAGTCAGGGCTTGTGTGCCACTGCTGTGTGTGCTATCTCTCATTCAGTGGGCTATAGCAAGCCTATTTTTTTTTTTTTTTTTTAATATTATTTGGTTTCTAAAGTCTCCCTGAAAAAAAAAAAAAAAACCTAAAAAAACAGTGGGAGAGTAATATTGCCCTTTCAGCTTGTGTGCCAGTCTTGACTCCTGGGTGTGCCACCTCTCTCCCTCTCATTCAGTGGGCCATAGAAAGCCTATTTATTTTTTTTTAAAATATTATTGGGTTTCTAAAGTCTCCCTTAAAAAACAAAAAATACATAAAAAAACAGTGGGAGAGTAATATTGCCCTTTCAGCTTGTGTGCCAGTCTTGACTCCTGGGTGTGCCACCTCTCTCCCTTTCATTCAGTGGGCCATAGAAAGCCTATTTATTTTTTCCGTGATTTGTGTTCTAAATTCTACCTCAACACAAAAACACTACATCAATCAGTGGGAGAAAAATATTGGCCTCAGTCAGGGCTTGTGTGCCACTGCTGTGTGTGCTATCTCTCATTCAGTGGGCTATAGCAAGCCTATTTTTTTTTTTTTTTTTTTTTTTTATATTATTTGGTTTCTAAAGTCTCCCTGAAAAAAAAAAAAAACCTAAAAAAACAGTGGGAGAGTAATATTGCCCTTTCAGCTTCTGTGCCAGTCTTGACTCCTGGGTGTGCCACCTCTCTCATTCAGTGGGCCATAGAAAGCCTATTTATTTTTTTTTTAAATATTATTTGGTTTCTAAAGTCTCCCTGAAAAAAAAAAAAAACATAAAAAAACAGTGGGAGAGTAATATTGCCCTTTCAGCTTGTGTGCCAGTCTTGACTCCTGGGTGTGCCACCTCTCTCCCTCTCATTCAGTGGGCCATAGAAAGCCTATTTATTTTTTTTTTTAAATATTATTTGGTTTCTAAAGTCTCCCTGAAAAAAAAAAAAACATAAAAAAACAGTGGGAGAGTAATATTGCCCTTTCAGCTTGTGTGCCAGTCTTGACTCCTGGGTGTGCCACCTCTCTCTCTCTAATTGTGGGCCATAGAAAGCCTTTTTTTTTTTTTTTTTTTAATATTATTTGGTTTCTAAAGTCTCCCTGAAAAAAAAAAAAACATAAATTAGGTGGGAGATTAATATTGACATTAGTGCTTGAGTGACAGTCCTGCGTGTGTGTCATCTCTGTGATTTTGTGCCACAGAAAACAGAGTGTGTAACATTGTGCCTGATTTTCCTTGTGGTCTCACCAACCTGTTAAGGGATATTGAAATCATACTGAAGTTATAGCTCACCGTGTAAGTTGTTTGACAGCAACAAATAAAGTTACTTTGGTTAAGATTTTAAAACAATGAGGAAGTCTGGTGCAAGAGGTCGTCGTGGGCGTTCATTGTCAGCTGGTAATGATGGTAGTGGTAGTGGAGCATCAGGTGGTCGTGGGGATAAAAATATTCCACCTAAGTCTGGAGCTGTGGAGCCAGTTTCGTCGTCAGGCTACACAAGGCCTCGAACGCTCTCTTTTCTGGGAGTAGGAAAACCGCTTTTAAAGGCGGAGCAGCAACAGCAAGTTTTGGCTTACATTGCAGACTCAGCCTCTAGCTCTTTTGCCTCCTCTTCCGAAACTGGTAAATGTAAAAGCAGCGCGTCGCTTGTGGATGTTCACGGTCAGGGACAAGTCGCATCCTTGTCCTCCTCAGCAAAAACTACAACAAGAGAGAAGGATGCAGCAGGCGACACAACGGGTCACTCCATGGAGCTCTTTACACATACCGTCCCTGGCTTAGAAAGTGAAACATTTAACAGGCCATGCCCATTACAAGTATATTCTGACATGGAGTGCACTGATGCACAGCCACAGCCAGAGTACTATGCTGCTCCTTTGACTCAGACCACCACATTGCCCTCTCAGGGTACAGATCCACAATCAGACCCTGATGAGACTATGTTGCCCCGCCACGAACGCTATACCACCGACCGACACAGTGACACAGACGAAGTTGCACACGAGCTCGAAGAGGAGGTAATAGATGACCCAGTTATTGACCCCGATTGGCAGCCATTGGGGGAACAGGGTGCAGGCGGCAGTAGTTCAGAAGCGGAGGTGGAGGAGGGGCCGCAGCAGGCATCAACATCGCAACAGGTTCCATCTGCCGGGCCCGTATCTGGCCCAAAACGCGTGTCAAAGCCAAAACCTGTTGGAGCACAGCGTTGCCATCCGGTTAAAGCTCAGTCTGCAATCCCTGAAAAGGGATCCGAGTCTAGGAAGAGTGCAGTCTGGCATTTTTTTAAACAACATCCAACTGATCAGCGCAAAGTCATCTGTCAAAAATGTTCAACTAGCTTAAGCAGAGGTCAGAATCTGAAAAGTCTAAATACTAGTTGCATGCATAGACACTTAACCACCATGCATTTTCAAGCCTGGACTAACTACCAAACGTCCCTCAAGGTTGTAGCACCCTCGGCCAATGAAGCTAGTCAGCAACACAACATCCCTTCCGTCACTGTAAGGCCACCATTTTCCGCACCACCGGCAGTATCTGTGCAGGTTTCTTTGCCAGCCAAAAGCAGTCAGGGTCAGGGAATCACCAGTTTTGTAGGAGGAAATATTGCATCTAGGGCACCGGCGGAAACAATACCGTCTCCAACCGTCTCTCAGTCTGCCATGTACACCGGCACACCGAAAGTTCCACGATCTCCAGCTCTCCAGTCCAGCTCACCCTACATGAGACTCTGGTTAGAAAAAGGAAGTACTTATCCTCGCATCCGCGTACACAGGGTTTTAACGCCCACATAGCTAGACTAATCTCGTTAGAGATGATGCCCTACCGGTTAGTTGAAAGCGAAGCTTTCAAAGCCCTGATGGAGTACGCTGAACCACGATACGAGCTACCCAGTCGACACTTTTTTTCCAGAAAAGCCATCCCAGCCCTGCACCAGCATGTTAAACAGCGCATCGTCCATGCACTCAGGCAATCTGTGAGTACAAAGGTGCACCTGACTACAGATGCATGGACCAGTAGGCATGGCCAGGGACGTTATGTGTCCATCACGGCACACTGGGTGAATGTGGTGGATGCAGGGTCCACAGGCGACATCAATTTAGGGACAGTTGTGCCTAGCCCACGGTCTAGGAAACAGTTGGCTGTAGGCGTTCGCACCCCCTCCTCCTCCTCCTCCTCCTCGTCCTCCTGCAGAAGCTACAGCTCTTCCACAGAACGCAGTCTGCCAACCACTCCATCGGCAGATGACACTGTTGCACACCAGTTGTCCCATTATGGGCCAGCTACTGCCAAGCGTCAGCAGGCTGTATTGGCTATGAAGTGCTTGGGCGACAACAGACACACCGCGGAAGTTCTGTCCGAGTTCTTGCAACAAGAAACACAGTCGTGGCTGGGCACAGTAGATCTTGAGGCAGGCAAGGTAGTGAGTGATAACGGAAGGAATTTCATGGCTGCCATCTCCCTTTCCCAACTGAAACACATTCCTTGCCTGGCTCACACCTTAAACCTGGTGGTGCAGTGCTTATTGAAAACTTATCCTGGGTTCTCCGACCTGCTCCTCAAAGTGCGTGCACTTTGCTCACATATCCGACGTTCGCCTGTACACGCCAGCCGTATGCAGACCTATCAGCGGTCTTTGAACCTTCCCCAGCATCGCCTAATCATAGACGTTGCAACAAGGTGGAACTCAACACTGCACATGCTTCAGAGACTGTGCGAACAGAGGCGTGCTGTTATTTATTTGTGGGAGGATACACGGGCAGGCAGTAGGATGGCAGACATGGAGTTGTCAGGTGTGCAGTGGTCTAAGATACAAGACATGTGTCAAGTCCTTCAGTGTTTTGAGGAATGCACACAGCTGGTTAGTGCAGACAACGCCGTAATAAGCATGAGCATCCCCCTAATGCGTCTGCTGATGCAAAGTTTGACGCACATAAAGGAGCAGGCGTCTGCACCAGAGGAAGAGGAAAGCCTTGATGACAGTCAGCCATTGTCTGGTCAGGGCAGTGTACAGGACGAGGTAGCGGGCGAAGAGGAGGTGGAGGACGAGGAGGATGATGGGGATGAGTATATTTTTAATGCCGAACCTTTCCCGGGGGCACAGGAAATTGGTTGCGTGTCACGGCCGGGTTCTGGTTTTTTGAGGGACACAAGTGACGTAGATTTGCCTGCAACTGCCCCTCAACCAATCACAACCGGAGATTTGACAACTGGAACTTTGGCCCACATGGCGGATTATGCCTTACGTATCCTAAAAAGGGACACACGCATTACGAAAATGATGAACGATGACGATTACTGGTTGGCCTGCCTCCTTGATCCACGCTATAAAGGCAAATTGCAAAATATTATGCCACATGAGAACTTGGAACTAATATTAGCAACCAAACAATCAACTCTTGTTGACCGTTTGCTTCAGGCATTCCCAGCACACAGCGCACGTGATCGTTCTCACACGAGCTCCAGGGGGCAGCAGACTAGGAGTGTTAGGGGTGCACACATCAGAAGTGGCGTTGGACAGAGGGGTTTTCTGACCAGGTTGTGGAGTGATTTTGCTATGACCGCAGACAGGACAGGTACTGCTGCATCAATTGAAAGTGACAGGAGACAACATTTGTCCAGTATGGTTACTAACTATTTTTCATCCCTTATCGATGTTCTCCCTCAACCGTCATTCCCATTTGATTACTGGGCCTCCAAATTAGACACCTGGCCAGAATTGGCAGAATATGCATTGCAGGAGCTTGCTTGCCCGGCAGCAAGTGTCCTATCAGAAAGAGTATTCAGTGCTGCAGGTTCAATATTAACCGAAAAAAGGACTCGTCTGGCTACCCAAAATGTTGACGATCTAACATTCATTAAAATGAACCACAACTGGATTTCGAAATCTTTTGCCCCACCTTGCCCGGCCGACACCTAGCTTTCCTATGAAAAGCTCTTGCCTGTGAATTACTTTTCTAATGTCTAATTTGCTGCAGCTGATTGTACAGCATACGACATGTTTACACCTCCCTAAATGGCAAAACTCCCCACACGGGCCCGTGGTATCGCGACTTGGCGCAAGCACCCGTGAGACTGCTGTTTGTCTGAAGAGGTGGGTGTGCTCGCTTTTGGTTGACGGCATTGCTACTGGGTCCCTCATAGTACAATGTAGTGTCTCTGGCGGTGGTGGTGCGCACCCAACGTCAGACACACCGTTGTAACATGAGGGGCCCTGGGGCGGTCCCGCTGGCCTCAAGAGAGTTCCCCCCTACCCCAGCTCAAAATGTGCTCTACCACGTCCAAAATTATGTCGCACAGCTCCACCAATCTTTAGTCTATTCGCTGACATCATTCAATGTCTGGCACTGACAATACAAATTTGTAGACATCTATGATGCAACTTAAAGTAGTCTGTGTCTGTGTCCTATATTGGCACCATTAAATAGTTACTGCCAAATTACTATGTCAGAAACTCAGTAGATGAGCCCACCCCTGTACCTAAGTATGCCACCTTTTTTTTTGTTGTGGTTGTTTTGCGAGACATTAACATCTATTTATATTTTGGGAGTACTGGGACAGACACTCCTTGCACTACTCCTCCACTCACCACCAAGCTGCCTGTGTATCCATGTAACCGCTGTAAAGCTGCCATGAGCCTATTGTTTGTTATTTTAGGCCTTTGATAGCCTGTCTGCGGTCCCTACTTTAAATACTCCTCCACTGACCACCAAGCTGCCTGCCCGTGTATCCATGTAACCGCTGTAAAACTGCCATAAGCCTATTGTTTGTTATTTTAGGCCTTTGATAGCCTGTCTGCGGTCCCTACTTTAAATACTCCTCCACTCACCACCACCAAGCTGCCTGCCCGTGTATCCATGTAACCACTGTAAAACTGCCATGAGCCTATTGTTTGTTATTTTAGGCCTTTGATAGCCTGTCTGCGGTCCCTACTTTAAATACTCCTCCACTGACCAGACCACTGCTGCCCGTGTACCCCTGGAACCAATTATAAAGTGCCTACAGCCAGCCCATTTTCTTATGTTAGGCCTTTGAAGCCTGTCTGCGGTCCCTACTTTAAATACTCCTCCACTGACCACCAAGCTGCCTGCCCGTGTATCCATGTAACCGCTGTAAAACTGCCATGAGCCTATTGTTTGTTATGTTAGGCCTTTGATAGCCTGTCTGCGGTCCCTACTTTAAATACTCCTCCACTGACCAGACCACTGCTGCCCGTGTACCCCTGGAACCAATTATAAAGTGCCTACAGCCAGCCCATTTTCTTATGTTAGGCCTTTGAAGCCTGTCTGCGGTCCCTACTTTAAATACTCCTCCACTGACCACCAAGCTGCCTGCCCGTGTATCCATGTAACCGCTGTAAAACTGCCATGAGCCTATTGTTTGTTATGTTAGGCCTTTGATAGCCTGTCTGCGGTCCCTACTTTAAATACTCCTCCACTGACCACCAAGCTGCCTGCCCGTGTATCCATGTAACCGCTGTAAAACTGCCATAAGCCTATTGTTTGTTATTTTAGGCCTTTGATAGCCTGTCTGCGGTCCCTACTTTAAATACTCCTCCACTGACCACCAAGCTGCCTGCCCGTGTATCCATGTAACCGCTGTAATACTGCCATAAGCCTATTGTTTGTTATTTTAGGCCTTTGATAGCCTGTCTGCGGTCCCTACTTTAAATACTCCTCCACTCACCACCACCAAGCTGCCTGCCCGTGTATCCATGTAACCGCTGTAAAACTGCCATGAGCCTATTGTTTGTTATTTTAGGCCTTTGAAGCCTGTCTGCGGTCCCTCCTTCCACTAGTCCTCCACTGACCAGACCACTGCTGCCCGTGTACCCCTGGAAACAATTATTAAGTGCCTACAGCCAGCCCATTTTCTTATGTTAGGCCTTTGAAGCCTGTCTGCGGTCCCTACTTTAAATACTCCTCCACTGACCACCAAGCTGCCTGCCCGTGTATCCATGTAACCGCTGTAAAACTGCCATGAGCCTATTGTTTGTTATGTTAGGCCTTTGATAGCCTGTCTGCGGTCCCTACTTTAAATACTCCTCCACTGACCACCAAGCTGCCTGCCCGTGTATCCATGTAACCGCTGTAAAACTGCCATAAGCCTATTGTTTGTTATTTTAGGCCTTTGATAGCCTGTCTGCGGTCCCTACTTTAAATACTCCTCCACTCACCACCACCAAGCTGCCTGCCCGTGTATCCATGTAACCGCTGTAAAACTGCCATGAGCCTATTGTTTGTTATTTTAGGCCTTTGAAGCCTGTCTGCGGTCCCTCCTTCCACTAGTCCTCCACTGACCAGACCACTGCTGCCCGTGTACCCCTGGAACCAATTATTAAGTGCCTACAGCCAGCCCATTTTCTTATGTTAGGCCTTTGAAGCCTGTCTGCGGTCCCTACTTTAAATACTCCTCCACTGACCACCAAGCTGCCTGCCCGTGTATCCATGTAACCGCTGTAAAACTGCCATGAGCCTATTGTTTGTTATGTTAGGCCTTTGATAGCCTGTCTGCGGTCCCTACTTTAAATACTCCTCCACTCACCACCAAGCTGCCTGCCCGTCTATCCATGTAACCGCTGTAAAACTGCAATGAGCCTATTGTTTGTCATTTTAGGCCTTTGATAGCCTGTCTGCGGCCCCTACTTGCAATACTCCTCCACTGACCACAATGCTGCCTGGAGTGCCTGCCTGTGTATCCATGTAACCGATGTAAAACTGCCATGACTGCCTACTGTTTGTTATTTTAGGCCTTTGATAGCCTGTCTGCAGCCCCTACTTGCAATACTCCTCCACTGACCACACCAATGCTGCCCGTGTACCCCTGGAACCTATTTAAAAGTTCATAGAGCCTAGTTATATATTTTATTTACTGTTAATAAGGCCATGATGGACTACGCTGTACCACGCTACAAGCTAACCAGTCGACACTTCTTTTGCGAGAAAAGCCATCCCAACCCTCCACCAGCATGTAGAAGGCCGCATTGTCCATGCACTCTGGCAATCTGTGAGTACAAAGGTGCACCTGACAACAGACGCATGGACCTGTAGGCATGGCCACGGAAGATTACGTGTCCATTACGGCGCAATGGGTTAATGTGGTTGATGCATGGTCCACAGGGGACAGCCTACTAAGTCTGTCTGCAGTCCCTAATTCAAATTGTCCTCCATTGTCTAAATCGGAGCTTCCACCTTCTGGCTTTCGGCCTATAGTATCAGAAATTAAACTGCATTTGGCCTTCAACTTTGGTTAGGGCCTACTAACGGCTTCTGCCCCTCCCTGGTGTTGCCCTCAACTAAATAAAGCTGAGCTTCAACCTTCTGCTCCAAATTACCATTTTGAAAAATGCAATAGGCTTTTCCGGCCTACTAAAGGTGTCTGTCTGTGTGCCCCTGCCTGGTGTTGTCCTCAACTAAATAAAGCTGAGCTTCAACCTTCTGCTCCAAATTACCATTTTAAAAAATGCAATAGGCTTTTCCGGCCTACTAAAGGTGTCTGTCTGTGTGCCCCTGCCTGGTGTTGCCCTCAACTAAATAAAGCTGAGCTTCAACCTTCTGCTCCAAATTACCATTTTGAAAAATGCAATAGGCTTTTCCGGCCTACTAAAGGTGTCTGTCTGTGTGCCCCTGCCTGGTGTTGCCCTCAACTAAATAAAGCTGAGCTTCAACCTTCTGCTCCAAATTACCATTTTGAAAAATGCAATAGGCTTTTCCGGCCTACTAAAGGTGTCTGTCTGTGTGCCCCTGCCTGGTGTTGTCCTCAACTAAATAAAGCTGAGCTTCAACCTTCCGGCTCTCATTAAGTGGTTTTAAAAAAAAAAATGGTGGTTAGGGCCTACTAACGGCTTCTGCCCCTCCCTGGTGTTGTCCTCAACTAAATAAAGCTGAGCTTCAACCTTCCGGCTCTCATTAAGTGGTTTTAAAAAAAAAAAATGGTGGTTAGGGCCTACTAAGGGCTTCTGCCCCTCCCTGGTGTTGTCCTCAACTAAATAAAGCTGAGCTTCAACCTTCCGGCTCTCATTAAGTGGTTTTAAAAAAAAAAAATGGTGGTTAGGGCCTACTAACGGCTTCTGCCCCTCCCTGGTGTTGTCCTCAACTAAATAAAGCTGAGCTTCAACCTTCCGGCTCTCATTAAGTGGTTTAAAAAAAAAAAATGGTGGTTAGGGCCTACTAACGGCTTCTGCCCCTCCCTGGTGTTGCCCTCAACTAAATAAAGCTGAGCTTCAACCTTCTGCTCCAAATTACCATTTTAAAAAATGCAATAGGCTTTTCCGGCCTACTAAAGGTGTCTGCCCCTCCCTGGTGTTGTCCTCAACTGAACAAAGCTGAGCTTCCACATTCTGGCTTTCGCCCTATACTATCAGATATTAAACTGCATTTGGCCTACTAGTGTGGTTAGGCCCTTGAAACAGTGTCTGCTGCTCTTGGGTTTGCTACTCCACTGAACAAAGCAATGCCGCCTGTTTAGTCCTGTTACCAATTTTGAACTGCATGTAGCCTACTTTATTCTTTGGCCCTATATCTGTTTCCTCCTCATCCTGCCCATTGCCCAGCCACTGCTAAATGAGTCTGCTGGTACATTGACCTAGACCACTACATTCCCCTTGTACTCTACACAGCCAGAATCTGTCCCTGCTGAAAGTAAGGTTCCCCTTCCCGCATGTTATACCACCTTACACAGGGACAAAGAGGAAGGTGCAGATGAAAGTGCAGGTTCCTTCATCAGGTGGGGGGGCATACTCGTTGGCGACGTCACTGGCACAGGGCCCCTCAGAGTACGCAAAAGTGTCGCTGCTGGTGGGAGGCGCCCCCGCCATGCAAACACACCGCCGTACTTTGAGGGGCCCTGTGCCAGTGGCAATGCGAACGAGTGGGCCCCCCCCTGCTTGCTCAGGATCACAGCACTTGCAACTTTTAAATACTTACCTTTCCCTGCAACACCGCCGTGACGTAGTCCGCATTTCCTGGGGCCACGAAAAACTTGAGCCAGCCCTACTCCCCCCACAACTTTCCCCCAATTCCCTATGCCCAACTATTATTATACAGTTAATTAAGATTGGCAAGCTTCAGAAACAAGAATGGATGTTTTTGGCATTAAAATGGGCACTGTAGGTGTTTTCCTGGCCTCCACTCACTGCCGACTATGCTTCCCCATTGACTTGCATTGGGTTTCGTGTTTCGGTCGATCCCCGACTTTTAGCGATAATCGGCCGACTGCACTCGACTCGACTCTGGACAAAATCGGGTTTCCCAAAACCCTACTCGATCTTAAAAAAATGAAAGTCGCTCAACCCTAGTGCTAAGTATTTTTCGTGTCGATCGGATTTGTAGTTTTGGCGCAATTTGCGTTTGAAAATGTTTTTTCCCCTCATTGTAATGCATTTCAATAGGGAAATTTTCCCATAGGTTATAATGGCCGGGTTTCTGAGGCAATTTGAAATGTACCTGCCACCTGGCTGATTAGCTCATTGATATGTGCAGTCAGGCGCAGTTACTATGCCAACGCCTGCGAACTGTACATGACCCCAGCACAGTTTTGCCAGATAATATCAGCTCTTAAAGTGATAGCACAGCACAATTTCAAAGCACTATCTGTAGTCTTATTATAATTATTGCCCCGCTCACCAAATCGGACCCAGAGTGGCGCCGCCCGCCAAAACGGACCCAGAGTGCCCCCGCCCGCCAAATCGGACCCAGAGTGGCGCCGCCCGCCAAATCGGACCCAGAGTGGCGCCGCCCGCCAAATCGGACCCAGAGTGGCGCCGCCCGCCAAATCGGACCCAGTGTGGCGCCGCCCGCCAAATCGGACCCAGTGTGGCGCCGCCCGCCAAATCGGACCCAGAGTGGCGCCGCCCGCCAAATCGGACCCAGAGTGGCGCCGCCCGCCAAATCGGACCCAGAGTGGCGCCGCCCGCCAAATCGGACCCAGTGTGGCGCCGCCCGCCAAATCGGACCCAGTGTGGCGCCGCCCGCCAAATCGGACCCAGTGTGGCGCAGCCCGCCAAATCGGACCCAGAGTGGCGCCGCCCGCCAAATCGGACCCAGAGTGGCGCCGCCCGCCAAATCGGACCCAGAGTGGCGCCGCCCGCCAAATCGGACCCAGTGTGGCGCCGCCCGCCAAATCGGACCCAGTGTGGCGCCGCCCGCCAAATCGGACCCAGAGTGGCGCCGCCCGCCAAATCGGACCCAGAGTGACCCGGGCCACCAAATCGGACCCAGAGTGACCCGGGCCACCAAATCGGACCCAGAGTGGCGCCGCCCGCCAAATCGGACCCAGAGTGGCGCCGCCCGCCAAAACGGACCCAGAGTGCCCCCGCCCGCCAAATCGGACCCAGAGTGGCGCCGCCCGCCAAATCGGACCCAGAGTGGCGCCGCCCGCCAAATCGGACCCAGAGTGGCGCCGCCCGCCAAATCGGACCCAGTGTGGCGCCGCCCGCCAAATCGGACCCAGTGTGGCGCCGCCCGCCAAATCGGACCCAGAGTGGCGCCGCCCGCCAAATCGGACCCAGAGTGGCGCCGCCCGCCAAATCGGACCCAGAGTGGCGCCGCCCGCCAAATCGGACCCAGAGTGGCGCCGCCCGCCAAATCGGACCCAGAGTGGCGCCGCCCACCAAATCGGACCCAGAGTGGCGCCACCCGCCAAATCGGACCCAGAGTGGCGCCGCCCGCCAAATCGGACCCAGAGTGACCCGGGCCACCAAATCGGACCCAGAGTGACCCGGGCCACCAAATCGGACCCAGAGTGACCCGGCCCACCAAATCGGACCCAGAGTGACCCGGCCCACCAAATCGGACCCAGAGTGACCCGGCCCACCAAATCGGACCCAGAGTGACCCGGCCCACCAAATCGGACCCAGAGTGACCCGGCCCACCAAATCGGACCCAGAGTGACCCGGGCCACCAAATCGGACCCAGAGTGACCCGGCCCACCAAATCGGACCCAGAGTGACCCGGCCCACCAAATCGGACCCAGAGTGACCCGGCCCACCAAATCGGACCCAGAGTGACCCGGCCCACCAAATCGGACCCAGAGTGACCCGGGCCACCAAATCGGACCCAGAGTGACCCGGGCCACCAAATCGGACCCAGAGTGACCCGGCCCACCAAATCGGACCCAGAGTGACCCGGCCCATCAAATCGGACCCAGAGTGACCCGGCCCACCAAATCGGACCCAGAGTGACCCGGCCCACCAAATCAGACCCAGAGTGGCCTCAAACCTGAGGGGCTACAACTACCAAACCAGCGCCTGAGGGGCACCCAAGTGTGAAAGTCTTGCAGGGGCAGCCCGGGCACCATTCCAAAGCACTATCTGTAGTTCCTTCAGGAAATACCCATCTAGTTCTTATTATTATTATTCAGTCCGCACGTAATGCGGCCCGAACCGCTAAACTCACAGACTCCAGTGAGGTGTCATTTCGAAGCCAGCGTTCCTGAGAGGTGTGCTAAGTATTTTTCGTGTCGATCGGATTTGTAGTTTTGGCGCAATTTGCGTTTGAAAAAAGTGTCTCAATGCATTTCAATAGGGAAATTTTCCAATACGTTTATAATGGGCCTGATTTCTGAGGCAATTTCTAAAAATAACTGCCACCTGGCTGATTACCTCATTGATATGCGCAGTGAGACCCAGTTACTATGCCAACGCCTATAAACTCTACCAGCTCACCAGGTCACAAGTTTTGTCAGATAATATCAGCTCTTAAAGTGACAGTACAGCACAATTACAAAGCACTATCTGTAGTCTTATCATTATTGCCCCGCTCACCAAATCGGACCCAGCCCACCAAATCGGACGAGAGTGCCCCCGCTTGCCAAATCGGACCCAGAGTGCCCCCGCCCGCCAAATCGGACCCAGAGTGGCGCCGCCCGTCAAGTCGGACCCAGAGTGGCGCCGCCCGCCAAATCGGACCCAGAGTGGCGCCGCCCGCCAAATCGGACCCAGAGTGGCGCCGCCCGCCAAATCGGACCCAGAGTGGCGCCGCCCGCCAAATCGGACCCAGAGTGGCGCCGCCCGCCAAATCGGACCCAGAGTGGCGCCGCCCGCCAAATCGGACCCAGAGTGGCGCCGCCCGCCAAATCGGACCCAGAGTGGCGCCGCCCGCCAAATCGGACCCAGAGTGGCGCCGCCCGCCAAATCGGACCCAGAGTGGCGCCGCTCGCCAAATCGGACCCAGAGTGGCGCCGCCCGCCAAATCGGACACAGAGTTGCGCCGCCCGCCAAATCGGACCCAGAGAGGCGCCGCCCGCCAAATCGGACCCAGAGTGGCGCCGCCCGCAAAATCGGACCCAGAGTGGCGCCGCCCGCCAAATCGGACCCAGAGTGACCCGGGCCGCCAAATCGGACCCAGAGTGACCCGGGCCGCCAAATCGGACCCAGAGTGACCCGGGCCGCCAAATCAGACCCAGAGTGGCGCCGACCGCCAAATCGGACCCAGAGTGGCGCCGCCCACCAAATCGGACCCAGAGTGGCGCCGACCGCCAAATCGGACCCAGAGTGGCGCTGCCCGCCAAATCGGACCCAGAGTGGCGCCGCCAGCCAAATCGGACCCAGAGTGGCGCCGCCCGCCAAATCGGACCCAGAGTGGCGCCGCCCACCAAATCGGACCCAGAGTGACCCGGGCCGCCAAATCGGACCCAGAGTGGCGCCGCCCGCCAAATCGGACCCAGAGTGGCGCCGCCCGCCAAATCGGACCCAGAGTGGCGCCGCCCGCCAAATCGGACCCAGAGTGGCGCCGCCCGCCAAATCGGACCCAGAGTGACCCGGCCCGCCAAATCGGACCCAGAGTGACCCGGCCCGCCAAATCGGACCCAGAGTGACCCGGCCCGCCAAATCGGACCCAGAGTGACCCGGCCCGCCAAATCGGACCCAGAGTTACCCGGCCCGCCAAATCGGACCCAGAGTGACCCGGCCCGCCAAATTGGACCCAGAGTGACCCGGCCCGCCAAATCGGACCCAGAGTGACCCGGCCCACGAAATCGGACCCAGAGTGGCGCCGCCCACCAAGTCGGACCCAGAGTGGCGCCGCCCGCCAAGTCGGACCCAGAGTGGCGCCGCCCGCCAAGTCGGACCCAGAGTGGCGCCGCGCGCCAAGTCGGACCCAGAGTGGCGCCGCCCGCCAAGTCGGACCCAGAGTGGCGCCGCCCGTCAAATCGGACCCAGAGTGGCGCAGCCCGTCAAATCGGACCCAGAGTGACCCGGGCCACCAAATCGGACCCAGAGTGACCCGGGCCACCAAATCGGACCCAGAGTGACCCGGGCCACCAAATCGGACCCAGAGTGACCCGGGCCACCAAATCGGACCCAGAGTGACCCGGGCCACCAAATCGGACCCAGAGTGACCCGGGCCACCAAATCGGACCCAGAGTGACCCGGGCCACCAAATCGGGCCCAGAGTGACCCGGGCCACCAAATCGGGCCCAGAGTGACCCGGGTTGACCAAATCGGGCCCAGAGTGACCCGGGCCACCAAATCGGACCCAGAGTGACCCGGGCCACCAAATCGGACCCAGAGTGACCCGGGCCACCAAATCGGACCCAGAGTGACCCGGGCCACCAAATCGGACCCAGAGTGACCCGGGCCACCAAATCGGACCCAGAGTGACCCGGGCCACCAAATCGGACCCAGAGTGACCCGGGCCACCAAATGGGACCCAGAGTGACCCGGCCCACCAAATGGGACCCAGAGTGACCCGGCCCACCAAATGGGACCCAGAGTGACCCGGCCCACCAAATGGTACCCAGAGTGACCCGGCCCACCAAATCGGACCCAGAGTGACCCGGCCCACCAAATCGGACCCAGAGTGACCCGGCCCACCAAATCGGACCCAGAGTGACCCGGCCCACCAAGCCTCAACCCTGAGGGGCTACAACTACCAAACCAGCGCCTGAGGGGCACCCAAGTGTGAAAGTCTTGCAGGGGCAGCCCGGGCACCATTCCAAAGCACTATCTGTAGTTCCTTCAGGAAATACCCATCTAGTTCTTATTATTATTATTCAGTCCGCACGTAATGCGGCCCGAACCGCTAAACTCACAGACTCCAGTGAGGTGTCATTTCGAAGCCAGCGTTCCTGAGAGGTGTGCTAAGTATTTTTCGTGTCGATCGGATTTGTAGTTTTGGCGCAATTTGCGTTTGAAAAAAGTGTCTCAATGCATTTCAATAGGGAAATTTTCCAATACGTTTATAATGGGCCTGATTTCTGAGGCAATTTCTAAAAATAACTGCCACCTGGCTGATTACCTCATTGATATGCGCAGTGAGACCCAGTTACTATGCCAACGCCTATAAACTCTACCAGCTCACCAGGTCACAAGTTTTGTCAGATAATATCAGCTCTTAAAGTGACAGTACAGCACAATTACAAAGCACTATCTGTAGTCTTATCATTATTGCCCCGCTCACCAAATCGGACCCAGCCCACCAAATCGGACGAGAGTGCCCCCGCTTGCCAAATCGGACCCAGAGTGCCCCCGCCCGCCAAATCGGACCCAGAGTGGCGCCGCCCGTCAAGTCGGACCCAGAGTGGCGCCGCCCGCCAAATCGGACCCAGAGTGGCGCCGCCCGCCAAATCGGACCCAGAGTGGCGCCGCCCGCCAAATCGGACCCAGAGTGGCGCCGCCCGCCAAATCGGACCCACAGTGGCGCCGCCCGCCAAATCGGACCCAGAGTGGCGCCGCCCGCCAAATCGGACCCAGAGTGGCGCCGCCCGCCAAATCGGACCCAGAGTGGCGCCGCACGCCAAATCGGACCCAGAGTGGCGCCGCCCGCCAAATCGGACCCAGAGTGGCGCCGCCCGCCAAATCGGACCCAGAGTGGCGCCGCCCGCCAAATCGGACACAGAGTTGCGCCGCCCACCAAATCGGACCCAGAGAGGCGCCGCCCGCCAAATCGGACCCAGAGTGGCGCCGCCCGCAAAATCGGACCCAGAGTGGCGCCGCCCGCCAAATCGGACCCAGAGTGACCCGGGCCGCCAAATCGGACCCAGAGTGACCCGGGCCGCCAAATCGGACCCAGAGTGACCCGGGCCGCCAAATCAGACCCAGAGTGGCGCCGACCGCCAAATCGGACCCAGAGTGGCGCCGCCCACCAAATCGGACCCAGGGTGGCGCCGCCCGCCAAATCGGACCCAGAGTGGCGCCGCCAGCCAAATCGGACCCAGAGTGGCGCCGCCCGCCAAATCGGACCCAGAGTGGCGCCGCCCACCAAATCGGACCCAGAGTGACCCGGGCCGCCAAATCGGACCCAGAGTGGCGCCGCCCGCCAAATCGGACCCAGAGTGGCGCCGCCCGCCAAATCGGACCCAGAGTGGCGCCGCCCGCCAAATCGGACCCAGAGTGGCGCCGCCCGCCAAATCGGACCCAGAGTGACCCGGCCCGCCAAATCGGACCCAGAGTGACCCGGCCCGCCAAATCGGACCCAGAGTGACCCGGCCCGCCAAATCGGACCCAGAGTGACCCGGCCCGCCAAATCGGACCCAGAGTGACCCGGCCCGCCAAATCGGACCCAGAGTGACCCGGCCCGCCAAATCGGACCCAGAGTGACCCGGCCCGCCAAATCGGACCCAGAGTGACCCGGCCCACGAAATCGGACCCAGAGTGGCGCCGCCCACCAAGTCGGACCCAGAGTGGCGCCGCCCGCCAAGTCGGACCCAGAGTGGCGCCGCCCGCCAAGTCGGACCCAGAGTGGCGCCGCGCGCCAAGTCGGACCCAGAGTGGCGCCGCCCGCCAAGTCGGACCCAGAGTGGCGCCGCCCGTCAAATCGGACCCAGAGTGGCGCCGCCCGTCAAATCGGACCCAGAGTGACCTGGGCCACCAAATCGGACCCAGAGTGACCCGGGCCACCAAATCGGACCCAGAGTGACCCGGGCCACCAAATCGGACCCAGAGTGACCCGGGCCACCAAATCGGACCCAGAGTGACCCGGGCCACCAAATCGGACCCAGAATGACCCGGGCCACCAAATCGGACCCAGAGTGACCCGGGCCACCAAATCTGACCCAGAGTGACCCGGGCCACCAAATCGGACCCAGAGTGACCCGGGCCACCAAATCGGACCCAGAGTGACCCGGGCCACCAAATCGGACCCAGAGTGACCCGGGCCACCAAATCGGACCCAGAGTGACCCGGGCCACCAAATCGGACCCAGAGTGACCCGGGCCACCAAATCGGACCCAGAGTGACCCGGGCCACCAAATCGGACCCAGAGTGACCCGGGCCACCAAATCGGACCCAGAGTGACCCGGGCCACCAAATCGGGCCCAGAGTGACCCGGGCCACCAAATCGGGCCCAGAGTGACCCGGGTTGACCAAATCGGGCCCAGAGTGACCCGGGCCACCAAATCGGGCCCAGAGTGACCCGGGCCACCAAATGGGACCAAGAGTGACCCGGGCCACCAAATGGGACCCAGAGTGACCCCGGCCACCAAATGGGACCCAGAGTGACCCGGGCCACCAAATGGGACCCAGAGTGACCCGGCCCACCAAATGGGACCCAGAGTGACCCGGCCCACCAAATGGGACCCAGAGTGACCCGGCCCACCAAATCGGACCCAGAGTGACCCGGCCCACCAAATCGGACCCAGAGTGACCCGGCCCACCAAATCGGACCCAGAGTGACCCGGCCCACCAAGCCTCAACCCTGAGGGGCTACAACTACCAAACCAGCGCCTGAGGGGCACCCAAGTGTGAAAGTCTTGCAGGGGCAGCCCGGGCGCCATTCCAAAGCACTATCTGTAGTTCCTTCAGGAAATACCCATCTAGTTATTATTATTTATTTATATAGCACCATTAATTCTATGATGTTGTACATGAGAAGGGGTTACGTACAAAGTTATAGATATCGTTTACAGTAAACAAATTTACGATGACAGACTGGTACAGAGGGGAGAGGACCCTGTCCTTGCGGACTTACATTCTATGGGATAACTGTGAAGAGACAGAAGGCTGGGGGTGCAGTAGCTCGGGTGGTGGTGAGGTAGCAGAATGGCTATTGCAAGCTGTAAGCTTTCCTGAAGAGATGGGTTTTCAGGTTCCATCTGAAGGATCCGAGGGTAGTGGATAATCGGACGTGTTGAGGCGTGGAATTCCAGAGGATGGGGGATTTTCAGGAGAAATCTTGGAGGCGGTTGTGTGAGGAACTAATAAGTGTGGAGGAGAGTAGGAGGTCTTAGGAGGATCGAAGATATTGTGTCAGGACTCTGAATATTTTTTACCTTTTGTGCATTACAGCTCTCTTCCAAGATGGCTTCTATGGTCTCATGTGCACTGTGTCTTCCTGCTATAAAACTCCACCCCAGCCTTCAGTCTGTGCTAGAGTATTCTGCCTTGCATCCAGCTCCTAACCTCTGATTAATCCCTGGCTATACACCTGCTCCTGTGAACCTGTGTGGTGATCCTGCTACTCTTCTCTGAGTTCCTGCTGCATACACAAGTTTCCAGTATTCCTCCTTCATCTGCTGCTTTTGTTTACTTCATCTGCATTTGCTGGACATGTAAGCTGCTGCTGCTTTGCTATAACCTGAGACTATTAACCAGGCCTCCCTGGTTGAGCTATGATATGATTTGAACTGCCTATAAGCATATCTATCTGTGTCTGGACTAAGACAAGGATTTATTCATGTCAAGTACCCTCAAGAATAACTGTCCTTCATAGACTTTGTGCTTGATTGCATTTTTCTCTGAAGACTGCTAAGCTGCATTTATTATTTGCACCAAGTGTTGTCGACTTGAGTTTCTCTCTGCACCTGTTTGAATCACCGTGTGATAATATAGACTTTACCACTTATAAAACTGTGTCCTGTAGTTGTCTTGTTCCATGCAAAGAGTCTCCTGAGTTATCCCCTATAATTATTACATATTGGGAGACTAGTTAAGAGATATAGTGAGGGGACAGGTTGTGGATGGCTTTGCAGGTCATTGTTAGTAGTTTGAACTGGATTCATTGGGAAATTGGGAGCCAGTGGAGGGATTTGCAGAGAGGAGAAACGGGAGCAGTGAGGAGAGAGGTGAATTAGTCGTGCAGTTGAGGACAGACTGGAGTGGTACAAGAGAGTTAGCGGGGAGGCCACAGAGGAGGGTGTTGCAGTAATCAAGGCGGGAGATGATGAGGGCATGCATAAGAGTTTTAGTAGATTGAGGGGTGAGGAAGGGACGGATTCTGGAAATAATTTTGAGTTGGAGGCAACAGGAGGTGGCAAGAGTTTGGATGTGCGGTTTGAAGGACAAGGCAGAGTCGAGAGTTACTTCGAGGCAGTGGATTTCAGGTGCGGGATAGAGCGAGATGCTGTTTACCATAATAGATAGGTCAGGTAGGGGAGATACGCGAGATGGAGGAAAGATGATGAGTTCAGTTTTATCTACATTGAGTTTTAGGAAGCGAGAGGTGAAGGAGGATATGGCTTTTAGACACTCCGGGATTCTGGACAGCAGAGGTGACATCTGGGCCAGAGAGGTACAACTGAGTGTCATCTGCATACAGGTGGTACTGGAAGCCATGGGACTTTATGAGTTGTCCTAGGCCAAGGGTATAGATGGAAAAGAGTAGGGGCCCCAGGACAGAGCCTTGAGGGACTCCAACAGAGAGAGGGCAGGATGAGGAGGTAGTATGGGAGTGGGAAATGCTAAATGTGTGGTCAGAAAGGTATGAGACAATCCAGGACAGGCCAAGGTCTTTGATGCCAAAGGAAGAAAGAATCTGTAGCAGTAGGCAGTGGTTAACTGTGTCGAAGGCAGAGGACAGGTTGAGAAGGAGGAGGATGGAGAACTGTCTGTTAGCTTTGGATGTGAGTAAGTCATTAGTAATTTTGGTCAAGGCAGTTTCGGTGGAGTGATGGGGCAGAAGCCAGATTGGAGGTTGTCAAGGAGTTAGATGTGAGGTGGGAGGAAAGTTGAGCATTGACATGCTGCTCAAGGAGTTTGGAAGCAAACAGGAGCAGTGATATGGGGCGATAGCTGGGCATAGCAGTTGGGCCAAGGTTAGGTTTTTTGAGGATGGGTGTGATGGTGGCATGTTTGAACGCAGAGGGGAAGGTACCAGAACATAGAGATTGGTTGAAGAGTTGGGTTAGGGCTGGAATGAGTGTGTTACTGACGTTGAAGAGCAGGTGGGAAGGGATGTGGTCAAGTGCACAGGTGGTGAGGTGTGATTTGGAAAGGAGGTGAGGAAGCTCTACTTCAGTGATGTTGGAGAGGGAGGTTATTAAAGAAGTACAGAGGTCTGGTATATGGAGTGGTTGGGGTGGTGGAATAGTAAAGGTTTGCCTTGTTTGGTCAATCTTATTTTTGAAGTAGGTGGCAAAGTCCTCAACAGAAATTAGGGGAGTTGGGGGAGGCAGTGGTGCGCGGAGGAGAGAGTTGAATGTGCTGAACAGTTGTTTTGGGTTGTAGGATAATGAAGATACAAGGTTTATGAAATAGGTCTGTTTAACAGAGGTGAGGGCTAATTTGAACGCAAGTGTAGCTTGTTTGAAAGCGGAGAAGTCATCTGGCAGACATGTTTTCTTCCAATGCTGCTCTGCGACCCTGGATGCTTATCGAAGTTTTTTGGTGAGACTGTTATGCCAGGGTTGCCTATTGATTTGCCGCACTTTGCCATGCATGAAAGGGGCGACTGATTCTATGGCTGATGTGATGGTAGTGTGATAGAAAGCGGTGGCGCTATTTGTGTCATGGAGTGAAGATATGGAGGACAGAGGTAGAAGAGAGTCTGAGAGTCTGTAAATGTCTAGGTTTGCGAGGTTTCTGCAAGGATGTGCTAGTGGCTGGACAAGGGGGGTGGGTGAGGAGGACAAGAATAAGAAGGTGAGTAGATGGTGGTCAGATAGGGGGAAGGGAGAGGTTGTGAGATTAGATAGGGAACAGAGGTGGGTGTAGATTAAGTCTAGTGTATGTCCATTTGTGTGGGTGGCTCTGGAGGACCACTGAGTAAATATAAAGGATGAGGTAAGGGACAGGAGTTTGGAGGCTGCTGGCTGGTGGGTGTCATTAGGGATATTAAAGTCACCCATGATGATGGTGGGGATGTCAGCAGAGCGAAAGTGAAGAAGTCAATTTGAGAATTGGTCAATGAAGGCAGTGGCTGAGTCTGGTGGTTGGTATATGACAGCTATTTGGAGATTAGAGGGAGAGTAGATATGGACAGAGTGAACCTCGAAGGAAGGGAGGATAAAGGAGGGTGGGGGTTTGGATAGGGTTGAAAGTGCAGTTTTTAGAAAGAAAGAAACCCACTCTTCTGCCATGTCTGTTGCCAGAGCGAGGAGTGTGGGTAAAGTGGAGGCCACTGTAACTCAGTGCAGCAGGGGAGGCTGTGTCGGGGGGCGTCAGCCAGGTCTCAATGAGGACCAGGAAGGAAAGGTTGCGGGAAGTAAAGAGATTGTGGATCACGTGGAGCTTGTTGCAGACGGAGTGGGCACTCCAAATTTCTCCAGAGAGATGAAGCAGGGGGGTGGGTGTCAGTGGCACAGATTTTAAGTGTGAGGGATTGCGGTGCTTTCTCTTAGTGTGAGAAGTATAGGGGTGAGGATTAGCAGGGATGTATGAGGCAGGGGGCCAGGATTGGGGGATATGTCACCAGCAGTGAGAAGAAGCAGAGAAAGGGAAAGCAGGTGGGTAAAGGAGAGTGATCAGCTTATATTATATTTTAGTAGGAGAGGTCTGAGATAAAGGAGCAGGTCTGCAGATGAAGCGAGGTAAGGGGGTAAAAGAGAGGGGGATATAGTTATTTGGTTCGAGGGTGCAGGGGTCTATCAAGTATGTGTATGTTTGATTTTTTTATTGTTTTATTTTGAATGGGGCGAAAGGGGGGTGATTTGAACTTTTATATTTTTTATTTTATTTTATATTTGTAAAAACATTTTTTTACTTTTTGAATTCTTCATTAGTCTCCATGGGAGACTAGAAGCTGCCATAACCCGATCGGCTCTGCTACATAGAGGCGATGATCAGATCACCTCTATGTAGTAGAATTACTCACTTGCTTTGAGCGCCAATCCCTAGGTGCCGCTCACACCAATCCGGCAGTGACACCCATAGAGGTCTCTAGGAAACCTCTGGTTGTCATGCCAATGAACCGGTGTCCCGCAATCATGTGACGGGGTCACCTGTGGGAAGGGGCAGGCTGGGCTGGATGGCAGAGTGGCAAATGCCCCCTGGGCAGCTAACCCAGCAGCTGTACAGCACCGGCCACCTGATGGCTATGCACAGCAAAGTGTGCACGGCCGTGCCCACTGTACTGTGACTCGGCCGGCAGCAGACACAGCTGCATCACAGTCTATCAGCACACACGTCTGCGCCAGGGCCGGAGGCTGTGCACGGCCATCTAACCTTGATGGCTGCACAGCTCCCGCTGTCTCCATGTTCTCTGTACTTCCAGGTCAGGTGTCGGGTGTGCGCGATGACGTCATCGCGCACGCACCGACATGTCCCAGACACTGGAAGCAGAGAAGCGATGCAGGGGAGTGACTGTGAGGTAAGTATGAAAAACTTTTTTGTTTTCTTTATAAAATGAATTCAATGTGTGAGGGTTAACTGCAAGTGATGAAGTGGGGGGTGTAAGGAGGACTGCACATGAAGAAGGGGGAGTGTTCTTGCACATGATGGAGTTTGGGGGTTAAAGGACACTGCACATGATGGAGTGAGGCTGCACATGATGACGTGAGGGGTAAGGGGGATTGAACATGATGAAGGGGGAGTGGGGCTGCACATGAAGTAGGGGTAATGGGGACTGCACATGATGAAGTGGGGGAAGTAAAGGGGACTGCACATGATGAAGGGGGTGTGGGGCTGCACATGATGAAGAGGGGGGAGTGGAGCTGCAGATGATGAAATGGGGATAAGGGGGACTGCACATGAAGTGGGGGGCAAGGAGGACTGCACATGATGAATTGGGGGGTAGGGGGACTGCATATGATGAATTGTGGATTAAGGGGAACTTCACATGATGAAGCGAGGGGTAACGGGGACTGCACATGATGAATTGGCATGTAAGGGGGACTGCTCATGATGAATTGGGGGTTAAGGGAGACTGCACATGATAAAGTAGTGGGTAAAGCGGACTGCACATGATGAAGTGGGGGAAGGGGACTGCACATGATGAAGTGTGTCTGAGGTGGGACTGCACATGATGAAATAGAAGGGGATTAGGGGGCTACAAATGATGAAGGGGCACTGCAGATGAAGTGAGGGTGTGAGGGTGCTCCACAGCAAGGGAGCTGAGAGCAGAGTAGTGGGGAACTCACCGGGTTTTAAACAGGCCCTGAACGACGTGATGGGGAAGGAGGTGGTCGAGGGCAGTACCAAATGCCAGGGTGCAGAGGAGACGATATATACTGGAGAGTAGTTAAACGTGCCATGATCAAAGCCAGGAGATAACGAGGTAAACAAGGGATGAGGCAGAGGGATAGTCAGAAAGGGAGCCAAAGATCAGAAAACCAGCAGAAAAAACAAGCAGAGTAAGCACGGAAAGCAAAGAAAGAAATGCAAACCAAGCACACACTCAAGGGGTCAGACACACAGACTAAACAAAAGTAAAGCTGAAAGGGAATCTTAGTCTGGAGTGTGTATAAATACCCCTCCCAGATCCAAAGAGAGGCCAGCAATATTAACCCTGAGAGAGCAGGACATGAACCATGTCTTATACCATGACAGGACTGCAATGGATGAAGTAAGGGGACTTCAAATTAAAGTGAGCGGACTGCAAATTATGACGTGGGGAGAGAAAGGGGGACTGCAAATGATGAATTCAGTGTGAGGGATGGGGACAGCAATTTAATTGAAGGTGTGGGGTGGGGAGAGCAAATTATCAATTGAAGGGGGGTGGGGAGAGCAAATGATGATCTAGGGGAAAACAAATAATGAATTTTGAGGGTGGTGGATGGAGTAAATGATACATTGAATGTGGGGTAGAGCAGTTGATAATATATAGAGGGTGGGAGCGAAAGACATGACAATGAATTGGGGCAGGAGGGGCATCTAAATATAATGAATCGGGGTTAGAGTTAGAGCCGGAGGTACATAGTGGGAGGCGTTGAGGATGAAGTGACTGGTAATGAATTGGGGGAAAGATTACCGGTGCTAATTAATTTATATATTA
This sequence comes from Ranitomeya variabilis, assembly GCF_051348905.1. Taxonomy (NCBI): domain Eukaryota; kingdom Metazoa; phylum Chordata; class Amphibia; order Anura; family Dendrobatidae; genus Ranitomeya; species Ranitomeya variabilis. Next base: position 1,008,405,369 of record NC_135232.1, on the reverse strand, counting down.
AATGGGAAAAGTGGCTATTTATAGTTAGTGGGTGCACAGTGGTGGAAAATAATTTATATTTGGAATGGTGGGTTAATAATAATTATTTTATTTCTATAGTGCCAACATATTTCATAACACTTTACATTTTAGAGGGGACTTGTACAGACAATGGACAGCATAACAATAAACACATAGACACATAGATCAACAACATAGATCAACAACATAGATCAACAGATACCAAAAGGAATGAGGGCCCTGCTCACAAACTTACAATCTATGAGGTTGCATAATAACCAATTATATATTGATTGTGGGTGCACCTCTGTATTCAGATGTGTAGTGTAGAAGAAAGAGAAAAAGTGGGGAATGTGCTCTGGAAACGGTGCTCTAGGTAACTGTGTTATTTTATGCAGAGTAAAGTCCTGGCTGGAAGAAGTGAAGGCGGTCTGTGCTGCATGAAAAAGAAAAGCAAAGATGAAGGACTTCAGCTAGAGACATCACTGGTGAGTCAGTGGTTTACCTGTACACTGACACTATACACTGTATACTATAAACAGAGCTCCTGTGTATAATGTCACTGGTGATCACTGTATTACCTGTAAACTGACACTTTAAACAGAGCTCTTGTGTATAATGTCACCAGTGATCACTGTATTGCCTGTACACTGACAGTAAATACTGAGTTCCTGTATACAATGGCACTTATTATTGTGTTTTTCATAAAATTGATTATTAGTATTGTAGTATTGAGTCACTACGCAGTGGTAATATGTGATCTGGTCATGGTGTGGCGGTATTTGTTCCTCGTATGTGGTATTATTCTGTCACTATGTGGTGGTAATATGTGGCTTGGTCATGGTGTGACGATATTTGTCCCTTGTATGTGGTATTAATGATTGTTTAAGAAAATGTAAGTGTATGTCACTCATTCCCATAAAGAAAATACACAAACATATATTCAATTGTAATAGTTTAGAGTAGAGTAGGGCCCAGCCAAAAGAGTCTACCGTGTTGTGGAGTCAGCTTAAAAATTATTTTGGCCAGAACAAAAGCTGCTGGTTATGAATGTGATCTGAGGTTTGACGGGAACTGTTAATATCTGATCGGTGAGGATGTTGTGGTGAAGTTGAGTTTTTCCAAGAGTGGGCGGTGTGACGGTGGAGAAGGAACTGATGTGGAGCCTGGGCGGAGTCTCAAGGGAATCCCAAAACTTTGCCAGTATGAGGCCCCCAATTCCTAGTGGAAGTCCTGGTCTGTCTTATAAGCTGCAGACCGCAGCTTCCTGAGACTTCAGTGTGCTCACTCAGGCGGCGTGATGACATTATTGCCTTATGCCACTCTGTGGACAGGAAGAGAAAATGGAGGCTGCTGTGCGGGGAATCAAGATGATGTGAATATAAACTTCATTATTTTTATTATGGAGAACTGGGGCCATCATACTATATATATATATATATATATATATATATATATATATATATATATATATATATATATATATATATATATATATATATATATATATATATATATATATATATATATATACAGTACAGACCAAAGGTTTGGACACACCTTCTCACTTAAAGGTTTTTCCGTATTCTCATGACTATGAAAGTTGTACATTCACACTGAAGGCATCAAAACTATGAATTAACACGTGGAATTATATACTTTACAAGAAAGTATGAAACAACTGAAAATATGTCTTATATTCTAGGTTCTTCAAAGTAGACACCCTTTGCTTTGATGACTGCTTTGCACACTCTTGGCATTCTCTTGATGAGCTTCAAGAGGTAGTCACCGGAAATGGTCTTCCAACAATCTTGTGGGAGCTCGGTTCTGCTGCAACAGCTCTTTAGTAAGCTCAGTTCTAATCCCATATCTCTGTAGTAAGCTCTGTTCTGCTCCCATATCTCTGTAGTAAGCTTGGTTCTGCACCCATATCTCTATAGTAAGCTCCGTTCTGCTCCAATATCTCCGGAGTAAGCTCTGTTCTGCTTCCATATCTCTGGAGTAAGCTTGGTTCTGCTCCCATATCTCTGGAGTAAGCTTGGTTCTGATCCCATATCTATGAAGCAAGCTCCGTTCTGTTCCCATATCTATGTACCAGCCTGTTTTTAAAGCCTGTTATCTCTGCTGCTTTAATGCAATGGCCAGATATAAGCAGGGAAAAGGAGGGCTACCTCAACTTGAGGGCCACTGCCTTGTGATTGCCCCCCAGGCTGAAAAGTTCCAGCCAGCCCCTGCTGGTGGGTGGGTTTCCAGCCCGATGGCCAGAAGCACGATTTAAATGTCACTGTCAGCATTTTACAGTGGCATTTAACTGGATAATAGCCGCTGGTGGATTTCCATTCCACCCGAGGCTATTCCGGGCACATGTAAGCTGTTCAAAACAGCTGACATGTGTCGGGAAAGGCTACTTTCACACTAGCGTTGTTCAACGCACGTCGCAATGTGTCGTTTTGGAGAAAAAATGCATGCTGCAAATTTGCCCGCAGGATGCGTTTTTTCTCCATACACTTGCATTAGCGAAACATTGCGATGGATTGCCACACGTCACATCCGTCATGCGACGGATGCGTAGTATTTTGGCGGACCATCGGCACAAAAATAGTTCCATGTAACATTTTTTTGTGCGTCATGTCTGCCATTTTCGACCGCGCATGCATGGCTGAAACTCCACCCCCTCCTCCCCCGGACATTACAATGGGGCAGCGGATACGTTGTAAAACTGCATCCGCTGCCCACATTGTGCTAAATTAACACACTGTCCGTCGGTATGTCGGACCGACAGTTTGCGACTGCCCGTACCGACGGACTAGTGTGAAAGTAGCCAAAGATGTGGGCTCACTGCTAGAGCCAACATCAAAGAGAGGGTGTCCGACATCTGCATAAATATACACCGGATGTCTGAAACGGGTTGAAAGAAATACAGCCTTTGCTAATGTCAAAGGCTATTGTGCACACGTTGCGGATGTACTGTCGATCCGCAGCGTTTTTTTCCACCCAGAAATGCTGCAGATCTGCAAGTGATTTACAGTACAATGTAAATCAATGGAAAAAAAATGCTGTGCTAATGGTGTGGAAAATTCTGCACCGAAAATGCTGCGGATTAAAAGAAGGAGCATGTCATATACACTCACCGGCCACTTTATTAGGTACACCTGTCCAACTTCTTGTTAACACTTAATTTCTAATCAGCCAATCACATGGCGGCAACTCAGTGCATTTAGGCATGTAGACATGGTCAAGACAATCTCCTGCAGTTCAAACCGAGCATCAGTATGGGGAAGAAAGGTGATTTGAGTGCCTTTGAACGTGGCATGGTTGTTGGTGCCAGAAGGGCTGGTCTGAGTATTTCAGAAACTGCTGATCTACTGGGATTTTCACGCACAACCATCTCTAGGGTTTACAGAGAATGGTCCGAAAAAGAAAAAAAATCCAGTGAGCGGCAGTTCTGTGGGCAGAAATGCCTTGTTGATGCCAGAGGTCAGAGGAGAATGGGCAGACTGGTTCGAGCTGATAGAAAGGCAACAGTGACTCAAATCGCCACCCGTTACAACCAAGGTAGGCCTAAGAGCATCTCTGAACGCACAGTGCGTCGAACTTTGAGGCAGATGGGCTACAGCAGCAGAAGACCACACCGGGTACCACTCCTTTCAGCTAAGAACAGGAAACTGAGGCTACAATTTGTACAAGCTCATCGAAATTGGACAGTAGAAGATTGGAAAAACGTTGCTTGGTCTGATGAGTCTCGATTTCTGCTGCGACATTCGGATGGTAGGGTCAGAATTTGGCGTAAACAACATGAAAGCATGGATCCATCCTGCCTTGTATGGAGCATCTTTGGGATGTGCAGCCGACAAATCTGCGGCAACTGTGTGATGCCATCATGTCAATATGGACCAAAATCTCTGAGGAATGCTTCCAGCACCTTGTTGAATCTATGCCACGAAGAATTGAGGCAGTTCTGAAGGCAAAAGGGGGTCCAACCCGTTACTAGCATGGTGTACCTAATAAAGTGGCCGGTGAGTGTATTTGTGCGGATCCGCAGCTTTTTTGTATCCATTCCATTACGAAATCCGCAGGGGTAAAAACGCATGAAATCCGCACAAAATCCTCAGTAAATCTGCACATAATCCGCATAAAAAACGCATTAAATCCCCACCTGCGTTTTCTGCCAAGAGATGCTGAATCCGCACACAAAATTCCATATCCGCAATGTGTGCACATACCCAAAGGGACATCATCATAAAAATGCATGGTGCACTGTGCACTGTGCTATTAAATGGTCTGTTGGATACTACCGTGATCGGTAGTATCCAATAGCCCATTTAATAGCACAGTGCACTGACGTTCTTTTCATATTTAAAACAGCAGTCCAAAATTATTCCTCTTAGTTATTTGTCACCTGGCGGATCATTCTGTGCAGCAAACTGACTCAAACTGATGGTGTTGCTGTTAGAAGTATCTTTATCCTGCTTTGATTGAGACGAGTGATGTGACATATATTCCATGGTGCCCTCTGCTATTTTACCATTAGTATGCTTGCTGGTGGAAATTGTCTGTGTTTAGTAGCCATGATGGCTGTGATGTTGGTGCTCTTGCTGCAGTTAAAGCCTCCTATATACATTATGTATTACCATATATACTCGAGTATAAGACGACCTGAATATAAGCCGAGGCACCTAATGTTGTCACCAAAAACTGGGAAAACTTATTGACTTGAGTATAAGCCAGGTATGCATTGTCCCCTCATCCTTATCCTAGTATATATGGCTCCATATCTGTCCTTGTATGCATGGCTCCTCATCCTTGTATGCATGGTTCCCATCCTTGGATGCATGGCCCCCATCCTTGTATCCATGGCTCCCGTTTGTCCTTGTATGCGTGGCTCCCGTTTGTCCTTGTATGCGTGGCTCCCGTTCGTCCTTGTATGCATGGCTTCCCTTCCTTGCATGCATGGCTCCCAGTAATTGTATGCATGGCTCCTTATCCCCATCCTTGTATGCATGGCTCCTTATCCCCTATCCTTGTATGCATGGTTCCTATAAAAAAAAAATCCTACTTACCTTCTACGTGTGCCCCCACGGCATCTTGTTCCGGCAATAGCAGCTCTTCTGGCCAAGCAATCACGTGTCCCTGCTCAATAAAGAAATGAGTATTCACTCAACCCCTATGGGAGTGGAGAGGGGTGAATACTCAATATCTTACTGAGTGGGGGACACGTGATCCATCGTCCAGAAGACTGGCACCAGAAGGCGATGAAGCGAGGATGCACAGGGAAGGTATGTAGGCTGCGGCTGTAACTATGCGCGCTATAAGAGAAATGAATATTCACTGCCAGCGCAGTGAATGTTCATTTCTCTTTAGCAGTGGGCACAGTTAGGGTACTGTCACACTCTGCAACTTTCCAACGATCACGACCAGCGATACGACCTGGCCGTGATCGTTGGAAAGTCGTTGTGTGGTTGCTGGGGAGCTGTCACACAGACAGCTCTCCAGCGACCAACGATGCCGAAGGCCCTGGGTAACCAGGGTAAACATCGGGTTACTAAGCGCAGGGCCGCGCTTAGTAACCCGATGCTTACCCTGGTTACCATCGTAAAAGTAAAAAAAAAAGAAACAGTACATACTCACATTCCGGTGTCACGTCCCTCGCAGTCTGCTTCCCGCTCTGACTGAGTGCCGCCGTAAAGTGAAAGCAGAGCACAGCGGTGACGTCACCACTGTGCTCTGCTCTTACTTTACGGCCGGCAGTCAGTCAGTGCAAGAAGCAGACTGCGAGGGACGTGACACCGGAATGTGAGTATGTACTGTTTTTTTTTTTTTACTTTTACGATGGTAACCAGGGTAAACATCGGGTTACTAAGCGCGGCCCTGCGCTTAGTAACCCGATGTTTACCCTGGTTACAAGCGAACGCATCGTTGGATCGGTGTCACACACACCGATCCAACAATGACAGCGGGAGATCCAGCGACGAAAGAAAGTTCCAAACCATCTGCTACGACGTACGATTCTCAGCAGGGTCCCTGATCGCTGCTGCATGTCAGACACAGCGATATCGTATGGATATCGCTGGAACGTCACGGATCGTACCGTCGTAGCGACAAAAGTGCCACTGTGAGACAGTACCCTTACAGTCGCAGCTGCTGGCTCCTGCCCTTGTGACCCACTGCTCTGCCACTCCCCCTTCTGCGCTGTCTTTCTGGGACAATGACTCATTCATAAGCCAATGGGGGCTTTTTCAATACAAATAAATGTGCTGAAAAACTCAGCTTATACACTAGTATGTACGGTACTTGTTTTTTAAATATTTTTTCAGCAAAGTTAAAGCACCTTCCCAAAAACTATGTGATTTGAAGTGCTATGTAGGTACATGTTAAAAAAAGCTAGTATCTGAACAGGGCATTGTATTAGTGTGTCTTGTATATGTGTAATTTTTACTCTTAAAACAATTTGAAACAATTATTGTATCTTTAACAGAAATGATTGCATGAGAAATGCAAAAAATCAGTACAATTGCTTGTGACAAGCAAGCACAGTGTCTGCCACTGATTTCATATTTTTTTTCTACAAACACTATTATGATGTCTTGCTTCTGCTTTCAAGTGAATTAACAATGAAGAAAAATGTGTATTTATAATTCAAATGTAGCAGAACAGATGTGAGCTACACTATATCATTGATCAATTACACTGACTCGGGCTCAGCTGCTGGCACCACTCCTATCTCGGCACTTCATAGAATCATAGAATTACAGCATTAGAAGGGACCTCAAGGGTCAATGTGTCCGACCCCCTGCTCAATGCAGGATTCACTAAACCACCTCAGACAGATGTCTGTCCAGTCTCTGTTTGAAGACTTTCATTGAAGGAGAATCATCATTGCCCACCCTCACTGTCAAAAAGTTTTTCTAATATCTAATCTGTATCTTCTCCTTTTCAGTTTCATTCCATTGCTTCTCGTGTTTCCATGTGCAAATGACAATAATGATGATCCCTCTATACTGTGACACACATTCAGATATTTTGCAGACAGCTATTACAGGTGCATCTGACAAAAATAGAATGTCATCAAAAAGTTAATTTTCTTCAATACAAAAAGTGAAACTCATATATCACATAGAGTCATCACAAACAGAATGATGTATTTCAAGGTTATGTAAGATTGTTTAAAAAAATAAAAAAAAATCCATAAATGCTAGACTATTTTCTATTCATTTTCAATAACTTAATTTCTTACATGGCTCCTCATTTTCTCTTCAGTGCTTTCAGTTCTTTTATCTAAATAGAAAATGCTGATTATCTTATTTACATTTTTGTACTACCCCAGGTCTGATAGTATGCTTTGACATAAGATTGCATATGAAATTGCATGAGTTGCAAAATTTGTTCTTTTTTAATTGAGAGATAATCATGAAACCTAAATATTTTATATGAACAGTTGGGAAAATATGTATTTGATACACTGTTGATTTTGAAAGTTTCCCCACCTACAAAAAATTGAGAGGTCTGTAATTTTTATTGTAGGTACACTTCAACTGTGAAAGACAGAATCTAAAAATAAAAAGCAAAAAATCACATTGTCTGATTTTGACATAATTAAATTGCATTTTATTGCATTAAAAAAGTTTTTGATCACCTACCAAAGCCCTACTACTCTGTACTCACTACCTGTATTAGTTGCACCTGTCCACACTCTCAATCAATCACACTCCCACCTCTCCATCATGGCCAAGACCAAAGAGCTGTCTGTGGACATCAGGGACAAAATTGAAGATCAGCACAAAGCTGGGATGACTATAGGAATATAGGCAATAAGCTTGGTGAGAAGCCAAATGGAAGAAACACAAGATGACTGTCAATCTTCCTTGGTCTAGGATTCCATGCAAGGTCTTGCCTCATGGGGTAAGGATGATTCTGAGAAAGGTGAAGGAATCAGCCCAGAACTACACAGGAGGACCTAGTCAATGACTTGAAGAGAACTGGGACCACAGTCTCAAACATTACTGTTAACAACACACTATGCCATCACATATTAAAATCCTACAAGACACGCAAGGTTCCCCTGCTCATGCCAGCACATGTCCAGGCCCGTTTGAAGTTCACCAATGACAATCTAGATGATCCAGAGGAGGCATGGGAGAAGGTCATATGGTTAGATGAGACCAAAATAGACCTTTCTGGTATCAACTCCACTCTCTGTATTTGGAGGTAGAAGAAGGATGAGTACAAACCCAAGAACACCATCCCAACTGTGAACACAATGAGGGAAACATCATACTTTGGGGGTGCTGTTCTGCAAAGGTGACAGGATGACTCCACCATATTAACCCATTTCTGCCATTGGACGTACTATTCTGTCCATGTGGGGTGGGCCCTACTTCCCAAGCACGGAATAGTACGTCGAGCGCGATCGGCCCCGCTTATGGGGGGAGCACGGCCGATCGCGGCCGGGTGTCAGCTGCCTATCGCAGCTGACATCCGGCACTATGTGCCAGGAGCGGTCACGGACCGCCCCTGGCACATTAACCCCCGGCACACCGTGATCAAACATGATCGCGGTGTGCCGGCGGTACAGGGAAGCATCGCGCAGGGAGGGGGCTCCCTGCGGGCTTCCCTGAGACCCCCGGAGCAACGCGATGTGATCGCGTTGCTGCGAGGGTCTCTTACCTCCTATCCCTGCAGGCCCCGGATCCAAAATGGCCACGGCGCTGCATCCGGGTCCTGCAGGGATTACTTCCGGGTGCAGACCAGGCTCTGGTAAGCCTGCAGCACTGGAACTCAGATCGGTGATCTGACAGAATGCTGTGCAAACTGTCAGATCAGCGATCTGTGATGTCCCCCCTGGGACAAAGTAAAAAAGTTAAAAAAAAAATTCCCACGTGTAAAAAAAAAAATAAAATAAAAATCCTACATAAAGAAAAAAACATATATATTATCCCCATAAATACATTTCTATATCTAAATAAAAAAAAATCAAACAATAAAAGTACACATATTTAGTATCGCCGCGTCCATAACAACCCCACCTATAAAACTATATCACTAGTTAACCCCTTCAGTAAACACCGTAAAAAAAAAAAAAAAATAGGCAAAAAACAACGCTTTAGTCTCATACCGCCAAACAAAAAGTGGAATAACAAGCGATCAAAACGACGGATATACATAACCATGGTACTGCTGAAAACATCATCTTGTCCCGCAAAAAAGGAGCTGCCATACAGCATCATCAGCAAAAAAATAAAAAAGTTATAGTCCTCAGAATAAAGCGATGCCAAAATAATTATTTTTCTATAAAATAGTTTTTATCGTATAAAAGCGCAAAAACATTAAAAAAATGATACAAATGAGGTATCGCTGTAATCGTACTGACCCGAAGAATAAAACTGCTTTATCAATTTTACCAAACGCGGAACTGTATAAACGCCTCCCCCAAAAGAAATTAATGAATAGCTGGTTTTTGGTCATTCTGCCTCACAAAAATCGGAATAAAAAGCGATCAAAAAATCTCCGGTGCCCGAACATGTTACCAATAAAAACGTCAACTCGTCCCGCAAAGAACAAGACCTTATATGACTCTGTGGACTCAAATATGGAAAAATTATAGCTCTCAAAATGTGGTAACGCAAAAAATATTTTTTGCAATAAAAAGCGTCTTTCAGTGTGTGACGTCTGCCAATCATAAAAATCCGCTAAAAAAACAGCTATAAAAGTAAATCAAAGCCCACTTCATCACCCGCTTAATTAGGGAAAAATTAAAAAATTTAAAAAATGTATTTATTTCCATTTTCCCATTAGGGTTAGGGCTAGGGTTAGGGCTAGGGTTAGGGCTAGGGTTAGGGCTAGGGTTAGGGCTAGGGTTAGGGTTAGGGCTAGGGTTAGGGTTAGGGTTAGGGTTGGGGCTAGGGTTGGGGCTAGGGTTAAGGCTACAGTTAGGGTTGTGGCTAAAGTTAGGGTTAGGGTTGGGGCTAAAGTTAGGGTTAGGGTTTGGATTACATTTACGTTGGGAATAGGGTTGGGATTAGGGTTAGGGGTGTGTCTGGGTTAGGTGTGGTTAGGGTTACCGTTGGGATTAGGGTTAGGGGTGTGTTTGGATTAGGGTTTCAGTTATAATTGGGGGGTTTCCACTGTTTAGGCACATCAGGGGCTCTCCATACGCGACATGGTGTCCGATCTCAATTTCAGCCAATTCTGCGTTGAAAAAGTAAAACAGTGCTCCTTCCCTTCCGAGCTCTCCCGTGCGCCCAAACAGGGGTTTACCCCAACATATGGGGTGTCAGCGTACTCAGAACACATTGGAGAGAACAAATTTTGGGGTCCAATTTCTCCTGTTACCCTTGGGAAAATACTAAACTGGGGGCTAAAAAATAATTTTTGTGGAAAAAAAATATTTTTTATTTGCACGGCTCTGCGTTATAAACTGTAGTGAAACACTTGGGGGTTCAAAGCTCTCACAACACATCTAAATGAGTTCCTTAGGGGGTCTACTTTCCAAAATGGTGTCACTTGTGGGGAGTTTCTACTGTTTAGGTACATTAGGGGCTCTGCAAACGCAATGTGACGCCTGCAGACCATTCCATCTAAATCTGCATTCCAAATGGCGCTCCTTCCCTTCCGAGCCCTCCCATGCGCCCAAACGGTGGTTCTCCCCACATATGGGGTATCAGCGTACTCAAGACAAATTGGACAACAACTTTTGGGTCCAATTTCTCCTGTTACCCTTGCGAAAATACAAAACTGGGGGCTAAAAAATAATTTTTTGGGGAAATTTTTTTATTTTATTTTCACGGCTCTGCGTTATAAACTGTAGTGAAACACTTGAGGGTTCAAAGCTCTCACAACACATCTAGATGAGTTCCTTAGGGGGTCTACTTTCCAAAATGGTGTCACTTGTGTTTTTTTTTACTGTTTAGGTACATTAGGGGTTCTGCAAAAGCAATGTGACGCCTGCAGACCATTCCATCTATGTCTGCATTCCAAATGGCGCTCCATCCCTTCCGAGCCCTCCCATGCGCCCAAACAGTGGTTTCCCCTCACATATGGGGTATCAGCGTACTCAAGATAAATTGGACAACAACTTTTGGGGTCCAATTTCTCCTGTTACCCTCGGGAAAATACAAAACTGGGGGCTAAATAATAATTTTTGTGGGAAAAAAATTTTGTTTCATTTTTACAGCTCTGCATTCTAAACTTCTGAGAAGCACTTGGTGGGTCAAAGTGCTCACCACACCTCTAGATAAGTTCCTTAGGGGGTCTACTTTCCAAAATGGTGTCACTTGTGGGGGGTTTCAATGTTTAGGCACATTAGTGGCTCTCCAAACGTAACATGGCGTCTCATCTCAATTCCTGTCAATTTTGCATTGAAAAGTCAAACGGCGCTCTGTTGTGAATTCCGTTCTCGGACTCCCTCCTGTGGTCATGAATGGTACTTTGGTTAGTTCTGCTCTTGGACTCCCTCTGGTGGCTTTGAGCGGAACTGCTGGTCTCTGAGGTTTGCTTTCTCAGCTGACCTCATTTACTGTTAGGCTGGCTTCCCTATTTAACTCTACTCAGATCGTTACTTCATGCCAGCTGTCAATGTATCAGTATTGGTTCAGATCTCTCTTGGACTTCTCTGAGGACCTGTCTACTCCAGCAGAAGCTAAGTCTTTGCTAGTTCATTTGTTGTTACTGCTTCCTGAATATATTTCTTAGTACTGCTAATTTCTAGTCCAGCTTGCTATGATGATACTCCCTTGCTAGCTGGAAGCTCTGGGGTGCAGAGTGGCACCTCCACACCGTGAGTTGGTGTGGGGAGTCTTTTTGCTTACTCTGCGTGGTTTTTTGTAGTCTTTTGTGCTGACCGCATAGATCCCTTTTCTATCCTCTGACTGTTTAGTGAAGTCTGGCCTCCTTTGCTAAAACCTGTTTCATTCCTGTGTTTGTGACTTTCCTCTTAACTCACAGTCAATATATCTGGGGGGCTGCCTTTACCTTTGGGGAATTTCTCTGAGGCAAGGTTAGGCTCTATTTCTATCTTTAGGGGTAGTTAGCTCTTAGGCTGTGAAGAGGCGTCTAGGGAGAGTTAGGTACGCTCCACGGCTATTTCTAGTATGTGTGATAGGAGTAGAGTTTGCGGTCAGCAGAGTTCTCACTTTCCCAGAGCTTGTTCCGATTACTAGTTTACTCATCAGGTCATTCCGGGTGCTCCTAACCACCAGGTCCATAACAGTACAGCTGGCCAACAAAGTGTTAATGCATCTCAAAAGAGGGATAAGAGAATTTCTGAACCCATTTTTTTTCTTTGCAGTGTGTTTTGTCTTTCTTTTCCCCTTAATCTCTGGGTGGTTCAGGACTCAGGTGTAGATATGGATATTCAAGGTCTGTCCTCTTGTGTGGATCATCTCACTGCAAGAGTACAAAGCATTCAAGATTATGTAGTTCAGAATCCGATGTTAGAGCCTAGAATTCCAATTCCTGATTTGTTTTCTGGGGATAGATCTAAGTTTCTGAATTTCAAAAATAATTGTAAACTGTTTCTTGCTTTGAAACCCTGCTCCTCTGGTGACCCCATTCAGCAAGTAAAAATTATTATTTCTTTGTTGCGTGGCGACCCTCAAGACTGGGCATTCTCCCTTGCGCCAGGAGATCCTGCATTGCTTAATGTAGATGCGTTTTTTCTGGCGCTTGGATTGCTTTATGATGAACCGAATTCAGTGGATCAGGCAGAGAAAATCTTGCTAGCTTTGTGTCAGGGTCAGGATGAAGCAGAGATATATTGTCAGAAGTTTAGAAAATGGTCTGTGCTTACTCAATGGAATGAGGGTGCCCTGGCAGCAATTTTTAGAAAGGGTCTTTCTGAAGCCCTTAAGGATGTTATGGTGGGATTCCCCATGCCTGCTGGTCTGAATAAATCAATGTCCTTGGCCATCCAAATTGATCGGCGTTTGCGTGAGCGCAAAATTGTGCACCATTTGGCGGTGTCCTCTGTGCAGAGGCCTGAGCTTATGCAATGTGATAGAACTTTCACCAGAACTGAACGGCAAGAACACAGACGTCAGAATAGGCTGTGTTCTTACTGTGGTGACCCCACTCATGCTATCTCTGATTGTCCTAAGCGCACTAAGCGGTTCGCTAGGTCTGTCACCATTGGTACTGTACAGCCTAAATTTCTTTTGTCTGTTACTCTGATTTGCTCTTTGTCATCCTACTCGGTTATGGCATTTGTGGATTCAGGCGCTGCCCTGCATTTGATGGACTTGGAGTTTGCCAGGCGCTGTGGTTTTTTCTTGGAGCCTTTGCAGTATCATATTCCATTAAGGGGAATTGATGCCACGCCGTTGGCCAAGAATAAACTTCAGTACTGGACTCAGTTGACCATGTGCATGGCTCCTGCACATCAGGAAGATATTCGCTTTTTGGTGTTGCATAATTTGCATGATGTGGTCGTGTTGGGTTTGCCTTGGCTACAGGTTCATAATCCAGTATTGGGTTGGAAATCAATGTCTGTGTCTAGTTGGGGTTGTCATGGGGTACATGGCGATGTTCCGTTGGTGTCAATTTCTGCTTCCACTCCTTCTGAAGTCCCTGAGTTTCTGTCGGATTACCAGGATGTATTTGATGAGCCCAAATCCAGTGTCCTACCCCCTCATAGGGATTGTGATTGTGCTATAAATTTGATTCCTGGTAGTAAGTTTCCTAAGGGCCGACTTTTCAATTTATCTGTGCCAGAGCACGCCGCTATGTGGAGTTATATAAAGGAGTCCTTGGAGAAAGGGCATATTCGCCCGTCTTCATCACCGTTGGGATCAGGGTTCTTTTTTGTGGCCAAGAAGGATGGTTCTCTGAGACCCTGTATAGATTACCGCCTTCTCAATAAGATCACGGTCAAATTTCAGTACCCTTTACCTCTGCTGTCTGATTTGTTTGCTCGGATTAAGGGGGCTAGTTGGTTCACCAAGATAGATCTTCGAGGGGCGTATAACCTTGTGCGTATTAAACAGGGCGATGAATGGAAAACAGCATTTAATACGCACGAGGGCCATTTTGAGTACCTGGTAATGCCATTCGGGCTTTCAAATGCTCCATCTGTGTTTCAGTCCTTTATGCATGACATCTTCCGAAAGTATCTGGATAGATTCATGATTGTATATTTGGATGATATTTTGGTCTTTTCGGATGATTGGGAGTCTCATGTGAAACAGGTCAGAATGGTATTCCAGGTCCTTCGTGCTAATTCCTTGTTTGTGAAGGGGTCTAAATGTCTCTTCAGAGTTCAGAAGGTTTCCTTTTTGGGCTTCATTTTTTCCCCTTCTACTATCGAGATGGACCCTGTTAAAGTTCAGGCCATTTATGATTGGACTCAACCTACATCTGTGAAGAGCCTCCAGAAATTCCTGTGCTTTGCTCATTTTTACCGTCGCTTCATCGCTAATTTTTCTAGTGTGGTTAAACCTTTGACTGATTTGACAAAGAAAGGTGCTGATGTGGTGAATTGGTCCTCTGCGGCCGTTGAGGCTTTTCAGGAGCTGAAACGTCGTTTTTCTTCGGCCCCTGTGTTGCGTCAGCCAGATGTTTCGCTCCCTTTTCAGGTCGAGGTTGATGCTTCTGAGATTGGAGCAGGGGCTGTTTTGTCTCAAAAAAGTTCTGATGGCTCTGTGATGAAGCCATGTGCCTTCTTTTCTAGAAAGTTTTCGCCTGCTGAGCGTAATTATGATGTTGGCAATCGGGAGCTGCTATCTATGAAGTGGGCATTCGAGGAGTGGCGACATTGGCTTGAGGGAGCCAAGCACCGCGTGGTGGTCTTGACGGATCACAAAAATCTGACTTATCTCGAGTCTGCCAAGCGGTTGAATCCTAGACAGGCTCGATGGTCGCTGTTTTTCTCCCGTTTCGATTTTGTGGTCTCATACCTTCCAGGTTCTAAGAATGTGAAGGCGGATGCCCTTTCTAGGAGTTTTGTGCCTGATTCTCCGGGAGTCCCTGAGCCGGCTGGTATTCTCAAAGAGGGGGTAATTCTGTCTGCCATCTCCCCTGATTTGCGGCGGGTGCTGCAGGAGTTTCAGGCTGATAGACCTGACCGTTGTCCAGCGGAGAAACTATTTATCCCTGATAGATGGACTGGCAGAGTTATTTCTGAGGTTCATTGCTCAGTGTTGGCTGGTCATCCTGGGATTTTTGGGACCAGAGATTTGGTGGCTAGGTCCTTTTGGTGGCCTTCCTTGTCTCGGGATGTGCGTTCTTTTGTGCAGTCCTGTTGGACTTGTGCTCGGGCTAAGCCCTGCTGTTCTCGTGCCAGTGGGTTGCTTTTGCCCTTGCCAGTCCCGAAAAGGCCTTGGACGCATGTTTCCATGGATTTTATTTCAGATCTTCCTGTCTCTCAAAGGATGTCTGTCATCTGGGTGGTTTGTGATCGCTTTTCTAAGATGGTCCATTTGGTACCCTTGCCTAAATTACCTTCCTCCTCTGATTTGGTGCCATTATTTTTTCAACATGTGGTTCGTTTGCATGGCATTCCAGAGAACATTGTGTCGGACAGAGGTTCCCAGTTTGTCTCTAGGTTTTGGCGGTCCTTTTGTGCTAAGATGGGCATTGATTTGTCTTTTTCTTCGGCTTTCCATCCTCAAAAAAATGGCCAAACCGAACGAACCAACCAGACTTTGGAAACCTATCTGAGATGCTTTGTTTCTGCTGATCAGGATGATTGGGTGACCTTCTTGCCATTGGCTGAGTTCGCCCTTAATAATCGGGCTAGTTCGGCTACTTTGGTTTCGCCTTTTTTTTGCAATTCTGGTTTTCATCCTCGTTTTTCTTCGGGGCAGATTGAGCCTTCTGACTGTCCTGGTGTGGATTCTGTGGTGGACAGGTTGCAGCAAATTTGGACTCACGTAGTGGACAATCTGACGTTGTCCCAGGAGAAGGCCCAACGTTTCGCTAACCGCCGTCGTTGTGTTGGTCCCCGACTTCGTGTTGGGGATTTGGTTTGGTTGTCTTCTCGTTATGTTCCTATGAAGGTTTCTTCTCCTAAGTTTAAGCCTCGTTTCATTGGTCCTTATAAGATTTCTGAAATTCTCAACCCTGTCTCATTTCGTTTGGTCCTTCCAGCTTCTTTTGCCATCCATAATGTGTTCCATAGGTCTTTGTTGCAGAGGTACGTGGCGCCTATGGTTCCCTCCGTTGATCCTCCTGCCCCGGTGTTGGTTGAGGGGGAGTTGGAGTATGTGGTGGAAAAAATTTTGGATTCTCGTATTTCGAGACGGAAGCTTCAGTATCTGGTTAAGTGGAAGGGCTATGGTCAGGAGGATAATTCCTGGGTTGTTGTCTCCGATATCCACGATGCCGATTTAGTTCGTGCCTTTCATTTGGCTCGTCCTGATCGGCCTGGGGTCCCTGGTGAGGGTTCGGTGACCCCTCCTCAAGGGGGGGTACTGTTGTGAATTCCGTTCTCGGACTCCCTCCTGTGGTCATGAATGGTACTTTGGTTAGTTCTGCTCTTGGACTCCCTCTGGTGGCTTTGAGCGGAACTGCTGGTCTCTGAGGTTTGCTTTCTCAGCTGACCTCATTTACTGTTAGGCTGGCTTCCCTATTTAACTCTACTCAGATCGTTACTTCATGCCAGCTGTCAATGTATCAGTATTGGTTCAGATCTCTCTTGGACTTCTCTGAGGACCTGTCTACTCCAGCAGAAGCTAAGTCTTTGCTAGTTCATTTGTTGTTACTGCTTCCTGAATATATTTCTTAGTACTGCTAATTTCTAGTCCAGCTTGCTATCATGATATTCCCTTGCTAGCTGGAAGCTCTGGGGTGCAGAGTGGCACCTCCACACTATGAGTCGGTGTGGGGAGTCTTTTTGCTTACTCTGCGTGGTTTTTTGTAGTCTTTTGTGCTGACCGCATAGATCCCTTTTCTATCCTCTGACTGTTTAGTGAAGTCTGGCCTCCTTTGCTAAAACCTGTTTCATTCCTGTGTTTGTGACTTTCCTCTTAAGTCACAGTCAATATATCTGGGGGGCTGCCTTTACCTTTGGGGAATTTCTCTGAGGCAAGGTTAGGCTCTATTTCTATCTTTAGGGGTAGTTAGCTCTTAGGCTGTGAAGAGGCGTCTAGGGAGAGTTAGGTACGCTCCACGGCTATTTCTAGTGTGTGTGATAGGAGTAGAGTTTGCGGTCAGCAGAGTTCCCACTTTCCCAGAGCTTGTTCCGATTACTAGTTTACTCATCAGGTCATTCCGGGTGCTCCTAACCACCAGGTCCATAACAGCGCTCCTTCCCTTCCGAGCTCTCCCATGCGTCCAAACAGTGGTTTACCCCCACATATGGGGTATCAGCGTACTCAGGACAAATTGTACAACAACTTTTGTGGTCCAATTTCTTCTCTTACCCTTGGGAAAATAAAAAATTGGGGGCGAAAATATAATTTTTGTGAAAAAATATGATTTTTTATTTTTACGGTTCTGCATTATAAACTTCTGTGAAGCACTTGGTGGGTCAAAGTGCTCACCACACCTCTAGATAAGTTCCTTAGGGGGTCTACTTTCCAAAATGGTGTCATTTGTGGGGGGTTTCAATGTTTAGGCACATCAGGGGCTCTCCAAACGCAACATGGCGTCCCATCTCAATTCCAGTCAATTTTGCATTGAAAAGTCAAATGGCGCTCCTTTGCTTCCGAGCTCTGTCATGTGCCCAAACAGTGGTTTACCCCCACATATGGGGTATCGGCGTACTCAGGACAAATTGTACAACATCTTTTGGGGTCCATTTTCTCCAGTTACCCTTGGTAAAATAAAACAAATTGGAGCTGAAATAAGTTTTGTGTGAAAAAAAGTTAAATGTTCATTTTTATTTAAACATTCCAAAAATTCCTGTGAAACACCTGAAGGGTTAATAAACTTCTTGAATGTGGTTTTGAGCACCTTGAGGGGTGCAGTTTTTAGAATGGTGTCACACTTGGGTATTTTCAATCATATAGACCCCTCAAAATGACTTCAAATGAGATGTGGTCCCTAAAAAATAATGGTGTTGTAAAAATGAGAAATTGCTGGTCAACTTTTAACCCTTATAACTCCCTAACAAAAAAAATGTTGGTTCCAAAATTGATGTAAAGTAGACATGTGGGAAATGTTGCTTATTAAGTATTTTGTGTGACATATCACTGTGATTTAATTGCATAAAAATTCAAAGTTGGAAAATTGCAAAATTTTCAACATTTTCGCCAAATTTGCATTTTTTTCACAAATAAACGCAGGTAATATCAAATAAATTTTACCACTAGCATGATGTACAATATATCACGAGAAAACTGTGTCAGACTCACCAGGATCCGTTGAAGCATTCCAGAGTTATAACCTCATAAAGGGACCGTGGTCAGAATTGTAAAAATTGGCCTGGTCATTAACGTGCAAACCACCCTTGGGGGTGAAGGAGTTAAAGGGGGATGTATGGGGTCATGTATCGCAAGATTTTGGCCAACAACCTCCTTTCCTCCGTAAGGGCACTGAAGATGGATCATGTTTGGGTCTTCCAGCATGACAATGACCCAAAACACACAGCCACAGTAATTAAGGAGTGGCTCTAAATCCCCCAAAATTACTGGTAGCAACATGCGTCTTGAATTCATAAAACATATATTTTTATTAAAAAAACTTTTTATAAAAGCATGATAAAAAAGGACAAATGGCAAAGAGTGCCACACCACCAGAATTATGGGATTGTGCACAAACAGATTCAGATTATGACAGTCCAATAATAGACTAACAAGGGAGTATCATACATAATCACCAATACAATACCGAAGAATAAATCAAATGTATCTGGGTAAACAAGCTACTATTCATAGAGAAGAGTAACATATGCGTAGAATACAAGATAGATAGCTGAGAAACAAATGTTTCTATAGTTACCAGCAAGGGACTGTCAAGAGGCACTGCAGAGTACAGCCAGGCAGTGGGTATCAGGGATTCATATACAATGTATTATAAATAAATGAGGACTGTAGCAATGTTATATAATGTATATTTAACCCCTTAGTGACAGAGTCAATTTTGACCTTAATGACCAAGCCAATTTTTAAAATTCTGACCACTGTCAATTCATGTAATAATAATTCTCTGGAATGCTTCAATGGATCCCACTGATTCTGAGACATCTTGTACATCATGATAGTGTTAACATTTCTTTGATATGACGTGTGTTTATTTATGAAAAAAAACAAATTTGGCACAAATTTTGAACATTTTGCAATTTTCAAACTTTTAATTTTTATGTCCTAAAATCTAACAGCTATATCACACAAATCGTTCATAAATAGCATTTTCCATATGTCTACTTTGCAACAGCACAATTTTTGAAACAATTTTTTTTGTTAGGACGTTATAATGGTTAAAATTTGACCAGCGATTTCCTACTTTTCCAACAAAATTTACAAAACCATTTTTTTAGGTACATCACATTTGAAGTGACTTTGAAGGGTCTATATGACAGAAAGTACCCAAAAGTGCCACCATCATAAAATATGCACCCCTCAATTTGCTCAAAACCACAGTCAAGAAGTTTATTAACCCTTCAGTTGCTTCTCAAAAACTGAGGCAATGTGGAAGGAAAAAGTTAACATTTAACTTTTTTCACAAAAAAAATTAATTTAGACCCAAACGTTTATATTTTCACAAGTGAAACAAGAAAAAATGAACCCCAAAATTTGTTGCTCAATTTCTCCTTAGTATGCTGATTTCCCATATGTGGGCGAATCCACTGTTTGGGTGCACGGTGGGGCCTTGGCAGAGAAGGGGCACTGTTTGACTTTTTGAATGCAAAATTGGCTGGAATCAAGAGCAGATGCCATGTCCTGTTTGGAGACCCCCTGATGTGCCTAAACAATGGAGCCCATTTTGGAAACCACACCCCTAAAGGATTTTATCCAGGGGTTTAGTGAACATTTTGATCCCAGAGTTACGACACATAATTTGATAACATTAGGCTGTCGTATTGAATATGTTGCCATTAATGTTGAGCTAGCTACTCCAGTTTGCATCGGGTGCTCAGCCAGTCTCCAGACCTGGACCCAATAGAAAATCTTTGCAGGGAGCTGAAACTCAATGTTGTGCTGCAAAATCTCCATAACTTGTAAGATCAGAAGAAGATCTGTATGGAGGAGTTGGCAAAAATCCCTGCTGCAGTGTGTTCAAACTTGATCAAGAACTACAGGAAACGACTGACCTCTGTAATTGAATACAAAGGTTTCTGAACCAAATATTAATTAATTATGTAAAAGTCATACAATGCGATTCCCTGTATTTTTTTTCAAGATTCTGTCTCTCAATGATGAAGTGTACCTATGATAAAAATTGCAGACCTCTCGATTCTTTGTAGGTGGGAAAACTTGCAAAATTGGCAGGGTATCAAATACTTATTTTCCCCGCTGTATATACAAAACGTATTTAGACCAGTTTACTTCATATACATTTTTTCATGTCATAGACTTATTATAAAATAGTATCATGAGGTTTGTACACATGCTTGAAAATTAGTTGCAAAAAAAACAAACCTGGAATATGATAACTATAATATGATGTGAGTTGCAGTTCTTTGTTTAGGCACCTTTTGCAGCCATTACAGCCTGAAATCTTCTTTGGTGTGGTTCTATGAGCTTGGCACATTTGTAATTTTTGTAATTTTCTCTGACTTTTCTCTGAAAATCCTCTTAGTTCTGTCATAAGAGATAGCCATTTTGAAGGACATTTACCAACATTTCCTGAAGCAATGCCTGCATTGTCTTTGCTGTGTGATTTTTATTCTGTTGGAAGGTGAAGCTCTAGTCTGAGGTCAACAGAGCTTTGAGGCAGATGATTTTCATTAAGGATTTGTCTTGTCTTTGCTTTGTTCATATTCCCCTCAATAAGAATTCTCTCAGTAACTGCAGCTTAATAACAACCACACAATATGATGTTGCCACCACAATGCTTCCCTGGACTGGCTGTATTGACCATGTATCTTAGGCCGGTTTCACACTAGCATCTCAGTGCGCAGCATATGCCTGCGTACTTATTTCCTTAAGATCCAGATAGATCCGCATGTGCCTTACGTACCTATGTTTAACATTGTATATGCAGGTGTACGCAGGGACATGTGTTGTATGTGGATGCATCCCCGTGCATCGTTTTGACGTGCCCTTCAAAACAACACACAGGGATGCATCTGCATACAACACATGTCCCTACGTACACCTGCATATACAATGTTAAACATAGGTACGCAAGACACATGTGTTTCTGTACGCAGGCATATGCTGCGCACTGAAACACTAGTGAGAAACTGGCCTTAGTGGTGTATGGTTTCCTTTAAACATGACACTTGGCATTCAGGCCAAAATTCATGTTTAGTCTCATTATTGTTTTTCATTAGTCAGCAATTTCTTTTGTTTCATGGTCTCAGAGTCTGTTAAGTGCCTTATGTATCAAACTGCAAGTAGGCTATCATGTGCCTTTCACAAAGGAGTGGCTTCTGACTGGTAGAGTGCTGCATAGGGTATTGCCTTTTGGGAAGGTTCTCTCCAGTGATGAGTGAGTATACTCGTTAGGCTGGAGTCACACATAAATCGGTCTGTTTTTCACTGCTAAGAATTGCACAATTGTTCCCGAACAGTGATATGTATGTCATCTGTGTGCAATGTGAGGATGAAATTTTTTCTCGTCAAAGTATCTGTGTGACATCCGTATGTTATCCGTATGTCGAGATTTTCTCGCTGGCTTGGAAAATTGACATATAATGGATCCATGGCCTCGAATATTCGTGAAAACATATATACAGTCCATATATATATATATATATATATATATATATATATATATATATATATATATATATATATATATATATATATATATATATATATATACACAGTATATATGTATATATATATATATTTACACTGTATATGTCAGTGAGACACATATATATATATATAAAACATTCAAAATAAAACAATAAAAATAAAATCAAATATACACATATTTGGTATCGCCGCGTTCAGAATCACCTGATCTATCAATAGAAAAAGGATTAACCTGATTGCTAAATGGCGTAGCGAGAAAAAAATTTGAAACGCCAAAATGACTTTTTTTGGTCGTTGCGACATTGCATTAAAATGCAATAACGGGCGATCAAAAGAAAGTATCTGCACCAATATGGTATCACTAAAAACGTCAGCTCGGCACGCAAAAAATAATCCCTCACCTGATCCCAGATCACAAAAAATGGAGACGCTACGGGTATCGGAAAATGGTGCAATTTTTTTTTTTTTTTGCAAAGTTTGGAATTTTTTTTCAGCACTTAGATAAAAAATAACCTAGACATGTTTGGTGTCTATAAACACGTACTGACCTGAAGAATCATGATGGCAGGTCAGTTTTAGCATTTAGTGAACCTAGCAAAAAAGCCAAACAAAAAACACGCATGGGATTGCACATTTTTTGCAATTTCACCGCACTTGGAATTTTTTTCCCATTTTCTAGTACATGTCATGGTAAAACCAATGATGTCGTTCAAAAGTACAACTCATCCCGCAAAAAATAAGCCCTCACATGGCCATATTGACAGAAAAATAAAAAAGTTATGGCTCTGGGAAGGAGGGGAGTGAAAAACGAACACGGAAAAAAGGAAAATCCCAAGGTCATGAAGGGGTTAATAGCCTAGAGAGGGACCATAGTTATTGCCCCCCCAGCTTAAAGCATTGGCCCCCAGCCACCCCATAAAAGGCGCATCTGTAAGATGCGCCTATTCCGGCACTTAGCCTCTCTCTTCCCATTACCCTGTAGCGGTGGCATATGGGGTAATATCAGCACAATTTTGTAATGTAAAGACAAATCTGTGAAGATGCCATTTTATTAAAGACTATCCAGAATCTGCAATGATTGCAATGGTGCAAGATTTTAAACAGAGGAGGCAGGGACCTGTCATTCAAATACCATAGGCAGATGGAGGGGCCGAGCAATCACAGACAGGGAGGAGAAGACTCAGTGTATAGTCCAGCCCATGTACACCAAAATCTGATTAGAATAAATCTTCAATGGGTGATTAAAGAAAAAACACAAAATAATTTTCTTCACCGCAGGTATCATTTTAATCGGTATTACAGCGCCGTTACAGTCTTTTTTTACTCTACGTTTCAAAAACGTGTTGACAGGATCACATTTTTTCATGTCCTGATATGTTAACTAAGGGAGGGTATACTTAGTTTTTCTCATAATTGTATATCAATTCATTCCTGTGCATGTCTCTGACTGCCATAGGAGCCATTGCACTTGCAACCTATCACGGGTTCCATTTTGAACTCTGTTGTCAGAGATTTACAATGATCAGATCGCCTGTGTGTAGCAGAAATGCTCATTTACTATGAGCATTGACAACAGGGTGGGTCTCATAGCAATCTGGCAATGACAACTATAGAGATCTGCTGGAGACCTCTGGTTGTTTTGACAACCCATCGGTGACCCGCGATCATGTGACGAGGTCACCGATGGACAGGATTAATGATGTGCTTCCGGTAAGCGCGAGTTAAATGCTGCTGTCAGAGATTGACAGCAGCATTTAACTAGTTAACAGCCGCAGGTGGATCACGATTCCACCAGCGGCTGTTGCGGGCACATGTAATCTGTATAGATCAGCTGTCCTGTACCCAGAAAGGTGCAGGCTCGGCACCGGAGCCCGCACCAAACGGGGAGAATCCAGCATCGGCATACTATTATGCCCAATGTCAGAACAGAGTTAAATGGTTATAAAACTTAGTATGTAATGTGCATTCAAAAGTTTGCTGCGCACACCTGTTCATGCAATGGTTTTCCTTGTTCTTACGGAAATGTGCACATTGTAGATTCTGACTTAAGCCAGCTAAACCATGAAGGAATACATATGGAAATAAAGCATAAAAAACAGAACCAGGATGTGTGTTATTAAACTTTAGATTTATCAAAGTATCCACATTTTAGTCAGATGACAGTATTACACATCCTTGGCAATCTGTTTGCTTCATCAAGAAGTCACCTGGAATGGCTTTCTAACAGTCTTGAAAGAGTTCCAATAGCTGCTGACCACTTGTTGCCTACTTTGTCTTATTCCTGCTGTCCAAATGATTACAAAGCATCTTAATTGAGTTGATGGCAGGTGATGCCGGAGGCCATGTCATTGGATGAAGCCCTCCTTCCTTATATTTTTAGTTTCATATCTGATATATAGTGAGAGGGTGTGTTTGGGGTCATTGTCCTTTGCAATACAAATGATGGTCCCGCTAAGTGCAAACTGATGCATATCATTGCGAAATGCTGTGGGAGACATTCTTGGTAAGTGTACATTGATTTACGAAAAGCTCACAGCAATGTCAATAGCACTGTCACACCGCCCCTCTATGCTTCATAGTGGGCACCACACATGAAGAAACCATCTGCTGTTTTTTATGGGTCTCACAAAATTATGGTGGTTGGTACCAACAATCAAACATTTTGGCCACAGTTCAGATTTTTGACTGATCTAATGTCCAGTTCTTCTGTTGCTAGGCCCAAACAAGTATCTTCTTGTTAATAATAGTCCTCACTTGTTGCTTCTTTGTGAGCAGCGGACCTTTATGGTTTAATTTCTGCAGCCTCCTCTGGACAGTTGAGATGTGCCTGCTACGTGATATCTGTGCTTTACAGATGAGTGGATTGATCCACAGAGGATTGACTTTTGAGACAAATTTCCTGAAACTTGCAGGCCCTTGGGAATTCGAATACTCTGCGACTTGATTCATTAAGATCGACAAAAAAAACATACTCCTATTTCACACACTGCTGAAGTCTGAGATGGTGTGCTAATGGTGTGAGGTATGGCCACACGGGATTCCCCAAAATGCCCAGCAGCTATCACATCACAGTAGTACAGCCAATCAGGGGGATTTACACGCAGATTTTATAGATGCTGGCTAAGCTGATTGTAGCCTCTCTTTTTTGGTAGCTAATCCCCTAAGTGAAAATAGCCAAATTATGCCTAATTGACCATTTTCACTGTCCGAATTCATGTGATTTATCAGTGTTACAAGGTCTCAGGTGTAAATGGGGAGTAGATGTGTCAAATTTGGTGTTATCGCTCTCTTACACTGGTCACTGGAAGTTCAACATGGTACCTCATGGCAACAAACTCTCTGTGGAGCTGAAAAAAAGATAGAGTGAGTCAAAAATTATTACATTCTCTGTGGAACAACTGAACACAACCTGAATGAAATGTCAGAATGGTCACATCTGCATAGCACTGCATGCTGAAAGGAAAAAGTCATTCATTGTACTTGCGTTGGTGAGACAGATCCAGCCATGTTACTTGTATTTGATTATTATTATTATTATTATTATTATTATTATTATTAATTCTGGGAAACCATAAATGCAGATTTGAACAGAAATCTAAGGACAATGTTTGGATTTACATTGGACTCATAAAACAATGAATACTCAGTATTTGTTTGTTCTCTGATAAAGTCACTATAATGTGCAAATAACCAAAACGCAGTTTCCAAGAAAAAGCCATCCCAGTACCTCAATAAATTTTCATTTTTCTTTATTGCTAATGGTTTACCATGACATAGAGGAGCCATAATACTGCAGTGTCTGATGTCTCCTACTCCTACATTGATTATAAGCACTTCACCTTCATATTAAATGGTGTAACTTTTTTTAGCAGTGCAGTGGTTAACCTGCTCAGTTGAGAGCTCCTGAAATGTTAAGGCTCCTGGAGTGTTAAGGCTCCATCTCCTATATAATCTGGGACCTGGCTAGCACTCATTGTCAAAGCAAGCTTTTGCTGCAAGGCTGAAGTTGTTGGTGGTTGTTGTTGGAGAAGGCATTCAGTGGATTTATCTGTGACTGTTGCTAAGATTTGAGTGTGTGATAATTCCTTTTCTTCTGCTACTTTAGTTTAACAACCTCATCCACTCCCCAGTGCATCCCTCTGTTATTTGTGTGAGTATATTTGTATGTTTGGTATTTTTTGCTACCCCTGTTTGTATTACCTTGTTAGCCTGGTTGGAGTATTGTGGTACACTACTACTCCCCTCTTCCCTGGGTGATTGAGTATAGATTGGGTATAGATTGAGGGGGGATTTAGGAACTAAGGCAAAGTAAGTGGTCCCAGCGTCTTCACCATCAGCAATAATCTGGGTAACAGGGCGAGCTGGGGCGCCCCTAGTGGTAGAAACCGGAAAGGAGCCCCAGGTCCCGGGACACCCAACAACAGAGTCATGAGAGTTAATAATTTAAAAACATGGTACAATGGTCCACATGATCTTACGCGCTTCAAGCGCAAGTCACTCTCAGTCATATAATATGTCATAGAATATGACTAAGAGCGACTTGTATTCAAAACATTCTGTACTGTGTTTTAAATGATTGACAATAAAAAAAGTTTTTATGAGGTGCTGTAATGACTTTTTCTTGAAAATATTTCCAAGGTTGAATTCAACAAGTTTTTTTTTCCAAGCACTCTGCAAACGAGGGGAATTTATTGGTCAAAGGAAAGAAGAAAACTAAGCTCCATAAATGGTGAAATATTCTGTGAACTAAAAGGAGAGTGCAGAGAGTCAATTTTTGTATTGAGACTATTTTATATATGTCTCTGCATCTAACGTTGGGTCTGACAATGATTGAAATTTAGTATAACACACTGCAGAACATATTGGTGTCATATAAGATATAATGAATGATGAATCCTTCTCTTTCCTAACAAGTTTAAAGTATAAATTATTATATATGATTTTCATTAGTACCAGGTGCACTTGAAAATAGTGAACACCCTTATTTTTAATGACTTGCTGAAATATTTACTAATTTTAATAAAATTTGCACTTTATCTTCTAGTTTGGTTGCCACCAAGGAAACAGACAGTGCCCGATCCCGTAGTTCACCAATGTCACCATCTGATTTTCTGGACAAACTTATGGGTAGAACTTCTGGATATGATGCTAGAATAAGACCTAACTTCAAAGGTAATACATTTTTAAATTGAGCAAAAGCAAAAGAAATTCACCTGCACTGCTTTAATTAGAATGTTGACACTGTGAGTTTCAAAGCTCTTCCAGGTGCCTACATTGGTTTGTTCCACAAATGTTATTAAAGGGTTTGTCTAGGGTTTTCTCTTTTACTATAGGCTTAACAGAAGCAACAACCTGCTTGTTCTACCTGGCATGGGCTGAGAATGGTCACCGACAGCTCCTGCTGCAAGATTCAGCTGCTCCACATCAAACGAGCAGCTTTTCTTTTTCTGGGCTGCTCTGTCAACGGGATGGGATTGCTGACATCATGGTGATAGACATTCATCTCTCTACAGTTAAGCAAGTGGAAGCCAGCTGTCAATCAACATGGCAATGGCAATCACACCCCGTCAGCATAGGAGAGCGGAAGAGAAAACACTGCTCTGTCAAGGCAATGTCAGTAGAAGGCTTTGGTGATGCTATGCTACTGTTTGCCACAAGCCCATGCTACTTTGCCAAACAAAAAAGAGACACAATAGCATGACTTAACAAAATCAGTTGCCTTTATTATTCACAAACTATACTGCACAGTAATCAAAGGAGAGATACCCCATGACCTTTGCTTTTTTCATAGTGAAATAATTTTTTCATTTATTTCATTGCTAAAGAAATTATAAAAGCAGTCAAACCAAAAGATGAATAATAATCTTACAATATTTGAGGAAGTTTTCTACTAGTTTTTCAAAGTTGCCAAAGGAAAGGGATTGTTGTAAAAATAAAAGATTAGAGGGGTATTCCAGAAATAGAATATTATCACCACTAAACAGAATAGAACATGTAGTGGTCTAACCACTGAGAACAATTGTCAGAGTTGAGAACAGATACTGTATTTTTTGGACTATAAGATGCACTTTTGTTCCCCAAAATTTGGGGGGAAAGTGGGGGGTGCATCTTATAATCCGAATCTGTGTGCTGTGCTGTAGAGGAGGGGGAGCGGCTCTGGAGTGGTGTCAGGGGGCTGGGCTGGGCTGCCTGCGGGCTGCTGAGACAGCAGGAGGTTCTGTGCTCCCGCTCATTAGCCTCATGTAATATTCACTGCACCTGCTGTCCATCACCTCGGTGCTGAACCTGTGCCGAGTTGATTCACAGGGGAGCAGCGAATATTACATGTGCCTGCACTCTCCCCCCACTCCCATCATAGATATGGCCCCCGCTCACTCTTATATACCCCTCCATGCTGCTGGCAGGCACATGCTTCCCCCTCCCTGTGATGCTGGCAGGCACATGATAAAATAACAAACACTTAACTCACCTTCCCTTGATGGCTCCATGCTCACAGCTCCTCAGTTGCTTCCTGTGTCTGTGCTGACATCTGATCATGTGATCGGCACAGCACAGTGATGACATCACTGTGTGCCCAGGTCACATGATCCGATGCCTAGGAAACAGGAAGCACAACCGAGGAGCTGTGAGCATGGAGCCATCAGGGAAAGGTGAGTTAAGTGTTTGTTATTTTATCATGTGCCTGCCAGCAGCACAGGGGGGAGCATGTGTCTGCCAGCAGCACAGGGGGGGCATGTGCCTGCCAGCAGCACAGGGGGCACGTGTCTGGCAGCAGCACAGGGGGGCATGTGTCTGCCAGCAGCACAGGGGTGCATGTGTCTGCCAGCAGCACAGG
This sequence comes from Ranitomeya variabilis, assembly GCF_051348905.1. Classification (NCBI taxonomy): domain Eukaryota; kingdom Metazoa; phylum Chordata; class Amphibia; order Anura; family Dendrobatidae; genus Ranitomeya; species Ranitomeya variabilis. The sequence goes on along the minus strand of NC_135232.1, from coordinate 1,008,376,737 downwards.
GGTGCATGTGTCTGCCAGAAGCACAGGGGGGGGCATGTGTCTGCCAGCAGCACAGGGGGGCATGTGTCTGCCAGCAGCACAGGGGGGATGTGTCTGCTAGCAGCACAGGGGGGCATGTGTCTGCCAGCAGCACAGGGGGGCATGTGTCTGCCAGCAGCACAGGGGGAGCATGTGTCTGCCAGCAGCACAGGGGGCATGTGTCTGCCAGCAGCACAGGGGGGCATTTGTCTGCCAGCAGCACAGGGGGGGCATATGCCTGCCAGCAGCACAGGGGGGGCATATGCCTGCCAGCAGCACAGGGGGCATGTGTCTGCCAGCAGCACAGGGGGAGCATGTGTCTGCCAGCAGCACAGGGGAGGGACATGTGCCTGCCAGCAGCACAGGGGGGCATGTGTCTGCCAGCAGCACAGGGGGAGCATGTGTCTGCCAGCAGCAGGGGGCATGTGCCTGCCAGCAGCAGAGGGGGGAAGCATGTGTCTGCCAGCAGCAGGGGGAAGCATGTGTCTGCCAGCAGCAGGGGGGTGGCATGTGCCTGCCAGCAGCACAGGGGGGCATGTTTCTGCCAGCAGCACAGGGGGGCATGTGTCTGCCAGCAGCACAGGGGGGAATGTGTCTGCCAGCAGCACAGGGGGGCATGTGTCTGCCAGCAGCACAGGGGGGGCATGTGTCTGCCAGCAGCACAGGGGGCATATAGTGACCGGGGGGATGTACCTGTCAGCAGCACATGGGGCATATTGTGACTGGGGTGGTATTTATCAGTTTAAAACGAATCTATCAGATCCAATTATGCTTTTATACTGCCATCATGAATTTTTATAGACGGTTACTTAGGTATTCCAGCAATGTTTATTGTGTTTTTGAGCTGCATGAAGTGGAAAAAAAGAAACTTGTATACATCAGCTCACTGTATGCTAATGAACTAGGAATAGTCTGGTGAGGCATTTAATCCCTGAGGCTAGTCCATGTTCAGTAGCTAAAGGTCAATGGTCTAATGTGTATGAAGGTGCGAGCGGATGGATGGATGTGGGAGATATCGCACGTGTCCAATGGTGAACTGCCAATTGCATTATTCTCCCATAGATAAGCCGCTGGCAGTCATATCAGTAGGCAAACAAATAAAGTTGCACTTTGTAGTGCTAAAGAAAGTAAATATGAAATATATGAAATATGAATAGCATTACTGCTCTAGATAATAAGAAAAATAGAGATAGTTAGCGCATAATTTGGCCAATTCATGTGTGCCCAGCAGTTAATGACAAGGCCATCACTGGTTTTCTGGGAACCTACATGTCTAGTGTGAACACCTCTTAAGCTGAAGCCTAAATTTATGGATAGGTGTGAATACCTGTCTTAAGGTACCGTTACACTAAACGACTTACCAACGATCACGACCAGCGATACGACCTGGCTGTGATCGTTGGTAAGTCGTTGTGTGGTCGCTGGGGAGCTGTCACACAGACAGCTCTCTCCAGCGACCAACGATCAGGGAAACGACTTCGGCATCGTTGAAACTGTCTTCAACGATGCCGAAGTCCCCCTGCAGCACTCGGGTAACCAGGGTAAACATCGGGTTACTGCTGCTCAGAGCTTTCTGCACTGAATGTGTCAGCGCCGGCAAAGCAGAGCACAGCGGTGATGTCACCGCTGTGCTCTGCTTTACGGCCGGCGCTGACACAGTCAGTGCAGGAAGCGCTGAGCAGCAGCGCGTAACCCTGTGGACACCGGGGGACGTGACAGACATCAGAATGTGAGTATGTACTGTTTTTTTTTTTTACTTTTACAATGGTAACCAGGGTAAATATCGGGTTACTAAGCGTGGCCCTGCGCTTAGTAACCCGATATTTACCCTGGTTACAAGTGAACACATCGCTGGATAGGCGTCACACACGCCGATCCAGCGATGACAGCGGGTGATCAGCGACGAAATAAAGTTCTGGACTTCTAGTTCTGACCAGCGATATCACAGCGGGATCCAGATCGCTGCTGCGTGTCAAACACAACGAGATCGCTATCCAGGACGCTGCAACGTCACAGATCATCGTTGTTCTCGCTGCAAAGTCGCTTAGTGTGAAGGTACCTTTAGGCTAAAGCCTGAATTTATGGGTAGGTAGGATCATGCTGCAATTAAAACAGTCACAGGCTGGAGGGCAGAGTGCTCGGTCAGAGAGCTAATATACAAATAACAAAAAACTGACTGGCATTTCCAAATCATTTGGAAGTGCCAGTCAGTTTTTTGTTATGTGTCAGGAGGCAATATACTCACACATTACACATACTCATACAATACACACGAGCACTCGGCCGGAAAAGCATTCTTGTGTATGGGAGAGTCATCGTTTGGCCAACAGCCATCTCAAGTGTATAGCCAGCCTGAAAGCATCAAGAGACCTGTCAGGTTTCCTTTATAAAATTTGGCATAAGCTCCAGTGGATCAAGAGCAATTGAGTCGGAACACATTGTTGTCTGTATTATACTAACGTAACAGGATGTTGCTCTGTAAACCCAAACTAAAATCTAAGTATTGATATTGGACTAATCGATTCAATGGATTGATAATTCCATTGAATGTTTGTTAGTAAGCATTTCCAGTATCAGGAAATAAGAACTGCCTCGTAGCTCGAATTTTTTTTAATTACTTGCTTAGGCAGGAAGGTCCTAGATGTTTTATATAAATTGCCCAATTAAACATAACAGCATAATTTCCATTTTATAACATTTTATGAGGTCAGTTAAGTAAGCTATACAATCTTCAACCACAGAGGAATATTATGTACCCGCACAAATGACCATAGTAGGAAAGTCAATTGACTCTTAGGTTTCATAATAAAGCTCTGAAAATAATGCTGCCGTTGTCACTAATGCTAATATCTTCTGTAATCTCTGAGCATCACATTATTACTGCAGTCACTTCTTTTATTGCTTTGTCCTCATGCATATTAAATAGCTCAGCAATAAAATTCACTTTCCTCGATTGCTAGAAATAGGGCAAGCGAAGGACTAGAATATATTCCATCTCTTCAAAGATTTGCTTTGTAAGTTTACAGACACTCCCTGACAATCTAATTTATTTTATGAAAATGTTTCCCCATTTGGAAACCAGAACAATAGCTTGATTAAGGGTTCCAGAAAACCCATTACATGAATACAATATAAAATATATGCCTACAGCGTTTTGATATGAAAGTGAAGTTTTATATAAAATGCATTTTAATCATACCCCGCTACTGAAGAATTGTTCCATTTCTTCATTATTTTGTGATCTTTGGATAGTAAGTGGTCAACCCATTTGGAACACGCACCTGCAGCCAGCATATTTCCAGTGCTGTCAGAATAGTGTTTACACACAAATCAATATAATGTAGTGATGTCACAAATGCAGGGTTGTTTTTAGAGAATTTTGCTTACATAGTAAATATTAACTGAACCCATAAGAGAATCTCTTATCACACAATGGGGCAAATTTTGTCCACATTTTAGATACAAAGTTGCAAACTTAAACTAAACAGTAAAATCTTCCAGATTCATCACAGTAGCTGATGCATGCAGTAAATTATTTTTTGGATGGAGATTGTGCACCCTTTCTGCTATAATACACCCCCTTTCCAATGAGGCAATACCTCATTGTTGGGAAAGGCACAACATTTTTTAAAAACTCATAAAAAATGTAGTGCGATTCATGAAAGACAGATTTTGTTTATCTAAACTGGCCTAGAATTCCTCTTGCATTTATCTTTTTGAATCTCACCCATTGTGTGCTGAGACCCTTTTTTTTATACATTATCATGCACTTGAATATGTAAGCAATACAACTAGCAACAGAAGAAAAACTAAAAGTAGAACACAAAAACACCAAATCACATAATAAGGAAGAGATGTTAAAATCAATGTAACTGTTAGCACTCACCTAGTGAGGTGGATTCATGAAACCATAAGTCATCATGGATGTGGAACAAGGGAAACAGCACACCAGTCTGGAAGGCACTTGGACCGTCAGGAACTCAGAAAATGGGCTGGACAGTAGAAAAGCAGTTTTAAAAAATGCCCTCCTACTATATACAACAGATTTATTTAGTACTCATAAAAGGAGGGACTTCTTACAATAGGGTGTAGGGAATGCTTCTCACTTGGGGGTGTAGGGAGGCAAGACAGGAAGTGTTTCCATTTAAACGACTGTGTTGGTTTATTGCTGCTTCATAAACCATTCATAAACAAAGGAAACATAAAAGGCCTTGAGTGAAGGCAAAACAAAGAAAACAGTTCTTTGGACAAAGTCCCTTGTCAGCCAGTCCTGGTCACACAGGCTGGATAGCATCCAGTACACTAGCTCAGTCTGGATATCCCACACATGAGGCCTTCTCCCTCCACAAACATCCATGTGCCAAACAACCGACTCAATTTTAACAGATTAACTACACCCAAAGGTGAGGTATGTGGGCAGCCAGAGCCTCCCATCTCTCAGGCTGCCCATAAAACCTGGCCCAGATACGCCAAACAATCCTCTTATTGCTATGTGCGCTAGAAACCAGGATTACATCACAGATGACAACCATCTCTGTGATTCATACAACTAGCTCCCCAGTAGCTGCCCTACAAGGAATTAATTAAGGATAAGGTAGATAGTCTAGCCCTATTTAGGCCTATAATTTACCGTACCTTGCTACAGAGGTTGGCACTCTAGGATTGCAATACGGCAACCCCACTCATCATCGTCTAGCCATCATTGACACTTATGCAGCCTAAATATGTAACATAGAAAAATGAATAAATTATTGTGAAGACAAGAAAGCAATATTCAACACATAGGCCGAGGGCCATTAAGATGGACACAGGCAGAATATTTTTGCACTGACTGGCTATCAGAGGATATATATATATATATATATATATATATATATATATATATATATATATATATATATATATATATATATATATATATATATATATATATTATATATATATATATATATATATATATATATATATATATATATATATATATATATATATATATATATATATATATATACACAGCTCTGGCAAAAATTAAGAGACCCCCACATCAAAACCCTGTCATGGGCAGCCCAATCTCCAAACCAGAACCCCATTGAAAACCTCTGGAATGTAATCAAGAAGACGATGGATAGTCACAAGCCATCAAACAGAGAAGAACTGCTTACATTTTTGCACCAGGAGCAGTGTGAAAGACTGGTGGAAAGCATGCCAAGACGCATGAAAGCTGTGATTAAAAATCACGGTTATTCCACAAAATATTGATTTCTGAACTCTCCCTGAGTTAAAACATTAGTATTGTTGTTTCTAAATTATTATGAACTTGTTTTCTTTGCATTATTTGAGGTCTGAAAGCACTGTTTTTTTGTTATTTTGACCATTTCTCCTTTTCAGAAAAAAGATAAAAAATTAATTGCTTGGAAATTTGATGACGTAGTCAGTATTTTATAGATTCAAAGTACAATTTACATTTTACTCAAAAATATACCTATAAAGAGAAAAATCAGACAAACTGAACTTTTGCAATGGTCTCATAATTTTTGTCAGAGCTGTATGTTCAGTCCATTTGTACATGAGGGGAAAATGGTAACAGAATACAATGCTACAATTGCCATATAGAGCCAGTGCTCTTCCCTTCATTCTCAGATGCAGCATAGATAAGCCTATAACCAGTGATGCTAAGATGTTTAATGTTTAAAATAACCTCCTCCAACAATGTGCTTAAGCTAGGGGAGCCCCATCAACATATAATCTACACTACCGTTTAAAAGTTTAGGATCACCCAGACAATTTTGCATTTTCCATGAAAACTCATACTTTTATTAATCAAATGAGTTGCCAAATGAATTGAAAATGTAGTCCAGACATTGACAAGGTTCGAAAAAAAAGATTTTTATGTGAAATAATAATTTTCTTTTTCAAACTTTGCATTCGTCAAAGAATGCTCCCTTTGCAGCAATTACAGCAGAGCAGACCTTTGGCATTCTAGCAGTTAATTTGCTGAGGTAATCTGGAGAAATTTCACCCCATGTGTCCAGAAGCCCCTCTCACAAGTTGGTTTTGGCTTGATCGGCACTTATCGTCGCAATTGTCAAGGTCTGCCGCAATATCAGAATCCAAAAAACATGCGGATCGCCATTTTTCAGGTTCCCAATACTATAGCAAAAGTATTGGGGAAAAAACGGAGGTCTGCAAAACCGGAAGTCACAGAGCACCGCAAAAACAACCTTCCGTTGTTTTTGCGGCCCCATTGATTTACAATAGGGGCCGTGTCCATAAGCTGTGAAAAATATTGAGCACGCTCGATATTTTTGCATGGCCGTAAATACGGCCCTCACGGCCATATGGTGCATGGTGCACCGTTAAATTATTGTGGCCTGTTTTTGCGGCCCCATAGAAATGCATTGGCGCCGCAAAAACGGGCCGAAAATACACGGCAACTGTAAAACCAGCCTAAGATCTGATTCTGAGTACAACAAAAGATGGCAGCCATGGGTAAGGGAACAACGCTTGGCACCATTGAGCTGCCAGCACCATAATGTTTACTCCTTGTAGGCCATAGGCCTGCTTGTGGCCTACATGATAGCATGTAGTGGGTATAGGCAAAAAACCTATGGGCTACAAAAAGACTCAACTGTGCTTGCCTCTTCTTGACACCAACAGAGTTCAAAGCAGTGCACGTATGGAGAACTAGGACACCCAGCCAGAAGTTCAGGATATGTGCACTGTGATGCCAGATTTCAATTGTAGTAAATGTTTTTACAATAACATTAATAGCAAAACAATATTAGACCATGCTAAACCACTGAACAGTTTATGTATTTTATACATTTATGGTATGATTCACCATCAGTGTATTCTTTTTTTTTCAGGACCTCCAGTAAATGTTACCTGCAACATATTTGTTAACAGTTTTGGATCAATAGCAGAAACCACCATGGTATGTACATGATAGTGATAAGAATTTTTGCGCTAACAGTGATCTAATCATTACTATCTGATATTTACCTCAATCAGATACTTTGCATGCTTAATTATGAGTGGAAAAAGTGTTCTATGAGCTGTTTTAGAAATTACTATACAGCATGGTGCAGACAGCTTTCCAGAGTTGAAGAGTTTTTGAAGTGGAAACACTTATTTTTGGGTGAATTCTGACTTATATACAAACTGAGACTATTTGCTGAGCTTTGGATGCAGAAACTGAGTAGAATTTCAAGTTTTTACAGAGTTTTGAGTTTTAGAGGATGATTTGGAGAGTTTCCACTCATTTCTGTTCCAAAACCCTGTGTAAAAATCTTCTGTGTAAACAAGGCGAGAAGCTCTCCAAATCTTCCTCAAAACCTCCGATCTCTTCAAAGATTTGAAAGCTCTTCTCAGTTTCTTCAATGAAAGCTCAGCATGAAAACTAAAGGTATGCTTACATAGACCAAACGGTGGCATGAGATGACCGCTGATCAGCAAACGTCTACTGATCCGCAAACCAAAGCAAATGATGCCCACTGAGCTACCTATGCATAGCATAGGCTGCCATGGTTCTCAGCAGCAGGAGTGTTAATTACACAGGACAATGGGACGCCAAGAACAATGATCTTTTATAAAAGAAAAAGAAAAAAGAGGTACGGCAATACCTTCCACTTGGAGACCTTCAGCCTCTGTGCACATCAAGTGCTTTCATGCAGAAAAGCAGTCTAAATTCCACCACAAGCTACCGGGTGCTCCTCCAGAAATCACATGAAAATCAGTGCATTGCATAAGAAAGGAAGGAGGGCACTCACCGATCTGAAGCTTGACTTTGCTTTATTAAATGTTCATTAAAACATCATGGCCGGGAGAGTAAACAAGGAGCTCCTGTGAGCAGTGTGAAGACGACAGCTGTTTCACGCTCTCACTGCGCTTCCACGGGTCTGTATGTGGAAGGACGCCGGGAGGGAAGATCATATGCTCCGGCCATGGCATACTCCTCTAATTCCCGGTTCCTCCCACCTGGCCATGAGATACAAATCACAACAAAACACTAAAACACGATTACACAGTTTTAATCGTGTTTTAGTGTTTTGTTGTGATTTGCATCTCATGGCCAGGTGGGAGGAACAGGGAATGGGAGGAGTATGCCGTGGCCGGAGCATATGATCTTCCCTCCCGGCGCCCTTCCACATACAGACCCGTGGAAGCGCAGTGAGAGCGCGAAACAGCTGTCATCTTCACACTGCTCACAGGAGCTCCTTGTTTACTCTCCCAGCCATGATGTTTTAATGAACATTTAATAAAGCAAAGTCAAGCTTTAGATCGGTGAGTGCCCTCCTTCCTATCTTATGCAATGCAATGATCTTTTATTTTTATGCTGCACTAAAGATCATTTCAAACGTGATAATAATCAGCAGCCTGTTTAACAACACTCATTCGTGATTATCTTGTAAAGTAAATGCCCCTTAGGGTTCACATACCCCTACAATAGAGCTTAATAGGATAAGATTTTTAGGCATTTTTAAAGATGTACAATAACAAATTATATTGTGGTACCGTGTTAGCCAGAAAAATCGATGTGAAAACTTTTCTGCCCAATGATGACAGAAGTATTCTGGGAGTGATACCTTTACTGGCTAACCAGGAAATAATATGTTTGCAAGCTTTCAGAGCACAGTGGCTCCTTCTTCAGGCAAGATTACAAATAGATTAATAAGAAGAAAGCACAACACTTAAAGAATACTACAGTACTACAGTAGGACATTTGTTAGGGGGTGGCAAGTGTGATGAGTCCATAGCTAAGCCAAGGAAATCAAATTAGGCATTCTCTTATAAATGGAGAGGCAGTGGGAATAAGGTTCTAAAGGTACCTTCACACGAAACGACTTTGTAACGATATCACTAGCGATCCGTGATGTTGCAGCGTCCTGGCTAGCGATATCGTTGTGTTTGACACGCAGCAGTGATCAGGATCCTGCTGTGATGTCACTGGTCGCTGAATAAAGTTCAGAACTTTATTTGGTCGTCCGATCGCCGTGTATCGTTGTGTTTGACAGCAAAAGCAACGATACCAGCGATATTTTACACTGGTAACCAGGGTAAACATCGGGTTACTAAGCGCAGGGCCGCGCTTAGTAACCTGATGTTTACCCTGGTTACCAGCGTAAAATGTAAAAAAAACAAACAGTACATACTTACATGCGTCCCCCGGCGTCCGCTTCCCACACTGACTGAGCGCCGCAAAGTGAAAGTGAAAGCACAGCACAGCGGTGACGTCACCGCTGTGCCCTGCTACTGCCGGCGCTCAGTCAGTGCAGGAAGCGGACGCCGGGGGACGCATGTAAGTATGTACTGTTTGTTTTTTTTACATTTTACGCTGGTAACCAGGGTAAACATCAGGTTACTAAGCGCGGCCCTGCGCTTAGCAACCCGATGTTTACCCTGGTTACCCGGGGACCTCGGCATCGTTGGTCGCTGGAGAGCGGTCTGTATGACAGCTCTCCAGCGATCAAACAGCGACGCTGCAGCGATCAGCATCGTTGTCGCTATCGCTGCAGCGTCGCTTCATGTGAAGGTACCTTTAGTTATCTGGTGTCCATCTGCTGGAGGTGCAAATGGTATCCATGTAGTGACTCATAAATCCAGGTGTTAAATTGAGTCCTAGTGTTAAAGAATTTAACATTTTCATTAGTTAGAATTCCCAAATTTTTCTTTCTCTGTCATCTTTAAAAAGACCTTTTAGTATTAAGACTTTTAAATCTGTCATACTGTGTCCAGGTCCAGAGAAATATTTTCCCACCGGTGTGTCCATTTCATTCCTGATTGTGTGTCTGTGTAGATTCATCCTAGTTTGTAGTCTTTGCATAGTTTCCCCAATATAGATACTTCCAGGGCACCTCATACATTGTATCATGTACACCACGTTGGAGGATGTACATGGAAAAGAGTCCATGACCTTATAGTCCAGATTTGTGTTCGGCACGTGGATTATATTTGTTGGTAATATGTGGGGACTAGTGTTGAGCATTCCGATACCGCAAGTATCGGGTATCGGCCGATACTTGCGGGTATCGGAATTCCGATACCGAGATCCGATACTTTTGTGGTATCGGGTATCGGTATCGAAACAACATTAATGTAAAAATGTGTAAAAGAGAGAATTAAAATAAAAAAATATTGCTATACTCACCTCTCCGACGCAGCCTGGACCTCAGCGAGGGAACCGGCAGCGTTGTTTGCTTAAAATTCGCACTTTTCCTTCCTTACGTGAAGTCCCGGCTTGTGATTGGTCGCGTGCCGCCCATGTGGCCGCGACGCGACCAATCACAGCAAGCCGTGAAGTAATTTTAGGTCCTTCAGGATTTTAAAATTGCATTCTGGCTTGTGATTGGTCGCGTCGTGGTCACATGGGCGACGCGACCAATCACAAGCCGTGACGCCACGGGAGGCAGGACAAGCGCGCATTTTAAAATGCGCGCGTGTCCAGCCTCCCGTGACGTCACGGCTTGTGATTGGTCGCGTCGCCCATGTGACCGCGACGCGACCAATCACAAGCCAGAACGTAATTTTAAAATCCTGAAGGACCTAAAATTACGTCACGGCTTGCTGTGATTGGTCGCGTCGCGGCCACATGGGCGGCACGCGACCAATCACAAGCCGGGACTTCACGTAAGGAAGGAAAAGTGCGAATTTTAAGCAAACAACGCTGCCGGTTCCCTCGGTGAGGTACAGGCTGCGTCGGAGAGGTGAGTATAGCAATATTTTTTATTTTAATTCTTTCTTTTACACATTAATATGGATCCCAGGGCCTGAAGGAGAGTTTCCTCTCCTTCAGACCCTGGGAACCATCAGGAATACCGTCCGATACTTGAGTCCCATTGACTTGTATTGGTATCGGGTATCGGTATCGGATTGTATCCGATACTTTGCCGGTATCGGCCGATACTTTCCGATACCGATACTTTCAAGTATCGGACGGTATCGCTCAACACTAGTGGGGACACGTCTTGCATTTTTTATTGTTACAAGGGAATGTGCCAGTTACTGATGGTGATGAGAGGACACTTCTGTCAAGCAGATTCCTTAAGTTAGGGGGCTGTTTGTAGGAGAGAAGTGGTAGTTCTGGAATATGTCTTTTAATTTGTGGTCTCTGTTGAATATGGGTTGGAGATCAGCACTAGAGTTGAGCGACTTTTACTTTTTTCGGATCGAGTTTTGCGTGAGTTTGGGGTGAAATCGGCCGATTATTGCAAAAAGTCAGGGGCCGACTGAAACACGAAACCCAATGCAAGTCAATGGGGAATCAAAGTCGGCAGTGAGTGGAGGACAGGAAAACACCTACAGTGCCCATTTTAATGCCAAAAGCATCAATTCTTATTACTTAAGCTTGTCAACCTTAATTTACTTTATAATAATAGTTAGGCATTGAAAACTGGGGGTCATTTGGCTAAAGTTGTGGGGGGTAGGGCTGGCTCAAGATTTTCGTGGGCCCAGGAAACGCAGAATATGTCACGGCTTTGGAGCAGGGAGAGGTAAGTATTTCAACTTTGCAAGTGCTGTGATCCTGAGCAAGCAGGGGGGGCACACTTGTTGGCACTGGCACAGGGCCCCTCATAGTACGGCGGTGTGTTTGATGGCAGGTGGCGCCTCCCACTGGCAGAGACACTTTTGCGTACTATGAGGGGTCCTGTGCCAGTGACATCGCCAATGAGTATGCCCCCCCACCTGTTGAAAGGAACCTGCACTTTCATCTGCACCTTCCTCTTTGTCCCCGTGTAAGGTGGTATAGTATGCGGGAAGGGGAACCTGACTTTCAGCAGGGTCAGATTCTGGCTGTGTAGAGTGCAAGGGGAATGTAGTGGTCTGGGTCAATGTACCAGCAGAGTCATCTAGCAGTGGCTGGACAATGGGCAGGATGAGGAGGAAACACAGATATAGGCCCAAATAATAAAGTAGGCTAAATGCAGTTCAAAATTTGTAACAGGACTAAACAGGCAGCATTGCTTTGTTCAGTGGAGGAAAACTGTAATGAGTGGCAGACACAGTTAGTAGGCCCAAATAATAAAGTAGGCTAAATGCAGTTCAAATGTGGTAACAGGACTAAACAGGTGGCATTGCTTTGTTCAGTGGAGGAAAACTGTAATGAGTGGCAGACACAGTTAGTAGGCCCAAATAATAAAGTGGGCTAAATGTCTGCCAAAAAATTGTTCATAAATAAACAGGCGACATTGCTTTGCTCAGTGTCAGAAAATTGTAATGAGTAGCAGACTAAGTTAGTAGGCCCAAATAATAAAGTGGGCTAAATGTCTGCCAAAAAATTGTTCATAAATAAACAGGCGACATAGCTAGATACAGGGGTGAGCTCCTCTGCTGAGTAGCAGACAGTGGTAGTAGGCGCAAAGTATTAACTGGTCTAAATGGAGGCCAGGGCCCATGTATATTTTAACTATCATCTATCATTTCAACAAATTTGTATTGGCAGTGCCATTGAAGGATTTAACAGCACAGACTACACAGTGGTGGAGCAGGGAGAGGTAAGTATTGCAAGTGGTGGAGAACTGTTTGAGCTGGGGGGAACACTCTCTCATGGGCGGTGGTACTGGCACAGGGCCCCTCATATTACGATGGTGTATCTGACGTTGGCTGTGCACCACCACCATCAGAGACACTTCATTGTACTATGAGGGACCCTGTGCCAGTGCCGTCGTCCAAGAGTGGGCCCACCCACCTGTCCAGGCAAACGGCACTCGCACGGGTGCTTGCGCCAGGTGGTGACCACGGCCCTGTGGGGGGAGTCAGCCCATTTAGGGAGGTATAAAAATGGCCTTTGGTGGACATTCAGCAGCTGCAAATGGAGGAATTGGAGAAGTCAGTAAGAGGAGGCCAAAAGCAAGACATTTTTCAGGCAAGCTACGTGTCAGCAGGGGAAGGTGAGGAAAAATAATTTGAAGTCCATGATTGGTTCATTTTAATGAAGGTTAGATCATCAACATTTTGGGTAGCCAGACGTGTCCTTTTTTCGGTCAGTATTGAACCAGCAGCACTGAAAACTCTTTCTGATAGCACACAAGCAGCAGGACAAGCGAGCTCCTGTAATGCATATTCTGCCAATTCAGGCCAGGTGTCTATTTTAGCCAAAACTTTTTCCTGCTGCTCCGGCTTTAAAAGCTGTTTTCCTACTCCTAGATAAGGGAGCCTTCGAGGCCTTGTGTAGCCAGACGATGACGCTGGCTCAACACCTCCAGCCTTAGGTGCTATTGTGCTTTTGCCACTACCACCAGATGCTCCACCACCACCACCATCAGTAGCAGCTGGCAACCACCGCCCACGGGCTCTTCCACCAGCCTTCCTCATTTTTTGGAAAATCTAACCAAAATAACAACCGTTATATGGTACTGTGAAACAAGGTAGAAGGTGTATATAAACTTGTTGAGAATTTAAATCTCCCTTTTTTGGGGGGGAGACTGAACCAAATCTCAGGCCCTGTGCATAAAACAACACAATGTAAGTGGCAGAAAGTGGCTGGCTGATATATGACAAACTAACAGGACTGAAGTATATCCACTTTGTGAGAATTTGAATCTCACTTTTTTTTGGGAGACTGAACCAAAACTCAGGCCCAGTGTATATAACAACGCAATTTACGTGGCAGAAAGTGGCTGGCTGACATACGACAACCTAACAGGACTGAAGTATATCCACTTTGTGAGAATTTGAATCTCACTTTTTTTGGAGACTGAACCAAAACTCAGGCCCAGTGTATAAAACAACACAATGTAAGTGCCATAAGGGGCTGTAAGATGTATGAAAAAATACAAGGACTGTAGTACAATTTCAATCTCCCTACAATGATCTCAGGACAAGTATGGCAGCAATAAAAAGGACTGCTGCACACAAAAGTGTGGACAAATAAACAAGATAACTGCGCAGAAAGGAGCAACAGGATTTTTGCTTTTAAAAAAGCAGTTGGTTTGCACAGCAGCGTGCAAACAGCAATACAGCTATCAGGGAGCCTTTTAAAGCAGCCTAATAAGCTACAATGCTGATGCACAAAAATATAGCCTCCACTGTCCCTGCAAAACAAAGGTGGTGTTGGACAGTGGAAATCGCTACAGCACAAGCGGTTTGGGGGTTAATATTCCCTCCCTAACTATATCCCTTCTTCTGATGAAGCTGCAGCAACCTCTCCCTATGCTCAGATCGGCAGAAGTAAGATGGCGGTCAGCGTGCACACCCCTTTATAGCCCCTGTGACGCCGCAGAAAGCAAGCCAATCACTGTCATGCCCTTCTCTAAGATGGTGGGGACCGAGACCTATGTCATCACGCTGCCCACACTCTGCGTCCTCCTTCATTGGCTGAAAAATGGCGCTGAAAGCATCATACGAAACGCGACTTTTGCGCGCAGATCGGCGACCTCATGGCCGATCCCACACTAGGATCCGGTCAGGTTTCATGAAACCCGACTTTGCCGAAAGTCGGCGATTTTTGAATTTGTCCGATCCGTTTCGCTCAACCCTAATCAGCACCAATTTCGTCATTGAGCTGAAAAGTATTCACAGGCATTTTTAAAAGCAGACTCACTATAAAATAAAAAACTCCATCTGCACATAGCCTTAAGGATATTTGCTCTGGATAAAAGATAATAGATGAATAAATGTTATAATTGATTTTATTTTTCTCTGCAAAGGTCATCTATTTCTTAATACTTGTTGATCTATATCCATCAGTTCGCCACTAATTTAGGCAAACAGAAATTGTGAAATTTAAAATGTAATTATGAAAGTATAATACAGCAGCATATGATATCACTTTGTTATGGTTTGTTATATAATATATATATATATATATATATATATATATATATATATATATATATATATATATATATATACTAGACTGTGGCCCGATTCTAACGCATCGGGTATTCTAGAATATGCATGTCCCTGTAGTATATGGACAATGATGATTCCAGAATTCGCAGCAGACTGTGCCCGTCGCTGATTGGTCGGCAACCTTTATGACATCATCGTCGCCATGGCAACCATTATGACATCTACGTCGATACTGTGCCCATTGCTGATTGGTCGAGGCCGCCAGGCCTCGACCAATCAGAGACGCGGGATTTCCATTATGACATCATCGTCGCCATGCTGTGCCCGTCGCTGATTGGTCGAGGCCTGGCGGCCTCGACCAATCAGAGACGTGGGATAGATGGCCTACAAACCGTCGACCACTCCATATAAGGTATGGTCTACAAACCGCCGACCACTCCATATAAGGTATGGTCTACAAACCGCCGACCACTCCATATAAGGTATGGTCTACAAACCGCCGACCACTCCATATAAGGTATGGTCTACAAACCGCCGACCACTCCATATAAGGTATGGTCTACAAACCGCCGACCACTCCATATAAGGTATGGTCTACAAACCGCCGACCACTCCATATAAGGTATGATTTCCAGGACAGACAGACAGACAGACAGACAGACAGACAGACAGACAGACAGACGGAAAAACCCTTAGACAATTATATATATAGATATATGTATATTATATATAATGAACTCATGTTTCCTAACTTATAGTAAAAATGTGGTAATTCATTCAAGAATATATGTCTTTCACTCCTGACACTTAGTTTTAACAAAAAAGTATATGAGTTTTATCAGGAGATATGGTAGAATAAAGCTATTTGGTTCTGAAGAGGTTAAAGACAAATATGTTCAGCATTCATATTAATAATTTATTCAAAATGGTTCTATGCATTATAGATAAATGGTGAAAACACAAAACATTTTGAGGCACATTTATTTATAGCACAATGAAGATTTTAAGAAAACTTAAGAAAAATGTACGACATTCCTTTCTCCATGGGCTTCACAGACGCTGCTTGCACTCGCCCTATTGTTGGGATCTCACTGAGCAGCTATTAGATTTGAAGTTATCAGATCATCCTTTCTTAAAAATCTTTAGCAACAAGACATGAAAAGTCTGTAGTGTCTGTGAGGCGCTAACATATGTGTTACGTAATGCAGAAGCCATCGGAAACCTCAGCTGATAAAATGTAGGCTACGTACTATTTTACATTTCCATTACGGTAAATTATTTACATTAGATAAATGAAGAAACCAAATATTTTTTTAATTTTGCCAATGATATAGAAATAAGAATTGAGCAAATTTTCAGAATTATATAACATACATATTGCAAATCATAAAATGTTTGAAAAATATGTATTTATAAGCAATTTTCACACAATTAGAAATGTTCTGAAAATATACAAGTTCTAATTCTCTCTTTTTTTTTTACAATCTCGAAATGTAATTTTAAGGGCATTGTATAAATTGGAAAAGTGCTATCAATTTTTTTTTTTTTCGCGTAACCCTAGCCTAAAGCCTCATCTATCACCAAGTTTATACTTTCCACTAAGGACAGCATACAATAAGGGCAGAAACCTTGATTCCAGCAGTGTGACGCCTCCTGGGCTTCTTTCTGTAGTTTTAATGACATTACTGTGGCATTCCCCCCTCTGCAAATCTCTGCACTGGCTCCCATTCCCTCAACGTATCCAGTTCAAATTACTAACACTGACCTACAAAGCCATCCATAACCTGTCTCCTCCATATATCTCTGAACTAATCTCCCGATATCTTCCCTCACGTAATCTTCGGTCCTCCCAAGACCTCCATCTCTCCTCCACACTTATTCGCTCCTCATCCAATCACCTCCAAGACTTCTCCCGAATATCCCCCATCCTCTGGAATTCTCTGCCCCAACACGTCTGACTATCAACCACATTCAGAGCCTTCAGACGGAACCTGAAAACCCACCTCTTCAGGAAAGCCTACAGCCTGCACTGACCCCGCTGCCTCCTCACCACTACCGAAGCTACCGCCTCACCAACACTGGAGCTCCTGCAACCCTCAACCTACTGTCTCCTTCCCCATAATCCTGTAGAATGGGTCCTCGCCCCTCTGTATCAGGCTGTAATTGTTAGTTTGTTTACTGTAAGTGATATCTGTATTTTGTATGTAACCCCTTCTCATGTACAGCACCATGGAATCAATGGTGCTATATAAATAAATAATAATAATAATCTGACGCCGTTTTGCTCCACTTCTCAGTGAAGAGTTCTGGTAATCCAGCATCATTCCCCGCACAGGCACTTTGCATCCCATAGAAAATGAATTACCCGTGGCTCGCTTGCAGGGCCATGACTTCATTCTATCTGGGTATTTGTTTTCATTCACACATTATCCAAATCTCATTATGAGAATGTGTTTATTTTCACATAAAACAGAGAAACAGTCAGAGAGGACACAGCTGTTGATTTTCCTGGTTATCTCAATTTAGTAGGCACCAAATGGCGATGCTGGCAACCCACCTATGCCCTTATGCAGTTCTGACTGAATATTACAAAGAGAATACGTTGATTATGTAACCACAGAATATCCTATATAGCTTTAGAAATGTCTATGTCATCCACTGGGATATGCCCAATTTCTACAGTGTCAATATTTTACATACATGAATCCACAGATCAGATGTAATTGTAATGATGAATTTATTATTAAAAGGAATTTATTATAATTTCAGAGTCAGAGCCCTTATTTTATGATGGGTAAATTTGCAAGCTGCTTGATAAAAGCATCTTTGCAATTTTCTCATTACAATTTTGCCCAGCTCTCCCATTTTTTTAAAATTTTATTGTTCACAGCTAGTTGCCTAGAAGCTTTCTAACAGCAGTGGCTGAATATGCTCTTTCACAGTGAGCTTGTCAGTACTGCCCTCAGGCTGGCCAGGATGGTCGGAGCACGACATTGGCTCCTGTGCTTCCAATGCTCCAGAGACAAAGCTCCGTCATATAGCAATATTAGGAAAGCACATTTCTGTCCAGCAGCACAATGAAGCCTGAACTGTCACTCAATCAGCTGTGCCTGTCCCCAAGCACTCAGGGAGTCGGGAGACTGGAGTGCATGCCTTAAAAAAAATAGTGCAACGGAACTTAGTGCAAATTGTAACACCACTTTTCATGATCACAAATTGAGAAAAAGTGATGTGCATACAGTATATCATCAAGCAGAAACTGAACTACAGTGATTTCATTCATCTACCATTGGATTTTCTATCTTTTATATGTATCCAACTTTTTATTCCTTGCAAATTGTGACATCTGCATCAGTGCTGACTTTCCTGCCTCTGCTTCTGTCATCACGTTGTGCCGTGTTCTCGTTATGGGTGATGCCATGCAATAGTTCTAGTTTTGTGTTCTCTAGAACTTGTAGTCCCATCCATACTGGGAGACAAAGAGTTAACTGCTGGGTAATTTGGGTGGGGCTGCAAGCTATGTAAGATCCTGAAATCCTGTTGTCCACTGCCAGTTACATTCTGACCTGCTCTTGTGTAGTCACTACTGCCTTGCTATTCTCTCCTGATTTTTGACCTTGGCTTGCTTTGTGACTATTCTTATTCTTTATGATTTTGTCCCTACACCGACATCCTGATTCCACCTTGGTTACCAGACTATTCTCTTGGCTCTGATTCACTCTTCAGGACAGCCATTCTAAGGGCCGATCCCTGTACAGGACGTAAAGGATAAAAGCCGGTGTTCCTCTGGAATCTCCGGATGGAGTTGCTCGTGCCATGTCTATCAGAGGTAGCCATTTGGAACCTGCACCTTCTGACAGATGTAACAAAAATATACAGCATGATAGGTTTCATTGATGTTCTAGCCATGAAAAAGCATAGTTGTGAATTAGGAACTGAGCTAAAAATATGTATGATGATAATTATATGTAAAGTCACTTTATTTTTTATTATTGATTAACTGGAACATCAGCAAATAAAGGCTATTTAGCCTTCAAAGCGACTTTATATCATTTGCTTTACTGGCAATTGAATATTGTGGCACTTTTCTTAAAAGTAGTTTCCTATGGAATACATTTATTTACTATGTACAGCATAGATTATTGACATATAACCCCCACCAATCAGCAGAACAGGGGTCCCACATGTGAATGAAGCAGTGGTCCGCCCGCACAATGGAACAGAAATCATGCTGCCATTTAGTCCCATCCACCTATGTTTGAGCTCAGCAAAGGTTGTGTCACAGGGTCCTACTCCGATACCACACAATCAACAGAGCAAAAGTATAGTGAACAATTCCAAGACCTTTATTTAGGCAAAAACACGAAAGGTCCATATAATCCCCCACACAAAGGATAAAATAGTCCAGAACACGAATGCAGTTCAGTAACAGGATAAAAGTCCAACAATCCAGCAGACAGAGGATAAAAAATGGTCCATATGCTTCCCCTTCTCTCTGACATGCTGTGTTCACCTCATTCCACACAAAAATGATCTGTGTCTCACCTCCCTGACATTTACAAGTCTCCCTCCTCATTCACAGGTCAGGAGGGGGAAGGTCTCAGGGGCTCATTGTTTCAACAAGCTAGGTCAACATGTCATTAGCATATTACCAAACAACATTATTCACTGACCCTGTGGAGAGATAACAATACAGAACTGTGGGGAGAATATCAGATGGCAAATAACAACATGTTAGGGCATGCTAGGCTATGGGTTGAACTAGATGGACTTAAAGTCTTCCTTCAACCTTAATAACTATGTAACTATGTAACTATGTAACTCAACCTACAAGAGAACACCATGAAAATAAGTAAAATAGAAATATACACAAAATGATACCCACATAATATTTCCTACCATCACAGGTTGTTTCTCAAATATATAACCTTCCCCGGTTTGGTTTCTAAGAAATGTCTTTACTTCATGTGTGCACCAGAATTTTGTTACAGATAGTACCAAAAAGGAGCGAACACAGTGGGCACCAAATTTGTTGTGACTTTTTACATTTCTCTCAACAGTTAGAAAATATGTCTAACAAAGGAAAATGGCTTAGATGGCTCATAAAATGTGACAGATTTATTAATAATGTGTGTCACTTTTCTGAACAAAATATTGATGACAGTGAGCTAGCCAAGAAGTGACATAAGGAGGAGAAAAATATGCTATTTATCTAATGAGTTACACTGAATTTGCCTCACACTGTGCACTGTTGGGAGACATTTAGCACTATCTCTCAATGTCTAATCTACTTGTAATGCATCTAACGTTGCATAATTATTAATATATCTACCACATTATGCCTATTATGTGGGAGTTTAGCCTAATACAAAGATTTGTCCACATTTTTATTGAACTGGTCAGCTAGAAAAGTGATAGAACAGAATGAGACTGATGGCACAGACCGCAATGGACAGATTTCACTGTTTGTCGGCTCTTGACTTTTACATACTGTTTGAAGTTGAGCAGGTAGATCAGATGTCATCCTATCCTATGTAGTATGGAACACAGATACCCAACATAAAACTAATAAAATATAAGGAAAAGTTCATCAGCTCACCCTTAAATTGTCCACAGCAGGTGCAGTTATCCACGAAGGTGCATGGAATGGCATTCAAGCCCACATGCAAGACTAATCCATAATTATCCAGCATATCTTCTTGATTATAAAAAAACTTTTTCTTTATTCAAATTTACTTAAAAACATTGTTGGAGATCAAGATAGAAAGGGATAGCTAATTCTTCATGATAATAAAACTTTACGCATTTCGACCCATGTGTGGGTCTTAATCATCACCTGGCTCTCCTCAAGCTCAGCAATGCTTGCTTCTCTAATCTACCAGGCTTTGGCTCTCAAAACAGTTGTCACTCGTTTGGCTGACTTTAGCTCTCCTGTTTGTGGGAATATCGCCTTCCCTATATCAGCTATACTATGGAAGCACAGATTCATTCTTGTACTGATTTTTCCTTCTACAGTCTTTGAGAGATTGGAGAGATTTTATTCTTTTGTGTTAACATTGAAAGATGTGGCAAATCCCCTTCCTCCATATACTGTCTGCTGTACTTTGCCTGTTTGCAACTTCCCCCTCTTATCTGAAATCTCTAACACTAAAAGAAGGGAAGCAGGAGCAGAGAAAGTTGTCACAGCCAAGGTTGGTGTGCTATTAGTTCAACAGCATGACAAAATACAGGACAAGCAGATACATAATGGAATTACACAGATTGTAAAGCAGATGCATTTAGGGAAAAATCACAGTACAAAGATGTTCATACCTTTTAATCTAAAAGAAAACATATACACCTATTAACAAAAACAGTTATATTTGGTTGTTATTTGATGGAATATAATTCAATACTAGCTGTTTCCAGCCAGCTAATGCTCGGCATGCTCATTGCTATCTAATTAACGCTGCTAGTGATTAAACTAAAGTAAATAATGACAACATTCAATAGCGCTTATGCAGGTGGTAAATTAACTTAATATGAAGTTAATAACAATAATAATAATTAAAAATCAGAATAATACTAATACATTTTATTCACAGTGTAAAATCAAAAGCAAACTGGATTCGTGTGGTAATGTGTGGGGACGGAGCCTCATGTGGTAATGTGTGGGGACGGAGCCTCGTGTGGTAATGTGGAGGGACGGAGCCTCGTGTGGTAATGTGTGGGGATGCAGCCTTGTATGGTAATGTGTGGGGACAGAGCCTTGTGTGGTAATGTGTGGGGACAGAGCCTTGTGTGGTAATGTGTGGGGATGGAGCCTCATGTGGTAATGTGTATGGACGAAGTCTCGTGTGGTAATGTGGAGGGATGGAGTCTCATATAGTAATGTGTGAGGACGGAGCCTCGTGTGGTAATGTGTGGGGATGGAGCCTCGTGTGGTAATGTGTGGGGACGGAGCCTCGTGTGGTAATGTGTGGGGATGCAGCCTCATGTGATAATGTGTGAGGATGGAGCCTCGTGTGGTAATGTGTGGGGACGGAGCCTCGTGTGGTAATGTGTGAGGATGGAGCCTCGTGTGGTAATGTGTTAGGACAGAGCCTCGTATGGTAATGTGTGGGGACAGAGCCTCGTGTGGTAATGTGTGGGGTCAGGGCCTTGTGTGGTAATGTGTGGGGACAGACCCTCGTGTGGTAATGTGTGAGGACGGAGCCTCATGTGGTAATGTGTGGGGACAGAGCCTCAAGTGGAAATGTGTGAGGATGGAGCCTTGTGTGGTAATGTGGGGGGACAGAGCCTCGTGTGGTAATGTGTGGGGATGGAGCCTCGTGTGGTAATGTGTGAGGACGGAGCCTCGTGTGGTAATGTGGGGGGGCAGGATTATGTGTGGTAATGTGGTGGGGGTGGGACTATGTGTGGTAATGTGGTGGGGGGCGGGATTATGTGTGGTAATGTGGTGGGGGGCGGGATTATGTGTGGTAATGTGGTGGGGGTGGGATTATGTGTGGTAATGTGGTGGGGGGCAGGATTATGTTTGGTGATGGGGTGTGGGGCGGAGCTGCTGTGCGGGGGTGGGATTATCTATGGTAATGTGGTGGGGGCGGGATTATGTGTGGTGATGTGGTGGGGGCGGGATTATGTGTGGCAATGTGGTGGGGGGTGGGATTATGTGTGGTAATGTGGTGGGGGGCGGGATTATGTGTGGTAATGTGATGGGGCGGCTGGATTCTGTGTGGTAATGTGGTGGCGGGGTGGGATTATGTGTGGTAATGTGGTGGGGGGCGGGATTATGTGTGGTAATGTTGTGGGGGGCGGTATTATGTGTGGTAATGTGGTGGGGGGCAGGATTATGTGTGGTAATGTGGTGGGGGGCGGGATTATGTGTGGTAATGTGGTGGTGGAGCAGGATTATGTGTGGTGATGGGGTGGGGGCAGAGCTACAGTGCAGGGGGTGGGATTATCTGTGGCAATGTGGTGGGGGGGCGGGATTATGTGTGGTGATGTGGTGGGGGGTGGGATTACGTGTGGTAATGTGGTGGGGGGCGGGATTACGTGTGGTAATGTGGTGGGGGGCGTGATTACATGTGGTAATGTGGTGGGGGGTGGGATTATGTGTGGTAATGTGGTGGGGGGTGGAATTATGTGTGGTAATGTGATGGGGGTGGGATTATGTGTGGTAATGAGGTGGGGAGGCAGGATTATGTGTGGTAATGTGGTGGGGGCGGGATTATGTGTGGTAATGTGGTGGGGGGGCGGGATTATGTGTGGTAATGTGGTGGGGGGTGGGATTATGTGTGGTAATGTGGTGGGGGGGCGGGATTATGTGTGGTAATGTGGTGGGGGGGCGGGATTATGTGTGGTAATGTGGAGGGGGGCAGGATTGTGTGTGGCAATATGGTGGGGGGGTCGGATTGTGTGTGGTAATGTGGTGGGGGCGGGATTGTGTGTGGTGATGTTGTGGGGGGCGGGATTGTGTATGGTGATGTGGTGGGGGGGCGGGATTGTGTGTGGTAATGTGGTGGGGGCGTTATTGTGTGTAATAATGGGGTGGGGGGCGGGATTACGTGTGGTGATGTGTGGGGGGCGGAGCTACTGTGCAGGGGGCGGGATTAGTGAGCAATCACAATGCCTCTTATATATATAGATGAATATCCAGAGTACAATTGCCCTTTACTGGACACATTATCTGAAATGTAATTATTTTAGAATTTAGTCCTATGCTTACACTGCTTTATTTTGCAGATTATGTATACTCTCCATATTTGCACCTACTAATAATCCACCCACTGCGTCTGTGGCCTCTATGTGCGACTTAACCGATTTTGTTTGCCATCCATCACTCAGTTCTCATTAGTCTTTGTTAGTGTTGAGCATTCCGATACTGCAAATATCGGGTATCGGCCGATATTCGCTGTATCGGAATTCTGATACCGAGTTCCGATATTTTTGTGATATCGGAAATCGGAAGTTCCTATAAGTTCCCAGTCATCTTCGGTGTGTGTGGTGCGTATGGTTCCCAGGGTCTGGAGGAGAGGAGACTCTCCTTCCGGCCCTGGGATCCATATTCATGTAAAAAATAAAGAATACAAATAAAAAATAAGGATATACTCACCCCTCCGACGGACCCTGGACCTCAGCGGTGCAACCGGCAGCCTCCGTTCCTAAGAATGCAGTGAGTATAGGACCTGCGATGACATCACGGTCTTGTGACTGGTCGCGTGACCGGTCGCGTGACCGAGACGTCATCGCAGGTCCTACACTCACTGCATTCTTAGGAACGGAGGCTGCCGGTTGCACCGCTGAGAGCCGGGGGCCGTCGAAGGGGTGAGTATATCCATATTTTTTATTTTAATTCTTTATTTTTTACATGAATATGGATCCCAGGGCCTGAAGGAGAGTTTCCTCTCCTTCAGACCCTGGGAACCATCCAGGATCGCTTCCGATATTTGTGTCCCATTGACTTGTATTGGTATCGGGTATCGGTATCGGCGATATCCGATATTTTTTGGATATCGGCCGATCCAATCCAATACCGATACTTTTGAATATCGGAAGGTATCGCTCAACACTAGTCTTTGTATCTTTACAACTGGGAAAGCTAAACATATGAAAGTCAATAAATAATGCAATGAATATAGCATTGCTGTTTTTTTCTTAGCTCATACTCCTAAAGGTTATTTGAAAATCAACCAAGCATTGACGTTTGAGGGATCGTCTATACATAAATCATTGCTAGTGCATGACACGTACTCCATAACGCTGGTAATGATGCTGGATGTTAGCATACAGTGTTAAACAAATGGCCTTTTATCAATTAAATGATTAATAAATTAATTCTCCCTAATCTCTGAATCTATTAGGGTAAACCTCGAAAGCATAGACATGCCATTCTATGACAAAAGGTTTTGTACCATTTGCCGAATACGCTTTCTGTAACCTGCCACAACGGGCATCATATTGTAGCTAGACCGTGGCCCTGAATCATTGAATCAATTCTGAACACAAATCTTTGCGATACCACTGAACAACAGCTGCTTAGCTGCTGCATGGGCAAATTAATCTATTCAAATCCCACAGCTGAATCTCCCCTTCTGCAATTTAAGCTGACTACACCATAATACAGGCATACAAGCATACTAACCCTATCACTGCTGAGATTTACAGAGAAATCATTATTTCACATGTAGTTCTTTCTAATATTCTCTTCAAGCAAAAGGATCACAAGAAAAGCAGTTATCTTTTCTGATCAGGGCAGGGTAGAAAATTACATTGGAGAAAATCAATGCATGCAATGTTTATGCATTCAACTAAAGGCAAATCATAGCTGGAAGACAAATTGCTTCTGTGGGTCAGGCTATGTTCCAATATTCACAAGTAGATGGCTTTCCATTCAATGACAGCACATAATAGATTTACAAATGACTGTCTACCAGGGGACACATTTGTTCTGTATGAGCTTATATGGTTATCCAGTAATACAGGGAAAAAGGGTTTCATATACTTATTTCCTCCAGGAAATTAAAGGTCCTGGCTTGTATTAGTTTAATATTCTGTTCAGTATTTCTTGGTTATATTTTTCTGCTGCATAGGTAACATATGCTCCCACTACTCCCAACTACTAATGACAGCCATTATCGTATAACTATGGATTATTCCCATCTGTATAGCGGACAAATATGGCATACATGGATGTGGTAACATGTGTCAAACAGAATTGTAGAGTTGTACCCTGAAAAGTAAGCCAGAATGAAGCTAAAATTGGGGTAAAAATGGATTACAGTTATTTTAGACACTATTATACCTGCATTGACTATTTTAACAATATCTATAAAATGGATGTATCTAAAAAATAAAAACTAAGAATGTCCCAAATTTAGTAAGGACTTGTGATAGGATGGTGTTTGGTGACATAAGTGAGATAAATGTGTCTAACTTGCTTATTGAGTAACAGAAATGTATCACTATGTGCATATTTTGATATTTCAATAAATCTGTATCAATTTGCGCCATTTTAAAAGAATGCATGTGTCCAATAGTAATATCAACAAATGTACTCCATATGTTAACTATATTATATCTTATACAGAGGCATAACTAGGGTCCTATGGAAGCAGGGCAAAATGTGGGCCTGCCTTCCATATCACCCACTGCTACAGATGCGTAGGCTCAGTGGCATCACTATTGCCTATGGGCCCGATTCATCAATGATTTTACACTAGTATTCTTGCATATAAAGCGTTGAAAAGTTGCAACTTGAGGCTGTGATAAAATGTTGTGACTTTTGACATTTTCATGCCATTTTCACCCAGCTGTGACAAAGTGGACCGGATGGGGTATGGCAACTGCTGCTTATCAAATTCATGACGAGCGGTGGCATCCATAATACCGCAAATCTTACTTCAGGCAGGGATGGGAGTTGGATTTGTGGCGAGGCACAGACCAAGGTGGAAGCCTCTTTTACTGCACTCCTGATTCATAAAGAGGCGGCTCATCTTAATGAATCAGTAGCATTGGGCTCCAGCACAGCACCTCATCAAAACCAGCATGAACAACGCCGGTCTTGATAAATCAGGGTTGTAAAAAATACAATAATATATCAATTTAGCAGAAAATATGGCAATACGATAATTTTCTAACTAATGCTTCTAAATAGTAGTCATACAGTTAACAAACAAGAAATACTATTCTGTTACTTAGGAAATTCTAGTATGCCAAGACCAATATTACCAAAATCACTAAAAGTAAGAAAATTCTGCCACCCCGTGACCATACAGTATACATACGGCATCTAGTATCTGACCACCACCCTGTAACTGAATAAAACTGACTGTATCATGAACAATACTGCAGAAAATACAACTTATAATGGACAAATAATACTGACACACCATGACTACATAGTGTATAAATAATGCCACACACTGATCATTACTTAAAACTACTGAATTAAGACTAATATTACCCATATACAGCGACCATATAAAGGAAGGTATCAGTTATACATCAGTGCCATTTAGACACTGTATAGCTGTATTTATCCAGTGACTCACCAGTGATGTCTCCAACTGAATACACATGTAGCAGCCAGCACAGCAGCTTTTTCTATTATCTCTAGCTGAAGTCATTCCTTTTCTTTTTTCTTGTTCAGCTGACACAGATCACTATGACTTCTTCAATCCAGGGCATGCATCTATAGAGTGTATGACAAAGACATTAATGGCAAAGACAGAGCCCCTTCCCAAGGTTTCCCCCATTTCTACTGTAACAGCATCTCCCTTTATCCCATAGTAACAATATCCTCCAAATTAAAATGCATTAAAGTAGTGATTTTTCCCTCTGTATCCCCCATCTTACAGAATAGTAAAGTCTCTTCTCTAAGCTCCCCATACCAAAGTATTGGTTATATCCCTTTTAGTGGTCCCTATACAATAATAATTGTATACAATAACGATATTTCTCCATGTGGTTCACATGCGATAATAATGCCTACCCATGTAGCCCATATAAAATAATGATATCCACATACGTGGTCCTCTTACCATAATAATGACCCTTATGTGGTCCTCATACAATAATAATGACTCTCCCATGTGGCCTCCATACAGTTATAATATTATGCTTCTGGAATGTTAATATTAGTGCCGCCATTGTGGTTCTCTTCGCTCTTCATTAAAAAAAAAACTAATCAATGTCTCACATTTCCCCACAGACACACCCTGAACAGCTTTGACCCCTTCCTTCTTCTCCTGGTGGTACGGGACACAAGTTATCTCCGTAGATGCGAGCCAGTAATAGGCTTGCTGCTTGTATAGTTCGTGAGTAGTGTTGAGCATTCCGATGCTGCAAGTATCGGGTATCGGCCGATACTTGCTGTATCGGAATTTCCGATACCGAGATCCGATATTTTTGTAATATCGGATATCGGTATCGAAACAACATTAATGTAAAAAGGTGTAAAAGAAAGAATTAAAATAAAAAATATCGCTATACTCACCTGTCCGACGCAGCCGGGACCTCGGCGATTGTAAGCGGCAGCGTTGTTTCTTTAAAATTCGCGCTTTTACATGCTTACGTGAATTCCCGGCTTCTGATTGGTCAGGGCGGCCATGTTGCCGGGACGCGGACCAATCACAGCAAGCCGTGACGAAATTACGTCACGGCTTGCTGTGATTGGTCCGCGTCCCGGCAACATGGCCGCCATTAACCAATCACAAGCCGTGACGTCACGGGAGGCTGGACACGCGCTTATTTTGAAAAGCGCGCGTGTCCAGCCTCCCGTGACGTCACGGCTTGTGATTGGTCACGGCGCCATATTGCCGGGATGCGGACCAATCACAGCAAGCCGTGACGAAATTACGTCACGGCTTGCTGTGATTGGTCCGCGTCCCAGGAACATGGCCGCCATTAACCAATCACAAGCCGTGACGTCACGGGAGGCTGGACACGCGCTTATTTTGAAAAGCGCGCGTGTCCAGCCTCCCGTGACGTCACGGCTTGTGATTGGTCACGGCGCCATATTGCCGGGACGCGGACCAATCACAGCAAGCCGTGACGTAATTTCGTCACGGCTTGCTGTGATTGGTCCGAGTCCCGGCAACATGGCCGCCCTGACCAATCAGAAGCCGGGAATTCACGTAAGCATGTAAAAGCGCGAATTTTAAAGAAACAACGCTGCCGCTTACAATCGCCGAGGTCCCGGCTGCGTCGGACAGGTGAGTATAGCGATATTTTTTATTTTAATTCTTTCTTTTACACATTTATATGGTTCCCAGGGCCTGAAGGAGAGTTTCCTCTCCTTCAGACCCTGGGAACCATCAGGAATACCGTCCGATACCTGAGTCCCATTGACTTGTATTGGTATCGGGTATCGGTATCGGATTGGATCCGATATTTTGCCGGTATCGGCCGATACTTTCCGATACCGATACTTTCAAGTATCGGACGGTATCGCTCAACACTATTCGTGAGCTGGAGGGAGCCAGTGGCTCTGTAATAGTTTTCAACTGGATTTGTGTCCAAAGAAGCATATCCATTTGACATTAGTGTTGGCCTCCTGGGGGCCCCCCTCACCGCCTGACCTATTTGCAGTCGCATCCCCTGTATCTGCGATCATTACTCCATGTTTCCTGTGATATTTTATCTTTGAGTCTCGGTTAGATGAAATTTGAAAAGATAATTGGCACAATTCCATGCATCAGTGTGTCTGAGATGCAGTTACTGACAACTCAGCCATCCAATCTGGGGAAGGGGCATGCTGAAGCTGTCAGTATTTTGATTGACAGCTCAATTGTACAGTCTAGTCAAGGGCACGCTGAGCTGTCGATGTTTTGATTGACAGCCGAGGTGCTGGGCTATCTTCTTGTGTACCCTGTCCCAGGTGATTGCACATCTACTTAGGCTACTTTCACACTGACGAAGCATTGCGACGGGCCCGTACCGACGGATGCTGTGAAATAACTGCAAGACGTGGGCAAAGGATGCAGTTTTACAATGCATCCGCTGCCCATTCTGCAGTCCGGAGAGGAGGGGGTTGAGTTTCGGCCGCGCATGTGCGGTCGAAAATGGTGGACGCGACGCACAAAAAAGTTACATGGAACGTTTTTTTGTGCCGACGGTCCGCCAAAACACGACGCATCCGTCGCACGTGTGGCAATTCATCGCAATGCGTCGCTAATGCAAGTCTATGGAGAAAAAACGCATCCTGCGGGCAACTTTGCAGGATGCGTTTTTTCTCCAAAACGACGCATTGCGACGTACGTCACACAACGCAAGTGTGAAAGTAGCCTTAGGTGGCCTGCCAGTCCCAGACCTCTGCCTGATGTAGCTTCAGGTAAGTCTGGTCGGTTTTCTCTGTGCCTAGTATTTTGCTTGGTGATTTTTTCACTGCCTGGCCTTGGACCTCGTTTTGACCCTCCTCCTGTTTAACACCTTTGCTCTGATCCACTATCCTCCTGGTATTTTGACCTCGGACCATTACCTGACTACGTATTTATCTCCTCCTTCTGTCTGTGACATACCCTCTTGGCTTTTGACTATCCTGACTCACAGCTTGCCCGTGAGAACTGACTCAGCATCACATTACGTCTGGCCTATATGTTTTTCCTTTTCCCCAGTATGGATACTGTTCACATGCTTAGTGACGAGGTGGCAAATTAGAGGCAAATGATGCAGGATCTAAGGAATTCTAAAATCTCTAATCATCACAAGATCAGTTGCAGGGTTAGATAATTATTTTTATGAAAACTTTCTATAGCCCTCCACTGCCTGCAGTTGATCTCTCCTGAACCTGTTATGGCCCTCCCTGATAAATTTTTGGGAGAGAAAAAACAGTTTAGGGTGTTTTAGAGAGCTGATGGTTATTTTTTAATCCGCGTCCCCTGATGTCAGGGGATTAGTTCCAGCGAGTGGAGAATTTGGTCAAGAAGATAATGGTGGATTTCACGCTCCAGTTGAGAATACTTCACTGTGAACCCATCTCCTGTTTTCTTTTGATTAATTTACCTGCTATGTTGCATTGGGGCTCCCATGACTGCTTCATCACAATCGTGTTATTGATTGGTGTCAGAAGGAAGTTGTTAAATGGAGCCCTAATTGTTACAAGGAATGTATAAAGTCTGTACAAATACGGTGGTGAAAATAAGTATTTAATACTCTGACAATTTTGCCAGTTTTCCCACCTACAAAATGGAGAGGTCTGTAATTTTTATTATAGGTACACTTCAACTGTGAGAGACAGAATGTTTTTAAAAAATCCAGAAAATAGAAAGAATTTTACATAAATAATTTGCATTTTAGTGCATGAAACAAGTATTTGATACAAAACAAAAACAGAACTTAATATTTCCACCTTCTGATGAAAAAAAGAAGGTGGAGATTATTTGCATAGTGCAAAACAAACCTAAGGTTTTATATTTTCTACTGTTGACAATATTAGTGGTTTTTGTCCTGTTTTGCAGCTGCAAAGAATCTTTTCTCCCCTAATATTGCCGCTTTTTGCACCGACCAATATATACTTGAAAGAACTTAATATTTGTTACAGAAACCTTTGTTTGAAATTACAGAGGTCGGATGTCTCCTGTAGTCCTTGACCAAGTTTGCACACACTGCAGCAGGGATTTTGGCCCACTCCTCCATACAGATCTTCTCCAGATCTTTCAGGTTACTGGGCTGCCACTGGGCAACATAGGGTTTTAGCTCACACCAAAGATTTTTTATTAGATTCAGGTCTGGAGACAGGCTATGTCACTCCAGGACCTTGAAATGCTTCTTACAGAACCACTTCTTAGTTGCTCTGGCTCTGTGTTTCAGGTCATTGACATGCTGGAAGACCCAGCTACGACTCACCTTCAATGCTCTTACTAAGCAAAGGAGGTTGTTAGCGAAAATCTCATGATACATGACCCCATCCATCCTCCCTTCAGTATGGTGCAGTCATCCTGTTGAGAAGACAGAAAAATCCAGCTCACAGATGAAGTCCAAAAAAGTGCATTTTATTTTCCCAGGTACATGAAGCAAAGATTAAAGCTGTGTGTTCACAAAAAGAGTACAAGCATATTTTGATGCGTTTCGAGCGACAAATGCTCTTCTTGACTTTTTTGGACTTCATCTGTGAGCTGGATTTTTCTGTCTTCTCTATTGGATCTCACATCCTGGCCAGGTGCTATCCGTGCTCCAGAAGTGTGGAATTGCAAGTGATGAGCTGGAATTTCTTTTGCAGTAATCCTGTCCCCTTTGCAGAAAAGCACCCCAAAGTATGAATTTTTTTTCCCCCACCATGCTTCATGGCTGGGATGGTGTTCTAAGGGTTGTACTCATCGTTCTTCTTTCTCCAAACACGGCAAGAGGATTTGATATCAAAAAGTTCTATTTTGGTCTCATCTGACCACATGACCTTCTCTCATGCCTCTTCTGGATCATCCAGATGGTCATTGACAAACTTCAAACAGGCTTGGACATGTGCTGGCATGAGCATGGGGACCTTGCGTGACCTTCTGGATTTTAATCTATAACAGCATAGTCTGCTACTAAGGGTTAAGTTCCCATACAGATGAAGACTTTATTCTAAGAGAGGATTGGCATTAAGTTAGGGCCTGGAAACAAGAATTGCCTTAACGTGGCTTCCAGGTACACATGAATTGGCCAATTTATGCACTAAGCATTCTCAATTTTTCATATTTCTAGTGCAGTAATTCAATTCAATTTTCATATTTCATATTTGCATGCTATGGCGCTACAGAGTGCTGCCTTTTTTGTTTGAGTTAAGTTGTCCAGTCTGGTGCAGGGGCGTGCTGAGCTGTTGATGTTTGAATGACAGCTTGCTCATCCAATCTAAGACTGGCTGATCCTGGGCTGTCTTTAGGCGTTTGCTGTCCCAGGTGATTGCCCAACTACTTACCTGGCCTGTCAGTACAAGACGTCTGATAGACATAGCTTTAGCTAAGTATGGTTGGTTTTCTCTGTGTCTAATGGTTTGTTTGATGATTTTTCGCTTCCTGACTTTGGACCTCATTCTGACCCTCCATCTATTTAACCTCTTTGCTTTGATCTGCTATCATCACATTATTTTGACCTCGGACCATTACTTGACTATGCCCTTGTGTGGTCTCTCTGTCTATGACGTCCCCTTCTGGCTTTTAACCTTGGACTCCTTGACTTTCCTGACTGGTTTGACTATCCTTGTTTGTCCGTGAGAATTGACTCAGTTTCACAATAATCAGGGCTTATTATCTTTTTTTCAGAAAACATGTTACATCCTTGCTAGCACATTACATTATAAATTAAACTACTATGTGCAAAAGAATGCCAAAGCATCTTTGTTTCCTTCAATACTATTAAGTTGATCCGATTTTTACAGATCATCCTTTCACTTTTTATTTTATATGTACGACTGTTCGGAGCTGCAATATTGCACCCATAAAGGTCTATATGATTCTACGGTAGCTCTGAGTACCTCTTATTTCATATGGAATATAATATTCAAATTTGATTTCCCCTGTATCCCCCCTACTCTGGAACGCTCTACCCCAACATATCAGGTTCTTGCCTACCATGGAAACCTCCAAAAGAAACCTGAAGACCCACCTCTTCCGACAAGCCTACAACCTGCAGTAACTTTCGTTCCCCAAACTGCTGCATGACCAGCTCTACCCTCACCTGCTGTATCATCACCCATCAATTGTAGATTGTGAGCCATCGCGCGCAGGGTCCTCTCTCCTCCTGTACTAGTCGGCGACTCATTTTGTCAAGATAATTGTTCTTGCTTTTTCGTATGTACAGCCATTTTCACATGTAAATAGCCATGAAACAAATGGCTCTATAATAATAATAAATAATAATATACAAAATAAGTACATCCTATCAATTGGCATAATATGTAGAAATTTTCCTCTAGAAGCTGTGATAAATAACTTTATGGAGGCACCATATGGCGGACATGGATCTGCTGCGTACATGAGGTATTACACAATGTTTATTCATATATTCCTTTGTAACATAGTAGAATCCTTAGTCACATTTGTACAATAGTTTGCTGTTTATTACTTGTGTACACATATGGTACAGATGTTTGTGGTGAGTGATTTTCTGAAGAGAGACATCAAATAAATACAGTACCATTGACTTGCACAAGGATGTCATCATCTCAGTATGAAAGCACTACCTTGTGAGAGATTCATGATATCATTATGTACAGTGACATTTTAAAGCAATTACAATGGAACACTGATTGTGATGGGGAGACCAGAATCTCCTGTGTATTACGCAGCTTATGTTTTGGAGTTAATCAAGGAAACCACTGTTTATACATAATGTATTGTAGAATATAATACATGAGAATAACATGGCAGCACTTTCTCACAAGACTGTTCATATGTCATGTTATGGCAGTTTCCAATACAAAATGAACAATCCATGAATACATTAACTAAACAACAATGTAATAACTATAATTACATCGTAGATATAATTAATTATTGTAGTAATACAAGAAGGATTTCACACCTTTTCTGAGTGCTTGTTTGAATAATTATAAATGTTACAGATAAGTTACAGATCACTGTTTGATCTTATAAATTTGCAGAACATCTCTTTAAAAAATGAGAATGGGCACTTTTTGTCAGTCAATGAACGGTCTGTCATTGGTTGTTGATATCAGCATCTTTAAACTAGAGCTGTTCTTTCAATAAATTTTGCATAAATCAGTAATACAAGTGAATTAAGGAAACTTTGTAATGTGTCTTATCAGGTATTTTTGCTTCCTTCCCCACTTATGAGCCACATCTTTCTCCTAACTCTTGAACTCACTATTCACTCTGAAAAACGTCACAAAGATATTTTGCTCAGACAAAACAGACTGCCAGCTCACTGTGGTGCCATGTCAGACAGTCAATTGTGCTAAGAAAAGGGAAGGTGGGAAATGAGAGAGCAACAAAGTGAGGAAGAAAGCACAGGGAAACAGAAAGATATTTCTGAGCCTTCTAGCAAGCCTTTTACCTCACTCCAGTGCTAGATTCATGTTTTCCCTGATTACTACAATTGTTTAATTTTCCCCATGCGGCTGCTTCTGTTTGTGTGCTGAAAAAAGTGATGAAGATCAGGAATTGATTCCTGTAAGTAGTGATGTGCTGTCTATGGCAGTTACCATAGCAGCTAGTCTCCTCTCAACAGCTCAGAGTGAATTGCAAATTACAGATAATACTCTGTAGTGAGAAAAACTGGTGGAAATGCAGCGCATAAGACGTATAATGGCCAGATACAATTTTATTTCTCATATACTGTCTAAGGACAGTTTATTCTGAAAAGTTACTTGTAGGTACAGGTATAGTGAAAGAGACAGTTATTTCTGCTACCCCCCCCCCCCCAGCTTGCAATAAACGATATGGTAAACTCTGCACGTCATTATGTTTGTAGGAAATCATTTACTTAGAATAGAAACTATGGCCACTTATTTTTGTGCAGTAAACTAGGGTTTCTGTCTACCTCAATAACTTGATTACTCTTTAAAATATAATATTCCATCTGCTGTACTAATAGAAATGTAGAAAGTAGTCATTTGAATTTAATTTAGCTTATTTGCTAGTTCTTCATCAAGCAGAACATATATGAGATTACTGGTATCAGAAATTGAGATTATTTAGGAGTACAAATATAAATGTGCTACTTTGTTTCATTTGTGCAAAGGCAAAATGTTAGTTAATAGATCGTTTTAAAATGAGTAAACCACTATAAAAGCCCCCAAAAAAGTTTTCTGAGAAAAAGGACTAAGATATGGTGGAATCATGCCTTCTTAGATAAATATCTACAGAAGGGTTTAATTCCTAGAGGCTTGAGGGTGCAAGTTTTCCCCTCTTTTCCAGTAGAAAACAGTGAAATCAAGGAGAGATGGGAAAGCTGCGCCAATACCTGCTCTTTTGGTTTTATGGAAATTCTAAAAGATATGAATACTGAATCCCTTAGATCCATAGAAGGTGAAATGGAGGAATTGCAAAAAATGATTAAAAATGATATGTCAAATGAAGCATTAAAGAAATTCAATTTGGAAATAGAGGAGGAAACACAGAAGTGGGTAGAAGAAATACAACAAGTAAAATCCAAGAAATTTCAATGTGACGTGAATGATAGGCAACTTAATAAGATTTATAAGTGGAGAAATGCAAATGAGAGAACACGCCCTTTCTATAGAAATGGGTCGCGATCACGATCACGGTCTGCTTCTATAAAGTCAACCACAAGTGAAGAACCCCAATCAGTAAAAAATAATCTAACCAGGGTGGATACTGATGGTGCTCAAACTAATGAGAGTAAGAAAATGAATACCAGACAGAATGCCAAAAAAGGAGCAGGCGGGAAACATTTTGAGCATAAGTCCCAGGGAGGGTTACAGGTAATAAATCTATCTGCACATGTACTCACAAGCACACAATTGGAGGTTCTTAGTAAAGGATTATCTTTTTCTCCCACTAATGGTTTTAATTACTTTTTAGCATTAAAGGATCTCCATCTATTCTCACGCAAGCTAATCCTTAAAAAATTGCACAACAAAAGTGGAAATGAGCAGGAGAACTGGAACGCTGCCGACAGAGACACCATTCGGATTTTAGAGGAACTCCTGGAGGAACAAAATCCAACCCATGAAGGTGGGTTCCCCAAATCTATTTTACCTAGGTCAACAAGGTTCCCCCCCTTGTCACTATGCCCAGTGGTGGAAGTATTTACGAAATTGGTATCGGAAGATCTGAAAAAATTATCAACACACCGCCGTTTTGATAACCTTACCCGTAAACAGAGGCAGGGTTTACGTGAATTACAAGCAATGAATGACGTTGTATTCAAGGCAGCTGACAAGGGGGGAACATTGTTGTTTGGCCCATTGCCAAATATGAACGGGAGGCGTTCCGACAGTTACGGGACAATAATGTTTATGAGAAACTCAGCTATAGTCCAGTGGTGTCTTTCTCGGCACAGCTTCAAAAAATCCTGCAAAGAGCTTTTGATTTGGGAATAATTAATAAACAGGTTTTGGATGGTCTGACCGTGAAGTGTTGTGAATTCTGCTCTTGGGCTCCCTCCGGTGGTTATAAGTGGTAGCGCTGCTGTCTTTGGATCGCTGCATTTATCAGGTGTGTTCACTTATTGCAATTCTGACTGGGCTATTTAGTCTTGCTTGACCCTTTAGTCAGTGCCAGTTGTCCATTGTTCCTGGAGGATTCACATCCCTGCCTGGTCTCTCCTGCTTTGCTGTTCTTTTCAACAAAGATAAGTTCTGGCTTTGTTTTTTGCAGTCCACATGCTGTGGGCTTTATTGTTCAGTTCTTTTCCATGTTTTTGTCTTGTCCAGCTTGGTCTGCATAAGGATATGTTCAGCCAAGCTGGTATCTCTGGAGATGCAGATATACCCTCCATATCTTTAGTTAGATGTGGAGATTTTGTATTTTCTGTGGTGGATATTTTCTAGTGTGTTAATACTGACCGCATAGTACTCTGTCCTATCCTTTCTACTTAGCTAGAGTGGCCTCCTTTGCTAAATCCTGATTTCAGTCTGCGTATGTTATTTCCCTCTCCTCTCACAGTCAATATTTGTGGGGGGCTGTCTATCCTTTGGGGATTTTCTCTGAGGCAAGATAGTTTTCCCTTTTCTATCTCTAGGGGTATTTAGCCCTCCGGCTGTGTCGAGATGTCTAGGGAGTGTTAGGTACATTCCACGGCTACTTCTAGCGGTGTTAAGTTCAGGGTCTGCGATCAGTACAGGTACCACCTTCTCCAGAGTACATCTCATGCTGCTCCTAGGCCACCAGATCATAACAGTGAAGTTCCCTAAAATACCCACATTGTACTTACTTCCTAAGGTGCACAAAGATGCGGTCAACCCACCGGGACGCCCGATTGTGTCAGGGATAGATGGTCTATGCGATCCAATATGTAAGTTTATAGATCATTATTTGAAATCTTTGGTTAAAGTTTTACCTTCTTATGTGAAAGACACAACGGATGTTCTTGGGAGGGTTGACGGCATCTTTGTTGATAAAGGGACGTTACTAGTGACCGCAGACGTCGAAACTCTGTATACTTGCATTAATCATGTTGACGGCTTATGGGCAGTCCACTTCTTCCTCGGGACCTCCAACCTGGACAGCCCTTTGTGTGAGCTCATTATCGAACTGCTGCACTTTGTCCTCATGCATAATTTTTTTACGTTTAAAGATCAATTTTATCAACAAAAGCGCGGCGCAGCCATGGGCGTGGCCTGTGCCCCCGCGTACGCTAACCTTTTCCTTGGTTTTTGGGAGAGGTTGGTTTTTGGTGACTCGGGGATGGAGGCCGCGGACCATGTGCTGTGCTGGATACGCTATATTGATGACATTTTGTTTTTTTGGCGTGGGACAGTGCAGCAGGTGGATGAATTTATGGGTCAGCTTAATATGAATAATAGGAATACTAGGCTCACTTACAGGTATGACACCACGAAAATTGATTTTTTGGACATCAGTTTGGAGGTTGACACTTTTTCATCCATCCAGACTGATGTCTTCCGTAAAACAACATCTGTGAATGCGTTGATACACGCTAAATCGGCGCATAGTCAGGCCACTATTAGGGCCGTCCTGGTTGGACAGTTCTTGAGGATGAGGCGGATCTGCTCTACAAGTCAAAGGTTTGAGGCACAGGCCCAGGATTTAAGGCAAAGATTCAAACAAAGGGGCTATAGCAAAAGATGCATAAAAAATGGATATAATAGAGCCAGGGCAGTAACACGAGACTCATTGATACATGGCAATGCTAAGCGTGAGAAAAAAGATGAGATGATTCGTTTCATTTCTGTTTACAACCATGAGTGGGACAGTATGAGGTCAATTTTAACCAAGTATTGGCCTATTTTGAGTGCTGAACCCTCCCTGGGACCTTTTCTTGCTGATCGACCATTGATGACCCCTCGTAGGTCTAAAAATCTTAGAAACATGTTAATATCAAGTCACTGTGTGGCACCAAGCAGTAATCCATTTGGTGTAACAAAACTGATTAAAGGTTCTTTCAAATGTGGCCACTGTGTGGCTTGCACTAACATCTTACGTACTACGTCTTTTTGTTCAGCTGATGGTAAAAAGGAATATGAAATAAGAGAATATATTTCTTGTAACACCAATAATGTAATTTATTACGCCACGTGTGGGTGCTCTCTTATTTATGTGGGATTAACATCACGAGAACTGCGAGTACGTGTAAGAGAACATGTAAGGGATATCAGTGCCACAAGAACGGTGGAGGATGTGACAACACTTAAGACCATCCCAAAACACTTCAGGTTGGCTCATAATTGCAATCCAAAAGATTTTATGGTGAGAGGAATCGACGTTGTGCATACGGGGATTAGAGGGGGAGACATTAAGAAACTCCTAGCACAACGGGAGTTAAAATGGATAGTTACTTTGGGAACTATGAAACCGGCTGGACTTAATGATTCCCTAAATTTTGGCCCTTTTTTGTAACATTAATAATTAGGTAGTCTCTTTAAAACTCCCTCTGGTTGTACTTTTAAATTGTCTTTGTGTGGCTTTGTTTTTAACAGTTTTTGTTTTTGCTAAAATATAGGTCCTTTTGGATGGGTCTCATTTATCATTATTTTTGGATTTTGAGATTGGAATATTTATTATGGACACAATATGATTTATGTTATGGAACAATACGAACATAATATCGGAGGAAGAATTCATGATATCTTGTGGATCCGCCATGGACAATTGGTTATCTTCACAAGTTTTTAAAATGTTATTATGGTTGATTTTCTGTCACTGTTTATATTTTATAACCTTTGGGACACATAGTTTGGGCTTACTTATTTTGCATCTTGCACTGCGGTGCGCATGTGCGGGTTTGTCACGGGCGCCTGCCTCTCTTAGTCCGGCGCTGTCCTGCGGCTTGCGCAATTGAGTTGTCATATACTCACTTGCAGCTGGCATCTGGGCGAGTCCGGACAGGAGGGGAGTGGGCGGATTTTTTTCCGGTGACGACCGGCGCATGCTCTGTTAATACGCAGCGGTAATATGCCGGGTCATGATATACACGTGACCAGTATCCTAGGATACTTAAGGTCCTCAAAGGGAGCCAGGCTACACTTCCCCTTGATAAAGCAGGGCTGAGAAGTGGCGAAACGCGCGTCGGGGGCGTTTAATGA
The DNA here is from genome assembly GCF_051348905.1 of Ranitomeya variabilis. Classification (NCBI taxonomy): domain Eukaryota; kingdom Metazoa; phylum Chordata; class Amphibia; order Anura; family Dendrobatidae; genus Ranitomeya; species Ranitomeya variabilis. The sequence goes on along the minus strand of NC_135232.1, from coordinate 1,008,337,280 downwards.
GCAGAGCTACATGTGGTGAGGAATTTTTTACTTTCCTGCATTTCCCTATTTCTCCTTTGCTGTGCCCACTGGATACAATATGATGCTTTATGGTGCACATGCACCTATATGCCTACAGTGGGCCACGTGTTATTAATTATATGGCGGCTACGATATAGCCTAAAGGGGATTTTTTGTTCTTATGGGAAAATACGTGCCCCTCACCACTTATTATATATATGGTTGAGACATGATGTTATGGTGTTGTAGCATGCTCTATTTTTGGTGTCTATTCAACACATCTGTCTACATTGTGTTTAGTGTCCACATTGTTTGTAGTTTTTATATGTCCTTTTGACATGTTAATTGTTGTCATTTAATAAAGCATTTTTGTACCATTTTAAATCAAACTCCTTTTGTTCCTCGAGTTGATATATTTATGGTTATGGAGGTAAACTTAGTGACCAGGCTAATAGTAAGGGTCACATCATGAGTCTGGATTGTGTTGTACTAAAGTTACTTGCAGGTACAGGTATAGTGTAAGAGACAGTTATTTCTGCTACTCCCCCCCCCCAGCTTGCAATAAACGATATGGTAAACTCTGCACGTCATTATGTTTGTAGGAAATCATTTACTTAGAATAGAAACTATGGCCATTTATTTTTGTGCAGCAAACTAGCGTTTCTGTCTACCTCAATAACTTGATTACTCTTTAAAATATAATATTCCATCTGCTGTACTGATAGAAATGTAGAAAGTAGTCATGCGAATTTAATTTAGCTTATTTGCTAGTTCTTCATTAAGTAGAACATATATGAGATTACTGGTATCAGAAATTGAGATTATTTAGGAGTACAAATATAAATGTGCTACTTTGTTTCATTTGTGCAAAGGCAAAATGTTAGTTAATAGATCGTTTTAAAATGAGTAAACCACTATAAAAGCCCCCAAAAAAGTTTTAATAAAAGAAAGAATATGATGCCATGGTATGCCACAGTAACGTGGTGCGGGATGGTAGCCATGGGTGAGGTACTCGTCTCTTACGTCCTGGCACAATACATGAAGATTGATTGGCCAGGAATAGATGTTGAGGAGTTCAATGAATGAGACCACCAGTTGAAAATAAACTTTTTACTCAAAGTTATCCTTGTGGGAATTATGTACAGTATGTAGTGGGTACACATATTTATGAACATTTCCTTCACCATATGATGCATTCTTCACATATAGTCTCTATTCCTTTCTCTGTCCTTGTTTGTTCTTTATCTCCACTGTTCACACTACTTCACCACAACCCAGCTCAGTACTTCAGTCCATTTAGCTAGAGTCCTATTCTCAACTTGCTGTTCTTTCCCCTCAAGGGAACTATATTGACAACATCGGCACTAAACGTCTTTGTCAATGATGCTCTGAAACTCCAGTCCAGGGCACTCTCTGTTTCGCATACTCTGTCCCATCTTGGCCCATTATCTCTCAGAGTTACAAATTCTGGCTCATACTGTTAAGCGTCCTCTCCCAGCAGCCGTCTCCATTTGATCACTCCATCTTCCTGTCAGTTTTCCTTATCTCTTAACTCCGATTCACGCTGACCACCATCTCGCTCTGTCCTCACTTCAGGGACACCCACATCATGTGGCACTGCTTACTGTCCAGACCTTAGGCCTACTTCAGACGCACACTGGACATTATTTGATGTTCTGACAGGAAACTGCCTCTGTCCCTTCACTTTAACCCCTCCTATTCTGGTCTAGCCCCAATCAGTAACTTTAGCTTTCCCTACTTTCGGACAGAACACAATATCAGCACTATTAACATATGATAGCATTCACATTACACAATACAACAATAGACAGGTTCTTCAAGGGGGAGCATGGGCAGTCTGTCCATCTCATTACACCACAGACAGGAGAAAATGACCTTGGGTGGTTTAATCTCAAAAGGACATTATATTTATAAAACATTCATTTATAAAATATCTGTAGGGATTCACGTGCAGCAGTAGGTAGTGTTCATACAGGCAATGCAGCCTGGACCAAATATGCAGCTTTATTACTTTTTATAAAATTACAATGGATTCAAAGCAAAACAGCCTCTTCGGGGCACAAAAGTATAATAGCTAAAAAAAACAAAAAAAACCAGCCTCTTCTGTGCTCAAAAGTATAATAGCTAAAAAAACAAAACAAAAACAGTTCATACACCAGCAGGTAATAACTACAAGAGCGGGCTCACCCACTTAGAATTCAGTCATTCTATTACAGCAGAATAAACAATGTCAGAGTCTCTCCTAGACAGCAGTTCAGGTTCCAAAAAAATCTCAGTCTGTTGCACGTTAGCTGGTTACTCACCAGCTCCAACACCTCTCAGGCTTCTTCAGCATTAAACAGTCTTTTTTCCTCTCTAGCACCACTCACTGCTCAGCTCCTTAGCTGACTGATAAGACAAGTGAACACCCAGCTTGGCCCTCTAGATATAGCCAGCCAGGTGCACCTAATTAAGACCAACAGGGCTAGGAATTAACCCAGTCCTACCTGGTTTGTAAGCACAACTAATGTTCAAAAATACATTGGGGTAGAAAAAAAAGATGCAGATGACCTCATGCAGTCCTAAAGCTCATATGCAAAATGTGGATTGGAACTGAGACTGCATTATATGTCGTATACATAATGGGAAGTCTCTTCTTGTTACCGTATATAGGAAGAATCAGCGACTGCACATTTTTTTATATATCAGCCTAGGACATCAGGGTTTGTGCTACATTTTATTGTATTCTGGGATTTACACACAGTGCTATGTTTTCCCAGTACTATATGAAACATAAGAAAACTATACTTAATTGTTGTCAAGCTTCTTTGCAATGTTAGGTTGTCACTTTGTCACCTTCTCATGTATGCAATAAATGAGGAATACAGTGGTTCAAAGTCCACATTGCCCAAGATTCAAAGGTACAATCACACACAAAGGTGAAGCATGAATGTGGTATATTATGTCAACGCGTTTCAAGGTTTTAAATCCTCTTCTTCAAGACCAAACCATGATGATCCTGATGAAGATTGGTCCTGATGAAGATGCTTGAAAACCTGAAAACATGTTGACTTAATAAAACGCATTCATGATTCACCATTGTGTGTGAGCATACCATATTCTGCATTTATTGCATCATATCCCATTGGCGGTCCTGTAGCAGCCCTTACATGCTTCTATAGGAGTTGTGACTTTCAAAGCGCTATCAGGTGAGTGTACCTATAATATTTTATACCACTTGGTTACCAGATAAGATAAGCTATATAAGCTATTTGTTTCTCCAGTTTTACCATTTGCTTCCCCTTCTCATGTAGACATTTAGCAATGTGAATTTGGGTCTCTGTTATCTTGGTCCTTAGATTCAAGCCCATTGCCACTTGCTTTGACATGGGCTACATTCTTGGAATTACAAGGATTTTCAAGCTACCCAGTACCCACTATGGGCCCCACCCTATCCTATAGATAATTTTTGTTTTTCTTTCTTCATTTGAATGACCTTTCCTGTTAAGCTGTTGAATAAAATTTTTTAACAGGCAGCAATTACTGAAATTTGTTAGATTTAAAATACTTTACAGATTAATTAAAAGTAGTAACAATCATGTTTTGATTCGGAAAGAATCACTACAGATTGGTTATGTGCAGCTTTTGTTATCAGATGCAAAGCAACTTAGATCATCAGAAGAGGCGGCTCACAAAGTGATGACTGAGGCTCTACTGCATCAACTAATCCATGTTACTTAGGGTTAATGCACACTAGCACAAAGTCTCTAGGCTTCTGTGCAATCAAATAATACAGGTTCTATGTACTTCATATTTATAGAGATATTCTTCTCTGAAGGCAGTGCTTCTAAGGAAGAATAGGGCTATATGTAAGGAAGTCATTTTTCTCACCTTTATGTTGTGGCTTTGTTTCTCCATCTAGTTTTTTGTCTTTGATGGCGTTTTCCCTGTTATGTATATAAGTTTTCTCTCCATCTATTAGGAATAAGGATTGGTACCAATAAGTGATGAGGTCATGGTTACACAGAACTCATGAATATGATTGACTACATTGCAGGTTTACTAGTCCTCTAGTGATAACCTATTGCTGATAAAACAGTGATTTTATCAAAACTACACCAAACAGTCCATTAAGTGACACATCAGTGGTATCAGGGTCAGATTAGATGGAAAAAAAGTGATAGACTCCCTTTACATTTTGTCAATCTGACCTGGCCCAGATGCGGGATAACAGGCCTAAACCAAGATACTACCCCCACCGTTTTTCACAGATAGTATGTGTTTTTTTGCTGTAATGCATTTTCTCTTTCTCTAATCATAACTCTTAATAAAAAAAAACCACTATTTTGGTCTCAGTCAACCACAGAATCTTATTTTAATAGCCTTCTAGCTTGTACCGATAATCTTTAAAAATTCCTAAATAGGAAGCGATATTCTTTTTGTAAAGGCTTTCTCCTTGCAATCCTGGGATACACACCATTGTTGTTCAGTGTTCTCCTGATGGTGGACTTATTATGAACATTAACATTAGCTAATGAGAAAAAGGCCTTTGGTTACTTAGAGGTTATCGTGAGCTCCTTTATGACATTGTGAACTATAATACTGTATGTCTTGTTCTTGTAGTGATCTTTGTTGATCGATCAGTACTGCGAAGGATAAAAATTGTCTTGAATTTCCTTTATCTGTACACAACCTGTGTAAATTTGGATTTATCAAGTTCAAAATTTTTCCAGCTTGAGGAACAACAACTCTTCTTCTGAGGTCCTCATAAATCTCTTTTGCTCATGCAGTGATATACTTCCAATGTCTGAAGATCAAACATTGATGGTCTCCATTCTTTAATTAAATTAGGTTGCCCACTCACACCTGCTTGTTATTCCATTGATTGAAAGCACCAGACTCTAATTTCATCTTCAAATTATTTGCTAAAAGTTCACATACTATTGCCACTCATAGACATCTCGTATCATTTTGTGTGAAAATCTGGTGTAGTTTTAGAATAAATGTATGCAAAAATATGAAAAATTCTAAAGGACTCAAACTTTTAAGCAGCAATGTACATGTGTCATTGAGGGTTCATTAACTTGCTTTTTGTAAAGTTTTTGGTGAATATATCTCTAGGGATATTTGAATGCACCTTTCTCACCTTTTTGCTATAAGGACAGCTTTTCATTACTTTGCTTTTATTGAGACAAACCCCATGAATTATTTATTATGTTTTTATTGTAGGAATGAAGCAACACAGTCTAGTTGTTATTGAGTTGGTGGATTTCAGGAAATGCTGACATGTGTCAAAAATAAGGAAACGTAACATATTTCCAGACTTTGTTTATTATTTGCTTGTGATGATTCAAAGGAGACAGATCATCTGAAAAATGCAATAACAGTACACATTATGTATGAATGCATCATACAGCATGATGGCTTAGTGTCTTTGTGGAAATAATTGTTAACTAATAGTAAATATTGGAGAGGAGTGAGTAAATTTGAGTTGAATTTTACAAAAATCTGCATTTGCCAAAATGTAATTCAGCAATATGCATGAAAAAGGCCATGAAAAGATTAAAAAAGTAAAAAAAACCCTCTATATTCACCTCACTGCTCACCTCTTCCTTTGCACTACTTACCAACACCCGTCCTCGCCGCATATTCTGATCCCCCATCTTTCGTAAAGAAATCTTTGGTCCTCTCGCACTGTGACTTCTGGGTGTGCCCAGGAGTGATAGGCACAGACAGGTGGGCGGTCATGCGCATGCATCACAAGATGCGAGATCAGAAGATGTAGCGAGGATCAAATGAGTAACAGTGAGTATCGGAGGAGTCGAAGAGTTGTGTATAAGGTGATTATATTAACTTTTCTTGTTTTTTGCATATTACATTTATTATTCTCTGGGGTCTGGAGACACTCCGGAGCATAATAACGGATATTAAATTTGAGGAGAACAACTTCTCGCCAAGTCTCCCAGGAAAAAAAACAACAAGTAAACAGGCTAATTAGAATTTTGCCTGATCTGCTCATCTCTAGCAAATATGCATGCATTTAAGTATGCCATTATCTAGGTTATAATACACATAGATAGAAAGAAGCACTCTGTATTTTCATTTGCCCAGTTTACCTTTAGGGTATGTGCACACGTTCAGGATTTTTCGCAATAAAAACGCATAAAAAACGCATACATATGCATCCAATCATTTAGAATGCATTCCGCAATTTTTGTGCACTTGATGGGTTTTTTTCCATGAAAAAACGCATCGTGATTAGTGTTGAGCGATACTTTCCGATATCGGAAAGTATCGGTATCGGAAAGTATCGGCCGATACCGTCACAGTATCGGAATCCAATCCGATACCGATACCCGATACCAATACAAGTCAATGGGACTCAAGTATCGGACGGTATTCCTGATGGTTCCCAGGGTCTGAAGGAGAGGAAACTCTCCTTCAGGCCCTGGGAACCATATAAATGTGTAAAAGAAAGAATTAAAATAAAAAATATCGCTATACTCACCTGTCCGACGCAGCCGGGACTTCAGCGAGGGAACCGGCAGCGTTGTTTGTTTAAAATTCGCGCTATTACTTGGTTACGTGAATTCCCGGCTTGTGATTGGTCAGGTCGGCCATGTTGCCGGGACGCGGACCAATCACAGCAAGCCGTGACGAAATTACGTCACGGCTTGCTGTGATTGGTCCGCGTCCCGGCAATATGGCCGCCCTGACCAATCACAAGCCGTGACGTCACGGGAGGCTGGACACGCGCTCATTTTAAAATGGGCGCGTGTCCAGCCTCCCGTGACGTCACGGCTTGTGATTGGTTGCGCCGCGATCAACCAATCACAAGCCGGGAGGCTGGACGCGCTCATTTTGAAATGGGCGCGTGTCCAGCCTCCCGTGACGTCACGGCTTGTGATTGGTTGCGCCGCGATCAACCAATCACAAGCCGGGAGGCTGGACGCGCTCATTTTGAAATGGGCGCGTGTCCAGCCTCCCGGCTTGTGATTGGTTGACCGCGACGCAACCAATCACAAGCCGTGACGTCACGGGAGGCTGGACACGCGCCCTTTTTAAAATGAGCGCGTTTCCAGCCTCCCGTGACGTCACGGCTTGTGATTGGTTAATGGCGGCCATGTTGCCGGGACGCGGACCAATCACAGCAAGCCGTGACGTATTTTCGTCACGGCTTGCTGTGATTGGTCCGCGGCCCGGCAACATGGCCGCCCTGACCAATCACAAGCCGGGACTTCGCGTAACCATGTAAAAGCGGGAATTTTAAACAAACAACGCTGCCGGTTCCTGCGCTGAGGTCCCGGCTGCGTCGGACAGGTGAGTATAGCGATATTTTTTATTTTAATTCTCTATTTTACACATTTTAACATTAATGTTGTTCCGATACCCGATACCCGATACCACAAGAGTATCGGAATCCCGGTATCGGAATTCCGATACAGCAAGTATCGGCCGATACCCGATACTTGCAGCATCGGAATGCTCAACACTAATCGTGATAGAAAAGCAGCATGTTCATTAATTTTGCGGATTCTTCGCGTTTTTCCCGCTATTTAATGCATTGGGAAAGCTCTGAAAAAAAAACGCATGCAGATTTCTGACAGAAATGTCCGGTTTTTGTCAGGAAATTTCTGCAAGAAATCCTGAACGTGTGCACATACCCTTATACTCAGCAAATTCTTCTCTTTTCTCTGCTCCATGTAGAAACAGGAAGTCCATGTTTCATGCATTTATCATTCCCCTCTTTAACTCCTGACCCAGATGCTGCCTTCTCCCCCTGCCAGGGACATTTGCAGTGACTCAGGACTCATACAAGGAAATTTGCCTTCCTGTTTCTACATATTGCTCAGATGGGTTTAGCTAGTCAGTTTTTAATCAAGTGATGTTATAGACCTAATAAAAAAACAGAATAATTAACTGGATATAATAGAAAAATTAGCAATTGTAAGTACACAGTGCTATATAATTTGATGATTGCAGTTTATTAGGAGGACTACAGTACTTCTTTAACCATTACATTGAAAGCTTGTAAGCAAAGACAGGTATGAAGCAGTACTTATAGACGTTCCATAAATTCTGAATTTATTAGGTCATTGAATAAAACATAAAGACAAAGTATGAATGAACAACTGTTGTTTTGCAGATGGAAGCAGTGTGTATTCGCACAAAACAGCTATTGCTTGTTCATTCTATGTCTATGTTTTAGTGATGACCTAGTAAATTTACAATTTATAGAAATGTCTATGGTGAAAAAGCCTAGATCCTATCTCTGTTTGCAGTATTTATGTCTGTACTAATGTTAGCTGAGTAACTCTTAATAAATGGATTCTTTGTTGATGTCACGGGGGTACTGGGTAGACTAAAGCTGGTTACTCGGGCCCCTGCGATATCCCTCAAGCTAGGTAAAACCCTGTCTGTCCCTCTCCCAGAATTTACACTGATGGTGTGCTTGTCTGGGCCACCAGGCCTGACCCTGACTCCGGTTTCAGCCCTATGCTGAAACCTCCACCCGCCACCCAGTGATTAGACCACACATCAACCCCCACAGAAAGCTGTCTGTCGGACGCCCTAGAGTGAATAGCGTCCGACATGACAGTACCCCGCCTTCTACGAGGGACCCCAGGGCCTTCACGACTTATAGGACCCGGCTTGTCCGGATGGCAGCAGTGAAACATACTGACAAGCTGGTCCGGATGAATGTCCGAGGCTGGTACCCAAGACCTCTCCTCTGGCCCATAACCACGCCAGTGTACCAGGTACTGTAATGTGCGGCGCACTACTTGAGAGTCAACCACCTTGGAGACTTCAAATTCCAAATTGCCATTCACCAAAACTGGAGATGGCGTCGGCGTCGCGTCCACGGAACCCACTACCTTTTTTAAAAGCGATCTGTGGAACACGTTGTGTATCTTATAAACCGTAGGAAGCTCTAATCAGTAGACTACCGGGTTAATGATGGCGGCGACCCTAAATGGACCAATAAACCTTGGACCTAATTTCAGGGATGGCATTTTGAGTTTTATGTTTTTTGTGGACAACCACACCCAGTCACCTACACTCAGGTCCGGACCTGGCACCCGTCTACTGTCAGCCACACGTTTGTGCCTAGAACCCACACTCAGCAAGCACTGTTTCACTCTCCTCCAGACAGATGACAGTTGTGCTCCTAGCTGGTCCTCCTCCGGGACGCCAGCACAGCCCCCTGACACAGAGTACAAAATTGAGGATGATGCCCGTAAACACAAAAGAAAGGGGACTCACCAGACGATTCCTGGTGGTGATTATTAATAGCAAACTCCGCCAAAGGAAGGAACTTCGACCACTCCTCCTGATTATCAGAAACAAAGCAGTGTAAATACTGCTCCAAATTCTGGTTCATACGCTCAGTCTGACCATTTGACTGAGGATGAAACGCCAAAGAATGCGATAACTTGATCCCCAGCCGTGAGCAAAATGCTTTCCAAAATTTTGCCACAAACTGAGTACCCCTATCAGACACGATGTCAGATGGAACCCCTTGAAGTCTGACCACCTCCTGCACAAATACCTGAGCCAGAGTCTTCACGTTAGGCAATGAAGGCAAGGACACAAAGTGCGACATCTTTGAGAACCGATCAACAACCATCAAGATGACCGTGTTCCCAGCTGAGGAGGGTAGATCTATAATAAAATCCATGGAGATCTCCATCCTTGGCCTACTGGGTACCCCTAGAGGAAGTAATGTGCCAGCCGGATGGGAGCGGGGCATCTTAGCCCTAGCACACGTGGTACATGCTGACACATACGAGACCACGTCCTGTCGGATTTTGGGCCACCAAAACCAACGCGACACCAACTCCAAGGTACCCCTAACCCCTGGATGGCCAGCCAGGACAGCATCATGATGCTCACCCAACACCTTTAGGCGAAGATGGAGTGGTACAAACGATTTGTTAATGGGAAGCTCTGGTGGTACTTCCTCCTGAGCCTCGGCAATCTCAGCCTCAACCTCGGTCGTGAGAGCTGAGACCACTACACCCTTTTGGAGGATGGGTACCGGATCTTCCCGAGGTTCTCCCCCCAGAAAACACCTGGATAAAGCATTCACCTTAGTGTTCTTAGACCCCGGTCGGTAAGTAACAAAAAGGTTGAACCGCGTGAAAAACAATGCCCACCGAGCCTGCCTGGGGGACAGATGCTTGGCTGACTCTAAATAAGGCAGATTTTTATGGTCAGTGATAACTGTAACCTGGTGGACTGACCCCCTCCAAGAAGTGTTGCCATTCCTCAAAAGCCAACTTGATAGCCAACAATTCCCTGTTGCCGATATCGTAGTTACATTCAGTGGGCGACAGTTTCTTGGAAAAGTAGGTGCATGGACGCAACTCGCCCAAGGATGAGCCTTGTGACAGCACCGCCCCCACTCCAACCTCAGACGCATAAACTTCCACAGTAAATGGTTTCGATACGTCCGGTTGCACCAGAATGGGAGCCGAAGCAAAACTGTTCTTCAGAAATTCGAATGCGTGCACAGCAGCCTCAGGACAGGTGGAGAAATTGGTACCCTTTTTGACATGTCAGTAAGCGGTTTAGCAATGGTAGAAAAATCTTTGATAAACTTTCTATAATAGTTAGAAAACCCAAGGAACCGCTGAAGTGCTTATAGGTTATCAGGCTGTTCCCAACGCAGCACCGCTTGCACCTTAGGGGCGTTCATTTTAAACCCTGAAGCGGACACAATATAACCCAAGAAAGGCAACTCCTGAACCGAAAATACACATTTCTCAAGTTTTGCATAGAGCTTATTCTCTCTGAGAAGCTGTAACACCTGCCTAACATGCTCTAAATGAGTATCACGGTCGCATGAATAAATGAGAATGTCATCTAGGTACACAATAACGAATTTCCCCAGGACATGCGAGAACACATCATTTATGAAATGTTGAAATACTGCAGGTGCGTTTGTCAACCCAAATGGCATCACCAAATTTTCAAAATGACCCTCAGGAGTATTAAAAGCCGTCTTCCACTCATCACCTTGACGAACTCTTATGAGGTTGTACGCCCCCTGAGGTCAAGCTTGGAGAACCACTTAGCACCTGCCACCTGGTTGAACAAATCAGGTATCAGTGGCATAGGTTATGAATCATGAACCGTAATCTGGTTTAACTCCCTGAAATCCAGACACGGGCGTAGTCCGCCATCTTTCTTCTTAACGAAGAAGAACCCCGCTGCCACAGGCGAGGACGAAGGCCTGATGTGCCCTTTGCTCAAACTCTCAGCAATGCAGTCTTTTAAAGCTTGCCTCTCAGGAACAGAAATGTTAAACATCCTAGCTTTCGGCAATTTGGCCCCTGGTTTAAACCTAATAGTACATTCATAGGGGCGATGTGGTGGCAATTCTGAGCAACCCTTCTCTGAGAACACATCCACGAAATCCAGCAGTGACTCAGGAATGCTAGGAGTCACAGCGGACACACATGTGGCCAGGCAATTCTCCTGGCAGAATCCACTCCACTCCACTGGATTATGTCCTGAGTTTTCCAGTCAATCACCGGGTTGTGCATAGATAACCATGGAAAATCCAAAACCATTTGTGCAGGAAGATTACTGAGTACCCTACATGTAACCTGCTCGAAATGTAGGACCCCAATGTGGAGTTTCACCTCAGCCACAAACTCAGTAATCTCCCCCTGTGGGAGAGGAGCAGCATTGATGGTGACCACCCGGATAGGATGAGGCAGTTTTTCGACCGTGAACCAGGCCGTGCGCGCAAACTCCTCATCAATGAGATTAGTGGCCGAACCACTATCCACAAAAACAGTGATTGGCAGCTCTCTGCCAGTGACCATAACTCTGGCAGGGAGCATACATTGAGAGACCACAATGGAAGATATGTATAAGCTCAGATTAGCCTCTTCCACACCCTCTGAGCTTAGTAGTTTTCCGCCATTTCGCTTTTCTTAGATAACAGAGGACAAGCATTTACATAATGCCCATTTTTACCACAGCAAAAACAGGCTCCCTGCTTCCTGAGCGAGGGGGCTCGATGATGTGACACCCCTGCTATTTGCATAGGCTCCGTGGGCTCACCTGCAGCAACCTCACGTGCACCTATGCCCTCCCCCATAGGCGGTGTCTCTTGCACCTCCTGACGCAAACGGCGATCAATGTGGACAACAAGACTCATAGCAGACTCTAGAGAAGCAGGAGTCTCATACATCTGGAGGGCTTGTTTAACCCTTCTCAAAAACCCCATGAACAAACTGACTCCGCAGCGCCGGGTCATTCCATTGCGTGTCCACCGCCCAGCTGCAAAATTCAGAACAGTAATCCTCCGCCATTCGCTCCCCTTGGCAGAGAGCGCGAATTTTAAATTCTGCTAGAGCCATTCTGTCAGGATCATCATAAATGAGCCCAAGAGCAGAAAAAAAACTCCACTGAGTTAAATGCAGCTGAATCAGATGGTAAAGAAAATGCCCAAGCTTGGGGTTCTCCGTTCAGTAATGACAATACCAGGCCCACACGCTGAGCCTCTTTACCTGAGGAAATCGGGCGCATACGAAAATATAATTTGCAAGCTTCATGAAAAATAACAAATTTACTGTGTTCCCCAGCAAACCTCTCAGGTAAAGGGATCTTTGGCTCTGCAACTCTACCTGCAGTTTCAGCTTGCACATTAGATACTACTAGACACTGTTGTTGAACCGCCCCTTCAACTCAGTGACCTGTAAGGACAGCGCCTCCAATTGGCGGGTTATTGAAATCATGGGATCCATGGAATACAAAATTTTGGGGCTGATTATAATGTCACAGGGTTACTGGGTAGACTAAAGCTGGTTACCCGGGCCCCTGCGATATCCCTCAGGCTAGGGAAAACCCTGTCTGTCCCTCTCCCAGAATTTACACTGATGGTGTGCTTGTCTGGGCCACCAGGCCTGACCCTGACTCCTGTTTCAGCCCTATGCTGAAACCTCCACCTGCCACCCAGTGATTAGACCACACACCAACCCCCACAGAAACCACAGACAGGGAAAACTAAAAACGCACCACGCCGCAGACACACAGGAAAACACTATAATGTGCACAGGGCAAAACAAATACAAATATAGGAAGGAGAAATAGGACAAAGGATAATACACCACCACATACGATATTTCTTCTCCTAGACCACCAATCCAGACCGAAATCACCAGGCACAAGACACAAGCTATAATCGGTGACACCCAAAGTCCAGCAGAACTATTTAAAGGCAGTGGACGTGACCCAGTCTCCAACCCGAGTACCAGCTAGATTAACCCCGGACCACCTAGATAAAATCTAGCTGGCACCACTGAGCGTATAGTGGACGAATGCGGAATTACCGCTGTTTGTCGGACGCACTAGAGTGAATAGCGTCCGACATGACAGTTGAGTTCCTTTGTGAAGTACCTGTGTGGAAGGCAGTGGCAGCCTGTTCTTCTTGCTGCAGTTTTATTATATTGAAAGCTCACCCTGCCAAAGTGTCTAAACATACTGTACAATTGTGTTCTAAAATAATGTACACAATCCATGCCATACATTTTCTTTGTTCAGTATGTGGACAGCAGCTAGAAAAATGTTTTTTTAAGTATTCACTTTATACTTACCATATTTTTCAGATTATACGATGCACTTTTTTCCCCAACTTGGGGGGGGGGGAATGGGGGTATGTCTTATAATTTGAATATACCTTTACGGGCTGCAGTGGAGCGGGATCCCAAGGTCGCTACTAGTGATGGCAAGAGTGGGGCAATGCTGCAGTCATCAAGGTAGGAGGAGGGGGTGTTCAGAGGTGCGACACTGCAGGTGTTCAGTGAGTTTGTGAAAGCCTGGAGCCCCTGCACTTCTATCGTTTACATTGTGGTGGACTCCAGGAAAATGCCCACGGGGGCAACGCATGTGCAGATGGAGATCTCGTTTCATGAAATCTTGGTGCAAAGATCTCCATCTGTGCATGCGCCGCTCCCCGGTGACCATTTTCCTGGAGTGTACTGCAATGTAAGCCATGGAATTGCAGGGGCTTCTGGCTTTCACAAAATGCAGTCAGAGCCCCTGTTCACTGCTGTCTGGTCATGGAAGACCATTTCACCAAGATGTTTCATTTTCAGGACTTCATCTGCTCCACAGCTGGCTCAAGTATTTTTTAAGGAAATTTTCTGGTTCGACAGTTGTGCAGCTCACATAGTGTTTGACCCTTGCATACAATTGGTTTCCAGGTTCTGTAGGTTCTAAAACTCTATTTATACTGCTCCTCTGCTTATTACCCTCAAAGTGATGGGTAAACAAGAGGAAACAAATCAGCTGGACTTTCTTACATGGGATAAATTTGCCAAGAACATTTCAGTTTCAGAGTGTTCTGAGAAATTTCCCTTTCTCACAATGCATGGTAGAGAGCCTTGTTCTCCTTTACAAATCGCATCACTGCAGTGAGCAGTGTCTTTTAGGACGTTCATAACATCTTGACTGAGGTGCAATTTCATATGGTTTGGCTTTCCACCAAAAACATCTATTTAAAGATTCAGTGAAGCTGATTTGAGTTTATCAGACATTCCACATTATTCAGCAAAGCAAACTAATCAATTTACCCCAATTTACCCCTTAAATTAACTGTCATGCTAAAAATTCCTAATGTTTTTTATACCCCCTTAATACTTCCCTAGTTCATCAATAAATTCTCTTGTGATGTAAGGCAGCACCTGCTTCTACCATTAACTCTTACATGGAGTATTAGAAGAACCAACTTCTGGACTGTAAGGAGATAATTGGGAATCTTTTCTGCTTAATATACTGTATTGGATACTGTCCTGAAGAGGGATGCTGGGTTTCTAAAAAGTAATTTAATACTCCAATCTTTTTCTGGAGATTTCATGCCAGACACCCTCTTTCCTCTGTTTTAGACTCTCCTGGGAGGGGCCCTAAAATGTCCCTGTCCTGTCTCAGGTGCTGGGACTTGTTTCCTTTTGTATGTCTGGCTTTCTTTGTAATCCACCAGGCAGATGTTGACTCAGCAAACACCTCTGAGATTATCACCCAATGACTTTAAAGGCCATGTGCACACGCTCAGTATTTTTCGTGTTTTTTTCGCTATAAAAAAGTGATAAAAACGCGAAAAAAACGCTAACATATGCCTCCTATTATTTACAGTGAATTCCGCATTTTTTGTGCAAATGTTGCATTTTTTCCGCTAAAAAATCGCATCGCGGAAAAAAAAGCAACATGTTCATTAAATTTGCGGAATTGCGGGGTTCCGCACACCTAGGAATGCATTGATCTGCTTACTTCCCGCACGGGGCTGTGCACATCATGCGGGAAGTAAGCAGATTATGTGCGGTTGGTACCCAGGGTGGAGGCGAGGAGACTCAACTCCACGGACTGGGCACCATATAATTGGTAAAAAAAAAAAGAATTAAAATAAAAAATAGTCATATACTCACCTTCGATGGCCTCCGGAGTCTTCCCGCCTCTCCGGTGCATGCTGCCGCTTCGGTTCCTATAGCAGGTGTGCGGTGAAGGTCCTGCGATGACGTCGCGGTCTTGTGATTGGTCGCGAGACCGGTCATGTGACCGCTCACGTGACCGCGACGTCATGGAAGGTCCTGCACACACACAGCATCTATAGGAACGGACGCCGCTGAGGAGATCCGCTGTCTGCAGGTGAGTATAACCATTTTTTTTATTTTTTTTATTATTTTTAAACATTCTATCTTTTACTATAAATGCTGCATAGGCAGCATCTATAGTAAAAAGTTGGTCACACTTGTCAAACACTATGTTTGACAAGTGTGACCAACCTGTCAGTTTTCCAAGCGATGCTACAGATCGCTTGGAAAACTTTAGCATTCTGCAAGCTAATTTCGCTTGCAAAATGCTAAAAAAACGCGAAAAAAACGCAAAAAAAAAATGCAGATTTCTTGCAGAAAATTTCCGGTTTTCTTCAGGAAATTTCTGCAAGAAATCCGGACGTGTGCACATACCCTAAGGGCGCTGGATTATGGTAAAAGACTTGTTAGAAAGCTCAGCACCACCTTTCAGTGTCTCCATTTGCCTGTGTATGACTCTGCTCTTCCCTCCTGCCCTCTTCAAAGAGTATAATAGTCTGAACATAGACTACTGTACTGTACTGTACTGTAGTATGAACATTACACCTCACTATGTTGGCAGTCTATCTTGTCTTGGGCAAGGTGGAGATGAACCTTTTTTTCAAAGTAAATGATAATTTTAGATGGTGGAGGGGGAGAATAGTCTCAAAATTAGAGAAAGAAGAATTTTTTAATAAGATGCATTATAAAGTTTCTATTATTCACCTACACTCTAGATTTATGCAACTTTTTTGGAAAGTACAGTTTCCATTTAAGCCTCATGAACATGGCAAAGTGCTTGTATGGCAGTAAATGGAGTCTGGTTTGACATAGTACTATAAGACCCTACAGGATTTCTTAGGCTACGGTGCAATGCTCTGTAGAATTCCAGATCCTGGGTCTCCACTATAAGCAATCACTTTGTAAGAGCAGATCATGAAACTAATTTTGCAGTTTGAGTTGGAATCTAACAGTAAAAATGTCTGACTGCTTTTGAATTGAATATGAAAGTAAAGCAAGTCTAAGTTCCATCAAAATGGAACCTTGAATGTGGCAACAAGCTGAGTTGAGTTTTCAGCATAGGCAAATACTTAAAGGCACACAATCAACACACTGGCGCTTCCAAGTACATGGTAACCAGAGCTGCTGGGAGTTGGACAAGTTGTGTGTGGCTGCCTGTCTGAATATTGGTTAGAAATGGAAATAGCAACAAAACTCCCGCGCCATAGCACCTGATAGTAATAAATGACCAGTAGATATAAAATAAAAGAAACCTAAAATATGGTGTAGATACATACATGGCAATACCTATGTACCACAGCCCAGCACTGACTGACAGCCGGCTCAGCAGTGTATGTGCTGGCTGTCAGTCAGTGCCGGATCATGGTTATAGCTGCTGCTCACTATGTACTGAGAGGTGACTGAAGCCATGCCTCTATAACTGAAAGTCGGAGGCTGCCGGAAGGAATAAAGTTAATTTCCTCTTGGTATCTGTGCTCTTAATGCGGCAGCACAACTTGTTAAGATCAGTCTTGGTGAATATGTCAATTTGTTTTATTCTACTTTACTTAGTTACAGAGTTTCGATGCAAATACACAAATAATCTTCCCCAATGAGTGAATCCACTATACTGAAATTACTGTAAATTATGCATACAAAGCAATACTAGCAGACAACGTTTCCAGGATTGGAACAATTTACCACAAACAAAACAATTTCTACTGTGGCAGCTATCTTTTTATGCATGCCCATCCTTGACAACAGCCATATCAATATGTATTGGAACAATTATGGGAGTCTTCCCAGGAGCTAATGCTCATGATCGCTAATAATTAGTGTTGAGCATTCCGATACTGCAAATATCAGGTATCGGCCGATATTCGCTGTATCGGAATTCCGATACCGAGTTCCGATATTTTTGTGATATCGGAAATCGGAATCGGAAGTTCCTATAAGTTCCCAGGCATGTGCGGTGCGTATGGTTCCCAGGGTCTGGAGGAGAGGAGACTCTCCTTCAGGCCCTGGGATCCATATTCATGTAAAAAATAAAGAATAAAAATAAAAAATATGGATATACTCACCCCTCCGACGGACCCGGACCTCAGCCGTGCAATCAGCAGCCTCTGTTCCTAAGAATGCAGTGAGTGTAGGACCTCGATGACGTTGCGGCTTGTGATTGGTCGCGTGAACGGTCACATGAGCGGTCACGTGACCTATCACAAGCCGCGACGTCATCGAAGGTCCTTCACTCTGCATTCTTAGGAACGGAGGCAGACGCTTGCAGCGATGACAGCCAGGGGCCGTCCGAGGGTGAGTATATCCATATTTTTTATTTTTATTCTTTTTTTTTTCATGAATATGGATCCCAGGGCCTGAAGGAGAGTTTCCTCTCCTTCAGACCCTGGGAACCATCCAGGATCACTTCCGATATTTGTGTCCCATTGACTTGTATTGGTATCGGGTATCGGTATCGGCGATATCCGATATTTTTTGGATATCGTCCGATCCAATCCGATACCGATACTTTCAAATATCGGAAGGTATCGCTCAACACTACTAACAATCAAGAGCACCCCTCTAGGGGATCACTGTAAGGTATAAATATTCTTGTTTAAAGCAAATCTTCTGCCTGATGGCATAAAAAGCTGACACAGGCTTTATTATCAACCATGATGGGCTAGTGCACATGACCGTTTTTTCAGTCCAAGAATTAAAAAAAGTATCGCTCTCAGACCAATGTTATTCAATGGGCAGTGCAGATGAACAATTTTTTCCATTGACGGAATCTGAATGTGAAAAAAAATCACAGAATGCAGGACTTTTCTTAAAGAATCGGATGAGACCCATTCAAGTCTATGGGTGTGAAAAGTACGGTGCCACAGTACCGCATCCAATTTTTATGGCTACATTGCAGTTCTGTAACATAGGAAATTGTAACCGGTCTTGTAAATTATGAATATCTGCCGCTATTGCATGCGGACTGCACATGGATAAAAAGTGAGTGAAAATTGTCTCACTTTCCTGGATGCAACTCTAAGCAATTGATATATACTGAAGTGTGATGATGGCCTAACAGGAAGAATTAGAAGCAAAATAGCAATACAAGCAACTCACATTTGCATCTTGGCTTTTCTTAATAAAGAAATCAAAGATTTTCTGATAGCATGTGGTTCACCAATAAAGTTTCCATAACTTTGACACAAAGAAAAAAAAGGTATGTGAGCGGATATTAATATTAGGAGAAGCAATAGTAATGGCATGTAGCGTTATTATTCATAGATCAATTTCATTTATACATGCTTTGCGATGTTTTGGTTACTGTGGTAATTTAGTGGTATATGTACTATTAAAAACATTTGTCAAAGTTTGTAGCAAAGTGTTCTGCACATTTTTGATGTTTCCTGAAGTTTTTGATCATGAAAAGGCATAAACACACTAGCCCATTGTCTCAATATCTACATACCAGTAAAGAACCACTTGCAGAGTCATATAAATTCGTAGTTGCAAGGTATAAAAAATGTCATTAATATATTTAGATTTTATAATTTGATTGTACCTAGGTCATCTTTTTCCAAAATTAACCTGTCTTGGTATATTTTAATCCAACCTAGGTCTTAAATGAAACCTTTAAATATATCTGGGGCAACTAAACTACCCATATAATGATATGCAGAGGTATTTTAGCACCATGGTTGCCAACTTGACTTGTTATTATTTTTGGACGACTTACCAAAAAATTACGAACAGACAATATTTTTTATGGACACATTGGAGAATCATAATAAATCATTATAATTACAAACGAGCCATGTCTACAGCCCATCATTCTGATAACAAGACATCAGCTGCATGCATTGTGAACTGTAAAATGAGGATAATTACATTAAAAATAATTTTCCAATTTCCTTTTTGATGACTCTTCATTTGCGAATCCCAGTGCCTGTTTGGATACTCAGACAAAGCATAATCAGGGGCCAGAGGCTGCGGTCACTCATCCAACCCCTCCCCCTTCCCTGAAGCGTTATCAGTGACACCCATTTCAGGAATTGGAGTAGTTCCTGCTCTGTCACTGTGTGATGTGCACAATGACAGTGCGCTCTCTAGTCCACTCAGAGCAGCAGTAATGAGCAAGCAACAAAGTGCACTGTTAGTGCGCATTGTAAGGCCACGTTCACATGTTCAGCATTTGGTCAATATTTTACCTGAGTTTTTGTAAGCAAAAGCCAGGAGTGGGTATAAAATGCAGAAGTGGTATATGTGTTTCTATTATACTTTTACTCTGATTGTTTTACTGTTTTAGCTTACAAATACTGATGTAAAATACTGACCAAATTCTGAACGTGTGAACGTGGCCTAAGATGAGAACCCTGAAAAAATTCTATTTCAAATTGTCAGGGGTCCAGGAAGGATAGTTTTCTGCTGCCAAAATTAAAGTCCTCTCATGAATAGGACTAAAGTTGGCCAAACATGCGTATATTAGCAGAAACAGCCAATAGTCTTGCATATGGGGCTTCCTGACACCGCTCAAAAGGATGATATTGGGGGAGAGAAGTATCTAGCCTGCTGAATTTCAACAGCCTATCATTTTATCCTCCCAGTCTGACAGCAGCTTTCTCATGGAGAAATCAGACAGGAGCTCTCAGTCAATCCAATATTCCTGTGAATAGGTGAGTCAGGAGACATAGCTATTGGCCGACAGCTATCTAATGTATATGGGGGGGGGGTATTTACAATATTTGCCATATTTCTCCCCATCTTTCTGCAGTATCCTACACCTCTGTGTGTTTTATATGGTGATAAGGTGTTAATATGCATATTCTTCTTTTGTAGAATTTTTGTTTTCTTATATAATTTTCAATATTTTTATTTTGAAAAATAAAATATCTTCTATAGCACATGTTTCTCTTTTTTCATATTTCATTGATTTTCATGGTACTCTTTCTTTTTCTTCAGTTTATTATTTTTATATATAGCTCTGGGTTAGAGTTGTTTTCTTTTCTTTTACGCAACATCTTCCGGAGAATGTGACCTATGATGCTATTGACAACACATATAGTATTGTAAGACCTTGTTTCCCTTAGTAACAGAAAATAGTAATGAAAAGAGTTTGTCTTGAGAAATCTAATATGAGTCATTTTGTCTTCAATTGGACCACTGAGTTTACTCAGATCATCTCTGAGGACTGATGTAATAGAAAATAAATTGTTACTATTCGCTCCTACAGCTCAAGGCATAACGTCAGATGCATTGCAGTTTAATGCAACATCACCAAGAATAGGAGAGTAATACCTATTTGGAATGATGGCTTGATCCATCATCTTCCATCAATATTCCACCTTTAACAATTCCTTGTTTTCTTCAATGAAGACATAGCTAGGATTTATACTATATGAATCCTGCCTCTGGTATTTGAGCATACAAGTAAGGAGCAAGTTGTGTATTTATTGGAAAACAGGGGCACTATTATAGTCATAGAGATGCAGTATTCAGTTTTCTGTACTGCAGATCTTTAAGACAGTTTTTAATAAGTGGGAGCCATTCGAGTGAATTAAAAATTCTTCTTGAATTCAACAAAAGTCCATACTCTCCAGAACAAAATGGTAGTCAGCTGGCTGCCATTTTTGCTGAACCACAGAGGGCCAGCAACAGATAGAAAAGAAAAGGCAAAAACAAACAAATGTTTAAATCTCTGGCCACCTCCAGTGTTCATCCTCTCCTGTACTGTCCTCGGAAAATCTTCAAACCATGTCATAACTGCCCAGCATAAGATTCCGGCACATGTCGTCATGGCCTTACAAAGTGCAAGCACAGAGATGTCCCAGGCCTAGTCATGGTCAGAAGTCCCTGCATATAGAGTTTGAATAGACCCGAGATGCCTCTGTGCATGTGTAATGTAAGGTTGTGGCTACGTCATGTGCAGTGAGCGTGACCTTGCAATATGCACTGTCGGCTGAAACTTTCAGACGTGACTTGATATGTGTATGTGTCATCATGGGCCTTGTCTCAGCATGGAAGTCCTGGTCTAGTGTGAAGGTGTAGTGCTCATCAGTGGTAAGATGTGCCAAGAACTGTACCAGGGACAGTGTGTAGCGGAGGTAAACTGGGAGGTAAGTATCAGTCGTAATTTTTTTTTATTACTATTATGTAACTTATGTTTATTATGCCCTGGTGTCTCCCTAGACCCAAGTGCGTTACAATGGACATTCAATTAGTGAATCAAATTTTCCAGTAACATTCAAAACTCATGATATCCGCTTATCTCTAACCTAAACGATATGGCAACTGAAAGTGATAACATCTTTTACTAAATCCATTCAGAGTTGCATGCTTTAAAGCTTAAAACACATACATAACATTTAAACATTTATAAAAAAAAATCTACTAAAGCATCACTCCAGTGGTTTTTTTTTTGCACTGCCAGAGTGGCGTTTTACAGTAAATGTTATTCCCCTGCCCCCGTCTCATACCCACCTGGCACCGCCTTCGTCATTTTACAGCATCACTCCCCTTGGTCTCCTGAGAAAAGTGATCTGCTGGCCTCTCAAATTTTTCATGGAGCGGCACAAAGGTCACTTTTCAATACAAGTCTATGAGAGCCTCGTTCTGTCTCTCATAGACTTGCATTGAGAGCTTGTGACGTAGTTTCTGACTTACGGACAGTCAGAAGCTGGCCTCACAAGATGGGGCCGAGAGACCGGAGCGGTTCCAAAAAATGGGGAAGACACCAGATGATAAGTAGATGACCAGGGGCAGGGGACTTCCATTTAAAAGCACCACACCAGCACTGAAAAAAACAGCTGAAGTGGTGATTTAAATGCATCTCTGGTTGCAGCAACTACAAGATGGCACTGGATTAAATCATGCATATAGCATAAATCACAATTATTTTGTAGCTAACAAGTACAATGAGCTTAGTAATACTAGTAAAAGCTACCCTAGCAAGACACTAGTGACATTATAATACATAAATAATATTGACATGTCACCACAAGGTCCAAATAATGAGCAAAAATACATGACAGCAAGGAGTGAGTCAGAAAATTCATATTGCAATAATGTGTCCACAAAATTTTGAAAATATCTGATGTACCACTGATAACAACATACAATGTGTTAGGCGTCGGGATTATTCCTCTGCACAGGATAGATCCCAAGCCTTATCTTCCTCTGCGGTCTCCCATTTAGTCTCGACCGCAGTGGATGCTGCACAGCAAAGATGTCAGTCTCAGCATCTTGTTCAGTCTTGGGCTGTGCACATTGCTACCACTCTCCAGGTTCAGCTATGGTAACTAATAATAGATAGCTGAGAGCTGTCATCCTGAGACTAAGTCCAGGATTCGCTCTACTGAGCATGCTCAGGAGGTGGCAACCTCTCTTTGGTGGTCGGTCATCAGCTGCTCAGGTCCTGTGCTGGCTCCGGACTGGCCCGCGAGTAAGGTCCTGTCTTATTGGCACAGTCTATAAAAGGATCTTTGGCATGCCCGTCGGTGCACTAAGATCATTTATGTTATATGTGTGTGTGGAACACTACTGTAGTATGGACTTGTTTGTGTGTGCTCAGGGCAGGTGTATAGCCTTTAGAATTCTGGCACCTCCGGAGAGGAGTTCGTGTGTGTGCAAATGCTGTGACTGTGTCCACTACCTGTTTCCTTGCTCCTGAGAGGGTTGTGTTCACCTGTGAAGTAACAGAGGATTTCACGTAGAACCATTTTCACTTGCGTGGCATCTAGCTGCGCCATACTGTTTAGGGACAGCTGTATTTCTGTCTCTACCCCTCTGTGAAGCTAACAGATTTGGGTAATTAGTTTCTATTCACACAGGGTGACATTTTCAAAACATTTTCCATATGTTTTCCAGATCACTTGCCGTACGCTTCCGCTATTGTTTCCTAGCTGAGGTTTTTCATCTCCGCACGATGGACCCCGGGTTGCGATAGCACTTTATCTTAATTTATATTTAGTGCAATCAGCCAACCCTAACGGTATCTTAGCGCCAGGGTCTGGCTAGCAATAGCAGAATAACAGTGTTTATAGCGGAACATTCAGCAGTTGGAGGGCAGGTTTAGCATGCGACTTCAGCCGTGGATGTTACCGCGGTAGCGGCTCATGCAGCCTATGAAGCTGCGTCTCATGTGTCCACTGCCACCTCTGTTCTGTCCCTCTCTCATCTCCATCAGCCCGTTAAGTTTACAGGTGACAGTAAAACCTCTAGAGAATTCGTGAACCAGTGTGCTATACATTTGGAGCTACTGGCGTCACGTATCCCATCCGAACGGGCTAAGGTCGGATTCGCGATCTCCGTGTTAACAGACAGAGTATTGGAGTGGGCAACGCCGCTGTGGGAGTGCAATGATCAGGTGGTGCAGAGCGTCTTGTGTTTTTTGAGCTCCTAAAGCAGGTCTTTTTAGGGCCTCGTGTCACCCACAAAACTGTGCTCCAACATCTGGCTTTAACTCAGGGCTCCTCCATGGTCAGTCATTACGCCATCCGCTTCCAGACTCTAGCCTCTGAGTTGGAGTGGCCAGATAAAGTTCTTATCCCTCTCTTCTGGAAGGGACTGGTTGATCATGTAAAGAATGCTCTGGCCATCAAGGAGATTCCTGCGAAACTGAAGGAGTTAATTTCTGTCTCCACTCACATCGACCTTCGTCATTCTGAGCAAGGGTTGGAGGGAGCTCAGTGTCGGCAGAGGTTTCGGCTGTCTCCAAACTTCGCCAAGCCTCTAGAATCTCCGGTCCAGGTTCTGGAGCCGCAGGACGCCATGGAGATTTCTTGAGCGGTACACAAGTCTCTCCCGCTCGAGCACCTCCGATCTGCCATTTTAGTAGGCAGTCTGGTCATTATGCCAGCAAGTGTCCCCAGCGGCAGGGAAACAGCTGCGTATATTGGCCATAAGAGGAGGCTCACTAGACATGGTGACATTTTCCTCCAAAATTACTTTTAAGGTGACACTGTCCTATGGGTCAGTCTCTCTCCATGCAGAGGCTTGTGTGGATTCCGGGGAAGAGGGTAATTTTATGTCCTCTTCCTTTGCTCTACGGCACGCAATACCCCTGGTCATTCTCTCCAGGCCCATTACCATTAAAGTGGTTAATGGTTCTATGTTACTCACTCAGATCACCCATCAAACCATTCCCCTTTCCCTCGAAGTTTCTCTAAAACTTTGGGAGTTAATCTCCTTGCTCATCATCCATGAGGGTATTGATGAGGTGTTGCTGGGTATTCCCTGGTTGCACCATCATTCACCTCATATCGATTGGGCCACAGGAGTATACACGGATGGAGTAAAACATGCCAGGGACAGTGTCTCAAGGTCCAAGTTTAGGTTGGGTCATCCGAGGTTCCCGCAGATCTAACCTTGCTACCAAAGCATTATTAGCAGTATGCGGACGTACTCTCTAAAAAAGCCAAGGAGACTCTCCTTCCCCATCATCCCTATGATTGCCCAATAGACCTCATCCCTGGGGCTACAGGGAGTATACAAGGATGGAGTAAAACATGCCAGGGACAGTGTCTCAAGGTCCAAGTTTAGGTTGGGTCATCCGAGGTTCCCGCAGATCTAACCTCGCTACCAAAGCATTATTAGCAGTATGCGGACGTACTCTCTAAAAAAACCACGGAGACTCTCCTTCCCCATCGTCCCTATGATTGCCCGATAGACCTCATCCCTGGGGCAGAGTCACCTGGTGGGCGTGTTTACTCTTTGTCACTCCCGGAGACTGAGGCAATGTCGGAGTACATAAAGGAGAATTTGGTGAGGGGTTTTATTAGGAAATCGGTGTCTCCGGCTGGAGCCGAGTTCTTCTTTGTTCAAAAGAAAAATAGGGAACTTCGTTCCTGCATAGTTATATGAGTCTGAATGCCATCCCCATCAAGAAAAAATATATCCTCTGCCACTCATCTCCGAGCTGTTTGACAAACTGAGGGTTGTGAGGATATTTACCAAGTTAGATCTGCGAGGCGCCTATAATCTAATACACACTTGCGAGGGTGATGAATGGAAGATGGTGTTTAACACCCGGGACCGGCATTACGAATACTTGGTTATACCATTCGGTCTCTGTAATGCCCCGGCCGTCTTCCAGGACTTCATTAATGACATCCACATCGGTAGTCGTCTATTTGGATGACATCCTTATTTTTTCTCCTGATCTGGATCTCATCATAGAGATGTTGAACAAATATAGCACAAAAAGAGGATTCAGAGACCCTCCAAAAATTCAGAAACCAGCAAAAAGGCAGAGATGCTTACCTGCCTAGGCCTACAAACAAATGCACTATCAGGATGAAGTGGACCCATGTGGTTAAGATGGCGGCAACACAGGTGCAGAAATACCAATGAGGCAACCACTCACAACCTACCAAACTAATGGAGAGGGTGGCTGCTTGGCATATTACTGCCCATAAAAGACTTTTATGTGGCGCTGATCACACAATGGAGATGCACAGCATGCAGGTTAACAGCCTAGTAGTGACACCCTTCTATTAGTTCAGGCAGGCTGCCCAGCGCTATCCAAATGCATCCCATGTGAACGACACAACAGTTTAAGAGACTGAATGGGCCCAATTGCACCCCGAAAAAAGTGCAAAAAACACATAAAAAATATACGTAAGGTATTAGTTTAAATTTTGGCCAAAATACGCCAGCTCGTAACCCCTGTCTCGGGTCCCCAAGCTTACAAGTCCAAACGCTAAACAAATATAGCACAAAAAGAGGATTCAGAGATCCTCCAAAAATCATAGAGATGTTGCCAGAGTCTTTGAACTCTTGCGTGCCAACTCTCTCTATGCCAAACTTGAGAAGTGTGTCTTTGAGCCTTTCTTTGGCTATATCATCTCAGCCCAGGGTTTGGATATGGATCCTACAAAGGTGGAATCGGTGTTGAACTGGCAGGAGCCACATTCCTTTAAAGCAGCGCAGCGCTTTATGGGATTTATTAAAAACTACTGCCAGTACATTCCCCACTTCTCTACTCTGGCGGCTCCCTTGGTAGCCCTCACCAAGAAGGTAGCTAACCCTAAGCTATGGTCTAAAGGGGTCTCTGAGGCCTTTGTCTCCTTAAAGTTTCATTTTGCTAGGGCTTCTGTGTTACATCGGCCACATGTGGATAAGCCTTTTATTCCGGAGGTGGATTCCTCTTCCTTCGGTGCGGGAGCTGTGCTATACCAGAAGGATGCTAACTAGTGATGAGCGAGTATACTCGTTGCTCGGCTTTTCCCGAGCATGCTCAGGTGATCTCCGAGTATTTGTAAGTCTTCAGAGATTTTGTTTTCATTGCCTCAGCTGCAGGATTTACAGCTGATAGGCAGCTTGAATACATGTGGGGATTCCCTAGCAACCAGGCAACCCCCACATGCACTCAGGCTGGCTAGCAGCCATAAATCATGCAGCTGCGTCAACAAAAACTAAATCTCTGAGTAGTTACAAATACTTGGAGACCACCCGAGCGTGCTTGGGAAAACCTGAGCAACGAGTATACTTGCTCATCACTAATGCAAACAGTCGGAAATGGCCCTGCTTCTTCTTCTCTAAGTCTTTATCACCGGTGGAAAATAATTATTCCATCGGGGACAGGGAGCAACTGGCCATGAATTTGGCCTTCTCCAAATGGAGATATCTCCGGGAGGGAGCTCGGCAGCCCTTTCAGGTGTTCATGGACCATAAGAATCTGCTCTATCTGCAGACGACCCAACGATTGAATTTTCACCAGGCCAGGTAGTCTCTATTCTTCTCCCGTTTTAAGTTTACCATACACTTTCTCTCAGGGGAGAAGAATTTACAGGCTGATGCCTTGTCCCGTTCCGTCTTCTCTTCCGAAGAAGGGGACAAGCCACGGCTAATCATTCCCTTGGAGAGTCTGAAAATGGTGGCTCTGCTTTTGCTAGAGTCTGTGCCTCCGGGCAAGACTCTTGTACCACCGAACCTGCGGCCGGAGGTCCTCTCTTGGCTCACACATCTAAGTTTGGTGGGCACTTCAGGACAAAGAGGACTACTGAGCTTCTGGCGAGGTCATATTGGTAGCCGCGGATGGCACATGACATTAGGGACTACGTCCAGGCATGTGCTTTTTGTGCCAAGAACCGGCTTTCCCGGCAGAGGCTTGCTACATCCCCTGCCGGTGGCAGATAAGCCCTGGGAAATGGTCGGGATAGACTTCATTGTGGGCTTGTTGAAGTCCCGTAGCAATACTGTCATCTGGGTAGTCACCGATAATTTTTCCAAGATGGTACATCTAGTTCCCCTTCCATTTGTACCGTCGGCACGGGATCTGGCTTAGCTTTTCATGACGCATGTCTACCATCTCCACGGGATGCCTGATAAAATAGTCAGTGACTGAGGTCCTCAGTTTGCTTCTCGGTTCTGGAGAGAGCTCTGTCGCCTGCTCAGTATTAAGCTTAATCTCTCTTCGGCATATCATCCTGAGACGAACAGATTGATGGAGAGGGCCAATCAGAGTCTGGTCACATATTTGCAGTACTTTGTCTCTTTCGGGCATGATGACTGGGCATCCTTGCAACCATGGGCAGAGTTTGCCCTTAAAAATGCTGTTGATTAGGGTTGAGCGACTTTCATTTTTTTAAGATCGAGTAGGGTTTTGGGAAACCCGATTTTGTCCAGAGTCGAGTCGAGTGCAGTCGGCCGATTATCGCTAAAAGTCGGGGATCGACCGAAACACGAAACCCAATGCAAGTCAATGGGGAAGCATAGTCGGCAGTGAGTGGAGGCCAGGAAAACACCTACAGTGCCCATTTTAATGCCAAAAACATCCATTCTTGTTTCTGAAGCTTGCCAATCTTAATTAACTGTATAATAATAGTTGGGCATAGGGAATTGGGGGAAAGTTGTGGGGGGAGTAGGGCTGGCTCAAGTTTTTCGTGGGCCCAGGAAATGCGGACTACGTCACGGCGGTGTTGCAGGGAAAGGTAAGTATTTAAAAGTTGCAAGTGCTGTGATCCTGAGCAAGCAGGGGGGGCCCACTCGTTCGCATTGCCACTGGCACAGGGCCCCTCAAAGTACGGCGGTGTGTTTGCATGGCGGGGGCGCCTCCCACCAGCAGCGACACTTTTGCGTACTCTGAGGGGCCCTGTGCCAGTGACGTCGCCAACGAGTATGCCCCCCCACCTGATGAAGGAACCTGCACTTTCATCTGCACCTTCCTCTTTGTCCCTGTGTAAGGTGGTATAACATGCGGGAAGGGGAACCTTACTTTCAGCAGGGACAGATTCTGGCTGTGTAGAGTACAAGGGGAATGTAGTGGTCTAGGTCAATGTACCAGCAGACTCATTTAGCAGTGGCTGGGCAATGGGCAGGATGAGGAGGAAACAGATATAGGGCCAAAGAATAAAGTAGGCTACATGCAGTTCAAAATTGGTAACAGGACTAAACAGGCGGCATTGCTTTGTTCAGTGGAGTAGCAAACCCAAGAGCAGCAGACACTGTTTCAAGGGCCTAACCACACTAGTAGGCCAAATGCAGTTTAATATCTGATAGTATAGGGCGAAAGCCAGAATGTGGAAGCTCAGCTTTGTTCAGTTGAGGACAACACCAGGGAGGGGCAGACACCTTTAGTAGGCCGGAAAAGCCTATTGCATTTTTTAAAATGGTAATTTGGAGCAGAAGGTTGAAGCTCAGCTTTATTTAGTTGAGGGCAACACCAGGGAGGGGCAGAAGCCGTTAGTAGGCCCTAACCACCATTTTTTTTTTTTTTAAAACCACTTAATGAGAGCCGGAAGGTTGAAGCTCAGCTTTATTTAGTTGAGGACAACACCAGGGAGGGGCAGAAGCCGTTAGTAGGCCCTAACCACCATTTTTTTTTTAAAACCACTTAATGAGAGCCGGAAGGTTGAAGCTCAGCTTTATTTAGTTGAGGACAACACCAGGGAGGGGCAGAAGCCGTTAGTAGGCCCTAACCACCATTTTTTTTTTAAAACCACTTAATGAGAGCCGGAAGGTTGAAGCTCAGCTTTATTTAGTTGAGGACAACACCAGGGAGGGGCAGAAGCCGTTAGTAGGCCCAAACCACCATTTTTTTTTTTTTTAAAACCACTTAATGAGAGCCGGAAGGTTGAAGCTCAGCTTTATTTAGTTGAGGACAACACCAGGGAGGGGCAGAAGCCGTTAGTAGGCCCTAACCACCATTTTTTTTTTTAAAACCACATAATGAGAGCCGGAAGGTTGAAGCTCAGCTTTATTTAGTTGAGGACAACACCAGGGAGGGGCAGAAGCCGTTAGTAGGCCCTAACCACCATTTTTTTTTTAAAACCACTTAATGAGAGCCGGAAGGTTGAAGCTCAGCTTTATTTAGTTGAGGACAACACCAGGGAGGGGCAGAAGCCGTTAGTAGGCCCTAACCACCATTTTTTTTTTTTTTAAAACCACTTAATGAGAGCCGGAAGGTTGAAGCTCAGCTTTATTTAGTTGAGGACAACACCAGGGAGGGGCAGAAGCCGTTAGTAGGCCCTAACCACCATTTTTTTTTTAAAACCACTTAATGAGAGCCGGAAGGTTGAAGCTCAGCTTTATTTAGTTGAGGACAACACCAGGGAGGGGCAGAAGCCGTTAGTAGGCCCTAACCACCATTTTTTTTTTTAAAACCACATAATGAGAGCCGGAAGGTTGAAGCTCAGCTTTATTTAGTTGAGGACAACACCAGGGAGGGGCAGAAGCCGTTAGTAGGCCCTAACCACCATTTTTTTTTTAAAACCACTTAATGAGAGCCGGAAGGTTGAAGCTCAGCTTTATTTAGTTGAGGACAACACCAGGGAGGGGCAGAAGCCGTTAGTAGGCCCTAACCACCATTTTTTTTTTTTTTAAAACCACTTAATGAGAGCCGGAAGGTTGAAGCTCAGCTTTATTTAGTTGAGGACAACACCAGGGAGGGGCAGAAGCCGTTAGTAGGCCCTAACCACCATTTTTTTTTTAAAACCACTTAATGAGAGCCGGAAGGTTGAAGCTCAGCTTTATTTAGTTGAGGACAACACCAGGGAGGGGCAGAAGCCGTTAGTAGGCCCTAACCACCATTTTTTTTTTTAAAACCACATAATGAGAGCCGGAAGGTTGAAGCTCAGCTTTATTTAGTTGAGGACAACACCAGGGAGGGGCAGAAGCCGTTAGTAGGCCCTAACCACCATTTTTTTTTTAAAACCACTTAATGAGAGCCGGAAGGTTGAAGCTCAGCTTTATTTAGTTGAGGACAACACCAGGGAGGGGCAGAAGCCGTTAGTAGGCCCTAACCACCATTTTTTTTTTTTAAACCACATAATGAGAGCCGGAAGGTTGAAGCTCAGCTTTATTTAGTTGAGGACAACACCAGGGAGGGGCAGAAGCCGTTAGTAGGCCCTAACCACCATTTTTTTTTTAAAACCACTTAATGAGAGCCGGAAGGTTGAAGCTCAGCTTTATTTAGTTGAGGACAACACCAGGGAGGGGCAGAAGCCGTTAGTAGGCCCTAACCACCATTTTTTTTTTTTAAACCATATAATGAGAGCCGGAAGGTTGAAGCTCAGCTTTATTTAGTTGAGGACAACACCAGGGAGGGGCAGAAGCCGTTAGTAGGCCCTAACCACCATTTTTTTTTTTAAAACCACATAATGAGAGCCGGAAGGTTGAAGCTCAGCTTTATTTAGTTGAGGGCAACACCAGGGAGGGGCAGAAGCCGTTAGTAGGCCCTAACCAAAGTTGAAGGCCAAATGCAGTTTAATTTCTGATACTATAGGCCGAAAGCCAGAAGGTGGAAGTTCCGATTTAGACAGTGGAGGACAATTTGAATTAGGGACTGCAGACAGACTTAGTAGGCTGTCCCCTGTGGACCATGCATCCACCACATTAACCCATTGCGCCGTAATGGACACGTAATCTTCCGTGGCCATGCCTACAGGTCCATGCGTCTGTTGTCAGGTGCACCTTTGTACTCACAGATTGCCAGAGTGCATGGACAATGCGGTCTTCTACATGCTGGTGGAGGGTTGGGATGGCTTTTCTCGCAAAAGAAGTGTCGACTGGTTAGCTTGTAGCGTGGTACAGCGTAGTCCATCATGGCCTTATTA
This sequence comes from Ranitomeya variabilis, assembly GCF_051348905.1. Taxonomy (NCBI): domain Eukaryota; kingdom Metazoa; phylum Chordata; class Amphibia; order Anura; family Dendrobatidae; genus Ranitomeya; species Ranitomeya variabilis. The sequence continues at coordinate 1,008,305,653 of NC_135232.1, read as the reverse complement.
ATAGTAAATAAAATATATAACTAGGCTCTATGAACTTTTAAATAGGTTCCAGGGGTACACGGGCAGCATTGGTGTGGTCAGTGGAGGAGTATTGCAAGTAGGGGCTGCAGACAGGCTATCAAAGGCCTAAAATAACAAACAGTAGGCAGTCATGGCAGTTTTACATCGGTTACATGGATACACAGGCAGGCACTCCAGGCAGCATTGTGCTCAGTGGAGGAGTATTGCAAGTAGGGGCCGCAGACAGGCTATCAAAGGCCTAAAATAACAAACAGTAGGCAGTCATGGCAGTTTTACATCGGTTACATGGATACACAGGCAGGCACTCCAGGCAGCATTGTGGTCAGTGGAGGAGTATTGCAAGTAGGGGCCGCAGACAGGCTATCAAAGGCCTAAAATAACAAACAGTAGGCAGTCATGGCAGTTTTACATCGGTTACATGGATACACAGGCAGCTAGGTGGTGAGTGGAGGAGTATTTAAAGTAAGGACCGCAGACAGGCTATCAAAGGCCTAACATAACAAACAATAGGCTCATGGCAGTTTTACAGCGGTTACATGGATACACGGGCAGGCAGCTTGGTGGTGAGTGGAGGAGTATTTAAAGTATGGACCGCAGACAGGCTTCGAAGGCCTAACACAATAAAATGGGCTGGCTGTAGGCACTTTAAAATTGGTTCCAGGGGTACACGGGCAGCAGTGGTCTGGTCAGTGGAGGCCTAGTGGAAGTATGGACCGCAGACAGGCTTCGAAGGCCTAACACAATAAAATGGGCTGGCTGTAGGCACTTTAAAATTGGTTCCAGGGGTACACGGGCAGCAGTGGTCTGGTCAGTGGAGGCCTAGTGGAAGTATGGACCGCAGACAGGCTTCGAAGGCCTAACACAATAAAATGGGCTGACTGTAGGCACTTTAAAATTGGTTCCAGGGGTACACGGGCAGCAGTGGTCTGGTCAGTGGAGGACTAGTGGAAGTATGGACCGCAGACAGGCTTCGAAGGCCTAACACAATAAAATGGGCTGGCTGTAGGCACTTTAAAATTGGTTCCAGGGGTACACGGGCAGCAGTGGTCTGGTCAGTGGAGGACTAGTGGAAGGAGGGAGCGCAGAAAGGCTTCAAAGGCCTAACATAACAAACAATAGGCTCATGGCAGTTTTACAGCGGTTACATGGATACACGGGCAGGCAGCTTGGTGGTGGTGAGTGGAGGAGTATTTAAAGTAGGGACCGCAGACAGGCTATCAAAGGCCTAACATAAAAAAACAATAGGCTCATGGCAGTTTCACAGCGGTTACATGGATACACGGGCAGGCAGCTTGGTGGTGGTGAGTGGAGGAGTATTTAAAGTAGGGACCGCAGACAGGCTATCAAAGGCCTAACATAACAAACAATAGGCTCATGGCAGTTTTACAGCGGTTACATGGATACACGGGCAGGCAGCTTGGTGCTGAGTGGAGGAGTATTTAAAGTATGGACCGCAGACAGGCTTCGAAGGCCTAACACAATAAAATGGGCTGGCTGTAGGCACTTTAAAATTGGTTCCAGGGGTACACGGGCAGCAGTGGTCTGGTCAGTGGAGGCCTAGTGGAAGTATGGACCGCAGACAGGCTTCGAAGGCCTAACACAATAAAATGGGCTGGCTGTAGGCACTTTAAAATTGGTTCCAGGGGTACACGGGCAGCAGTGGTCTGGTCAGTGGAGGCCTAGTGGAAGTATGGACCGCAGACAGGCTTCGAAGGCCTAACACAATAAAATGGGCTGGCTGTAGGCACTTTAAAATTGGTTCCAGGGGTACACGGGCAGCAGTGGTCTGGTCAGTGGAGGACTAGTGGAAGTATGGACCGCAGACAGGCTTCGAAGGCCTAACACAATAAAATGGGCTGGCTGTAGGCACTTTAAAATTGGTTCCAGGGGTACACGGGCAGCAGTGGTCTGGTCAGTGGAGGCCTAGTGGAAGGAGGGACCGCAGACAGGCTTCGAAGGCCTAACACAATAAAATGGGCTGGCTGTAGGCACTTTAAAATTGGTTCCAGGGGTACACGGGCAGCAGTGGTCTGGTCAGTGGAGGACTAGTGGAAGGAGGGAGCGCAGAAAGGCTTCAAAGGCCTAAAATAACAAACAATAGGCTCATGGCAGTTTTACAGCGGTTACATGGATACACGGGCAGGCAGCTTGGTGGTCAGTGGAGGAGTAGGGACCGCAGACAGGCTATCAAAGGCCTAAAATAACAAACAATAGGCTCATGGCAGTTTTACAGCGGTTACATGGATACACGGGCAGGCAGCTTGGTGCTGAGTGGAGGAGTAGTGCAAGGAGTGTCTGTCCCAGTACTCCCAAAATATAAATAGATGTTAATGTCTCGCAAAACAACCAAAACAAAAAAAAAGATGGCATACTTAGGTACAGGGGTGGGCTCATCTGCTGTGTTTCTGACATAGTAATTTGGCAGTAACTATTTAATGGTGCCAATATAGGACACAGACACAGACTACTTTAAGTTGCATCATAGATGTCTACAAATTTGTATTGTCAGTGCCAGACATTGAATGATGTCAGCGAATAGACTAAAGATTGGTGGAGCTGTGCGACATAATTTTGCACGTAGTAGAGCCCAGTTTGAGCTGGGGTAGGGGGGAACTCTCTTGAGGCCGGCGGGACCGCCCCAGGGCCACTCATGTTACAACGGTGTGTCTGACGTTGGGTGCGCACCACCACCGCCAGAGACACTACATTGTACTATGAGGGACCCAGTAGCAATGCCGTCAACCAAAAGCGAGCACACCCACCTCTTCAGACAAACAGCAGTCTCACGGGTGCTTGCGCCAAGTCGCGATACCACGGCCCCGTGTGGGGAGTTTGGCCATTTAGGGAGGTGTAAACATGTCGTATGCTGTACAATCTGCAGCAGCAAATTAGACATTAGAAAAGTAATTCACAGGCAAGAGCTTTTCATAGGAAAGCTAGGTGTCGGCCGGGCAAGGTGGGGCAAAAGATTTTGAAATCCAGTTGTGGTTCATTTTAATGAATGTTAGATCGTCAACATTTTGGGTAGCCAGACGAGTCCTTTTTTCGGTTAATATTGACCCTGCAGCACTGAATACTCTTTCTGATAGGACACTTGCTGCCGGGCAAGCAAGCTCCTGCAATGCATATTCTGCCAATTCTGGCCAGGTGTCTAATTTGGAGGCCCAGTAATCAAATGGGAATGACGGTTGAGGGAGAACATCGATAAGGGATGAAAAATAGTTAGTAACCATACTGGACAAATGTTGTCTCCTGTCACTTTCAATTGATGCAGCAGTACCTGTCCTGTCTGCGGTCATAGCAAAATCACTCCACAACCTGGTCAGAAAACCCCTCTGTCCAACGCCACTTCTGATGTGTGCACCCCTAACACTCCTAGTCTGCTGCCCCCTGGAGCTCGTGTGAGAACGATCACGTGCGCTGTGTGCTGGGAATGCCTGAAGCAAACGGTCAACAAGAGTTGATTGTTTGGTTGCTAATATTAGTTCCAAGTTCTCATGTGGCATAATATTTTGCAATTTGCCTTTATAGCGTGGATCAAGGAGGCAGGCCAACCAGTAATCGTCATCGTTCATCATTTTCGTAATGCGTGTGTCCCTTTGTAGGATACGTAAGGCATAATCCGCCATGTGGGCCAAAGTTCCACTTGTCAAATCTCCGGTTGTGATTGGTTGAGGGGCAGTTGCAGGCAAATCTACGTCACTTGTGTCCCTCAAAAAACCAGAACCCGGCCGTGACACGCAACCAATTTCCTGTGCCCCCGTGAAAGTTTCCGCATTAAAAATATACTCATCCCCATCATCCTCCTCGTCCTCCACCTCCTCTTCGCCCGCTACCTCGTCCTGTACACTGCCCTGACCAGACAATGGCTGACTGTCATCAAGGCTTCCCTCTTCCTCTGGTGCAGACGCCTGCTCCTTTATGTGCGTCAAACTTTGCATCAGCAGACGCATTAGGGGGATGCTCATGCTTATTACGGCGTTGTCTGCACTAACCAGCCGTGTGCATTCCTCAAAACACTGAAGGACTTGACACATGTCTTGTATCTTCGACCACTGCACACCTGACAACTCCATGTCTGCCATCCTACTGCCTGCCCGTGTATCCTCCCACAAATAAATAACAGCACGCCTCTGTTCGCACAGTCTCTGAAGCATGTGCAGTGTTGAGTTCCACCTTGTTGCAACGTCTATGATTAGGCGATGCTGGGGAAGGTTCAAAGACCGCTGATAGGTCTGCATACGGCTGGCGTGTACAGGCGAACGTCGGATATGTGAGCAAAGTGCACGCACTTTGAGGAGCAGGTCGGAGAACCCAGGATAAGTTTTCAATAAGCACTGCACCACCAGGTTTAAGGTGTGAGCCAGGCAAGGAATGTGTTTCAGTTGGGAAAGGGAGATGGCAGCCATGAAATTCCTTCCGTTATCACTCACTACCTTGCCTGCCTCAAGATCTACTGTGCCCAGCCACGACTGCGTTTCTTGTTGCAAGAACTCGGACAGAACTTCCGCGGTGTGTCTGTTGTCGCCCAAACACTTCATAGCCAATACAGCCTGCTGACGCTTGGCAGTAGCTGGCCCATAATGGGACAACTGGTGTGCAACAGTGTCATCTGCCGATGGAGTGGTTGGCCGACTGCGTTCTGTGGAAGAGCTGTAGCTTCTGCAGGAGGACGAGGAGGAGGAGGAGGGGGTGCGAACGCCTACAGCCAACTGTTTCCTAGACCGTGGGCTAGGCACAACTGTCCCTAAATTGATGTCGCCTGTGGACCCTGCATCCACCACATTCACCCAGTGTGCCGTGATGGACACATAACGTCCCTGGCCATGCCTACTGGTCCATGCATCTGTAGTCAGGTGCACCTTTGTACTCACAGATTGCCTGAGTGCATGGACGATGCGCTGTTTAACATGCTGGTGCAGGGCTGGGATGGCTTTTCTGGAAAAAAAGTGTCGACTGGGTAGCTCGTATCGTGGTTCAGCGTACTCCATCAGGGCTTTGAAAGCTTCGCTTTCAACTAACCGGTAGGGCATCATCTCTAACGAGATTAGTCTAGCTATGTGGGCGTTAAAACCCTGTGTACGCGGATGCGAGGATAAGTACTTCCTTTTTCTAACCAGAGTCTCATGTAGGGTGAGCTGGACTGGAGAGCTGTAGATCGTGGAACTTTCGGGTGTGCCGGTGGACATGGCAGACTGAGAGACGGTTGGAGACGGTATTGTTTCCGCCGGTGCCCTACATGCAATATTTCCTCCTACAAAACTGGTGATTCCCTGACCCTGACTGCTTTTGGCTGGCAAAGAAACCTGCACAGATACTGCCGGTGGTGCGGAAAATGGTGGCCTTACAGTGACGGAAGGGATGTTGCGTTGCTGACTAGCTTCATTGGCCGAGGGTGCTACAACCTTGAGGGACGTTTGGTAGTTAGTCCAGGCTTGAGAATGCATGGTGGTTAAGTGTCTATGCATGCAACTAGTATTTAGACTTTTCAGATTCTGACCTCTGCTTAAGCTAGTTGAACATTTTTGACAGATGACTTTGCGCTGATCAGTTGGATGTTGTTTAAAAAAATGCCAGACTGCACTCTTCCTAGACTCTGATCCCTTTTCAGGGATTGCAGACTGAGCTTTAACCGGATGGCAACGCTGTGCTCCAACAGGTTTTGGCTTTGACACGCGTTTTGGTCCAGATACGGGCCCGGCAGATGGAACCTGTTGCGATGTTGATGCCTGCTGCGGCCCCTCCTCCACCTCCGCTTCTGAACTACTGCCGCCTGCACCCTGTTCCCCCAATGGCTGCCAATCGGGGTCAATAACTGGGTCATCTATTACCTCCTCTTCGAGCTCGTGTGCAACTTCGTCTGTGTCACTGTGTCGGTCGGTGGTATAGCGTTCGTGGCGGGGCAACATAGTCTCATCAGGGTCTGATTGTGGATCTGTACCCTGAGAGGGCAATGTGGTGGTCTGAGTCAAAGGAGCAGCATAGTACTCTGGCTGTGGCTGTGCATCAGTGCACTCCATGTCAGAATATACTTGTAATGGGCATGGCCTGTTAAATGTTTCACTTTCTAAGCCAGGGACGGTATGTGTAAAGAGCTCCATGGAGTGACCCGTTGTGTCGCCTGCTGCATCCTTCTCTCTTGTTGTAGTTTTTGCTGAGGAGGACAAGGAAGCGACTTGTCCCTGACCGTGAACATCCACAAGCGACGCGCTGCTTTTACATTTACCAGTTTCGGAAGAGGAGGCAAAAGAGCTAGAGGCTGAGTCTGCAATGTAAGCCAAAACTTGCTGTTGCTGCTCCGCCTTTAAAAGCGGTTTTCCTACTCCCAGAAAAGAGAGCGTTCGAGGCCTTGTGTAGCCTGACGACGAAACTGGCTCCACAGCTCCAGACTTAGGTGGAATATTTTTATCCCCACGACCACCTGATGCTCCACTACCACTACCATCATTACCAGCTGACAATGAACGCCCACGACGACCTCTTGCACCAGACTTCCTCATTGTTTTAAAATCTTAACCAAAGTAACTTTATTTGTTGCTATCAAACAACTTACACGGTGAGCTATAACTTCAGTATGATTTCAATATCCCTTAACAGGTTGGTGAGACCACAAGGAAAATCAGGCACAATGTTACACACTCTGTTTTCTGTGGCACAAAATCACAGAGATGACACACACGCAGGACTGTCACTCAAGCACTAATGTCAATATTAATCTCCCACCTAATTTATTTATTTTTTTTTCTCAGGGAGACTTTAGAAACCAAATAATATTAAAAAAAAAAAAAAAAAAGGCTTTCTATGGCCCACAATTAGAGAGAGAGAGGTGGCACAACCAGGAGTCAAGACTGGCGCACAAGCTGAAAGGGCAATATTACTCTCCCACTGTTTTTTTAGGTTTTTTTTGTTTTTTCAGGGAGACTTTAGAAACCCAATAATATTTAAAAAAAAAAATAAATAGGCTTTCTATGGCCCACTGAATGAAAGGGAGAGAGGTGGCACACCCAGGAGTCAAGACTGGCACACAAGCTGAAAGGGCAATATTACTCTCCCACTGTTTTTTTATGTATTTTTTGTTTTTTTCAGGGAGACTTTAGAAACCCAATAATATTTAAAAAAAAAAATAAATAGGCTTTCTATGGCCCACTGAATGAGAGGGAGAGAGGTGGCACACCCAGGAGTCAAGACTGGCACACAAGCTGAAAGGGCAATATTACTCTCCCACTGTTTTTTTAGGTTTTTTTTTTTTTTTCAGGGAGAATTAGAAACCAAATAATATTAAAAAAAAAAAAAATAGGCTTTCTATGGCCCACTGAATGAAAGGGAGAGAGGTGGCACACCCAGGAGTCAAGACTGGCACACAAGCTGAAAGGGCAATATTACTCTCCCACTGTTTTTTTATGTATTTTTTGTTTTTTCAGGGAGACTTTAGAAACCCAATAATATTTAAAAAAAAAAATAAATAGGCTTTCTATGGCCCACTGAATGAGAGGGAGAGAGGTGGCACACCCAGGAGTCAAGACTGGCACACAAGCTGAAAGGGCAATATTACTCTCCCACTGTTTTTTTAGGTTTTTTTTTTTTTTCAGGGAGACTTTAGAAACCAAATAATATTAAAAAAAAAAAAAAAAAAAAAAAAATAGGCTTGCTATAGCCCACTGAATGAGAGATAGCACACACAGCAGTGGCACACAAGCCCTGACTGAGGCCAATATTTTTCTCCCACTGATTGATGTAGTGTTTTTGTGTTGAGGTAGAATTTAGAACACAAATCACGGAAAAAATAAATAGGCTTTCTATGGCCCACTGAATGAAAGGGAGAGAGGTGGCACACCCAGGAGTCAAGACTGGCACACAAGCTGAAAGGGCAATATTACTCTCCCACTGTTTTTTTATGTATTTTTTGTTTTTTCAGGGAGACTTTAGAAACCCAATAATATTTAAAAAAAAAAAAAAGGCTTTCTATGGCCCACAATTAGAGAGAGAGAGGTGGCACAACCAGGAGTCAAGACTGGCGCACAAGCTGAAAGGGCAATATTACTCTCCCACTGTTTTTTATGTTTTTTTTGTTTTTTTCAGGGAGACTTTAGAAACCAAATAATATTAAAAAAAGCAAAAAAAAAAAAGGCTTTCTATGGCCCACTGAATGAGAGGGAGAGAGGTGGCACACCCAGGAGTCAAGACTGGCACACAAGCTGAAAGGGCAATATTACTCTCCCACTGTTTTTTTATGTATTTTTTGTTTTTTTCAGGGAGACTTTAGAAACCCAATAATATTTAAAAAAATAAATAAATAGGCTTTCTATGGCCCACTGAATGAGAGGGAGAGAGGTGGCACACCCAGGAGTCAAGACTGGCACACAAGCTGAAAGGGCAATATTACTCTCCCACTGTTTTTTTAGGTTTTTTTTTTTTTTCAGGGAGACTTTTGAAACCAAATAATATTAAAAAAAAAAAAAAAAAAAAAATATAGGCTTGCTATAGCCCACTGAATGAGAGATAGCGCACACACAGCAGTGGCACACAAGCCCTGACTGAGGCCAATATTTTTCTCCCACTGATTGATGTAGTGTTTCTGTGTTGAGGTAGATTTTAGAACACAAATCACGGAAAAAATAAATAGGCTTTCTATGGCCCACTCAGTGAGAGATGGCACACACAGGGATGGCACTGTAGCAGAAATGCCAATCTTAATCTCCCACAAAAAAAAAACAAAAAAAAAAAAAAAACTGTCCTACAATTACTATCTCCCTGCAGTAATGTAAGCCAGGTATGGCAGGCAGCAATAGGAGTGGACTGATGCACAAATTAAATAAAAAGTGTGGACAAACAAAAAAGATAGCTGTGCAGAAAGGAAGGAACAAGAGGATATGTGCTTTGAAAAAAGCAGTTGGTTTCCACAGTGGCGTACACACAGCAATACAGCTATCACGGAGCCTTCTAGGGCAGCCCAATGAGCTACAGCGCTGAGGGGAAAAAAAAAAAAAAATAGCTTCCACTGTTCCTGCACACCGAAGGTGGTGTTGGACAGTGGAAATCGCTGCAGCACAAGCGGTTTGGTGGTTAGTGGACCCTGCCTAACGCTCTCCCTGCTTCTGATGAAGCGGCAGCAACCTGTCCCTAAGCTCAGATCAGCAGCAGTAAGATGGCGGTCGGCGGGAACGCCCCTTTATAGCCCCTGTGACGCCGCAGACAGCAAGCCAATCACTGCAATGCCCTTCTCTAAGATGGTGGGGACCAGGATCTATGTCATCACGCTGCCCACACTCTGCGTTCACCTTCATTGGCTGAGAAATGGCGCTTTTCGCGTCATTGAAACGCGACTTTGGCGCGAAAGTCGCGTACCGCATGGCCGACAAGCACAGGGGTCGGATCGGGTTTCATGAGACGCCGACTTAGCCAAAAGTCGGCGACTTTTGAAAATGATCGACCCGTTTCGCTCAACCCTACTGTTGATGATTCTACAGGGCAGATGCCATTCCTCCTTAATTACGGTCAGCATCTGTGTATTCTCATGCCCATGCCCGTTTCATCTTCCGACTCTAGGGTGATAGACTGGGCTGTGAAGGCTCATGACATCTGGGACCACACACAGGATGCCATTTAGGCCTCTAAGGAGAGAATGTGTGTTTCTGCTGATGTGCATTGCCGCCCCGCTCCAGTCTTCACGCCCGGTGACTTGGTGTGGCTTTCAGCTCATAAAATATGCACGTAGAGTCCACTAAGTTTGCTCTCTGCTATTTGTGTTCCTTTAAAGTCCTTGAACAGGTTAATCCTGTAGTATATCATTGACACCTTTCATGTCTCCCTCTTGAAACCCGTTCATATGTCTCGGTTTTCTGAGTCTACTGCTGGGACTTCGGGTTCATCTTCAGATGATTTTGAGGTAAGCGCTATTGCTGGTGCCAAGGTGGTGTATGGCAAGCAAAAATTTTTGGTTCATTGGAAGGGTCATGGTCCGGAGGATAGGATTTGGGAGCCGGTTGAGCACATCTGTGCTCCCCAGCTTATTGCCTTTGAGTGTGATGGGGCATTGGAGGTAATGTTAGGCATCTGGATTATTCCTCTATACATGATAGATCTCAAGCCTTATCTTCCTCTGCAGTCTCCCATTCAGTCTGGACTGCAGTAGATGCGGCTCAGCAAAGACATTGGTTTTAGTATCTTGCTCAGACTCGGGTTGTGAGCATTGTTACTGCTGCCTCTCCAGGTTCAGCTATGGTAACTAATAATAGACTGCAGCAAGCTGTCATTCCTGAGACTAAGTCCAGGATTCGCTCTACTGAGCATGCTCGTGAGGTGGCAACATCTCATTGGTGGCCGGTCGTCAGCTGCTCAAGTCCTGTACCGGCTTTGCATTGGCCTGCGAGCAACGCAGCTAGCTGCGGTTTTTCATTTCCGCATGGTGGACCGCGGATTGCACTTCATCTTAATTTATATTTAGCGCAACCCGCCAACCCTAGCACAATGTTAGCTAAATATATTACAATAAAATTTCATAGGCAAAACAGGTTATAGTACTAGCAAAAAGGTAAAAATTCTAACTAATGTACAATTATGCTTACTATCATTTGTGTATTAATATATTTTGACATTTTTAATAAACTAATAAGCAGTTGTTCAGCCCTAAGGAAATTGTCATCAAGCACTGCAACTTGCTGAATTTTAACAATGTATATATAGCAAATGGACAGGCACAACGCACATATACAACTACTTCTCACTAAATTAGAATATCATTAAAAAGTTAATTTATTTCAGTTCAATTCAAAAAGTTAAACTCCTATATTATATAGAGTCATTACAAACAGAGAGATCTATTTCAAGTGTGTATTTTTGTTAATGTTGATGATTATAGCTTACAGCCAATGAAAACTCAAAAGTAATTATCTCAGTAAATTAAAATACTTTATAACACCAGCTTGAAAAAAAATTATAAAATCTGAAATGTTGAGCTACTAAAATGTATGGCCAGTAAATGCCCTCAATACTTTGTCAGAGCTTCTTTTGTATCAATTACTGCATCAATGTGGCGTGGCATGAAGGCTATCAGCATTTGGCACTGCTGAGGTGTGATAGTAGCCTTCAGCTCGTCTGCATTGTTCGGTCTGGTGTCTCTCACCTTCCTCTAGACAATACTATGGGGTTAAGGTCAGGCGAGTTTGCTGGCCAATCAAGCACAGTGATGCTGTATTTTTTAAACCAGGTATTGGTACTTTTGGCAGTGTGGGCAGGTGCCAATTCCTGCTGGAGAATTAAATTTCCATCTCCAAAAAGCTTGTCGGCAGAGAGGAAGCATGAAGTGCTCTAAAATTTCCTGATAGATGGCTGCGCTTACTTTGGTCTTGATAAAACACAGAGGACCTACATCAGCAGGTGACATGGCTCCCCAAACCATTAGATTTTGTAAACTTCAGATTAGACCTCAAGCAGCTTGGATTGTGTGCCTCTCCTCTCTTCCTCCAGACTCTCGGACCTTGATCTCCAAATGAAATGCAAAATTTACTTTCATCTGAAAACAACACCTTGGTTCACTGAGCAACAGTCCTGTTCTTTTTCTCCTTGGCCCAGGTAACACGCTTCTGGCTTGGTCTATTGATCATGCGTGGCTTGACACAAGCAAGAAACCATACGGAAATGAGGACTCCTAAAATATAACCTTTCATTAAACATGTTTCAAATTGTAGATAAGTAAAAACACACCTATAGGGAGTGGGTCTTATTCAGGGGAGAAAAGGGGGAAAATACAATGATATGTATCCTAGTGGGCCCTACTAGGTCACTATACTGAGTCTTGCCTGACAGTGGAGGTTGGCACCCTTAGTTTCTGCAGTATGGCACCCCTACTCGTCAGCAGCTTTCCCTGATGTCCCTAATAATCCTTACCAAGGAAAAATGTATCAATACACCATGTTACCTGTGAAAAATAAGAGTGATGGTGGAAACCTACCAATAATATGTGTATTCATTAGGTAGGAATATCCTCTGCACCTATACTAATATCAGAACCGACAAATACTACTCCTACCTAAATGGCATAGCCAAATAAACACATGTGCATATCAGCTTGTGCCATCGAAGAAAACAATGCAGAACTTTATGCAAGTCCCTTATAAGATGTTGAGCATAATAGTTTAAGCAAAAAGATGCCTGTCAACAGTTCCCAGTGGTGCATAAGTTATAGCGTGTAAAGCTATCCAAGAAGTATTGTTTCTCCTTGTGGAGATTGACATGCTAAGCATGCTGAGATGAAATGACTTAAAGCCTCAATGATCCTCTGGGAAATATGCTAATTATGCAAATTGTCTCTTAAGAGAGGAAGATAACTAGAACTCTAGTGCCACCTATTGGAAGTAGAAATCCTACTAGTCAATGTTGACCCTTTAATGAGCCTTGTCACATGATTTAGGATAATAGCCAAATCAGAATCTCAATTTGCAGACACTTAGTTTCGGGGTACTGCCCCTGTTCCAATAGGTGGCACTAGAGTTCTAGTTGTCTTCCTCTCTGAAGAGACAATATGCATAATTAGCATGTATAGCTGTAATTGGGATTGGCTATATAAGAAGGGCACAAAATATTTCCTGGATCAAAGTAGCATACAAAGCTGTGGGTGAGTCCCATCCCTCTGCTCCAACATGCACGTTTCACCCAGCTTCTTTGGGGGGGCAAAACATTTATGTATCGCAGCCTCTGCAACTGATATTCAGACTTTATATTGCCCTCAAATATTATATAAACAAATACATGAATGTATCATGAATTTTTTGAATCTACCGTAAGTTTATCTTTAAGGGTTAACATATATTGCTGCACCAAAGACTTTTAATATTTCACTCTGCATTGATGCAGTTAGATTTCCTGTAAAGTGTTAATATATTTATTGAATTTGTGTTCCATAATTTTGTAGCTTTTTTGTATTAACCCCTTAGTGACAGAGCCAATTTGGTACTTAATGACCGAGCCAATTTTTACAATTCTGACCACTGTCATTTTATGAGGTTATAACTCTGGAACACTTTAACGGATCCTGCTGATTCTGAGAATGTTTTTTCGTGACATATTGTACTTCATGTTAGTGGTAACATTTCTTTGATATTACTTGCGATTATTTATGAAAAAAACAGAAATGTGGCAAAAATATTTAAAATTTAGCAATTTTCAAAATTTGCATTTTTATGCCCTTAAATCACAGAGATATGTCACAAAAAATAGTTATTAAATAACATTTACCACATGTCTACGTTACATCAGCACAATTTTGGAAACAATTTTTTTTTTGTTAGGGAGTTATAAGGGTTAAAAGTTGACCAGCAATTTCTCATTTTTACAACACCATTTTTTTTTAGGGACCACATCACATTTGAAGTCATTTTGAGGGGTCTATATGATAGAAAATAACCAAGTGTGACACCATTCTAAAAACTGCACCCCTCAAGGTGCTCAAAACCACATTCAAGAAGTTTATTAACCCTTTACATGCTTCACAGGAACTGAAATAATGTGGAAGGAAAAAATGAACGTTTAACTTTTTTTGCAAACATTTTACTTCAGAACCATTTTTTTTTATTTTCACAAGTGTAAAACCAAAAATTTAACCACAAATTTTGTTGTGCAATTTCTCCTGAATACGGCAATACCCCATATGTGGGGGTAAACCACTGTTTGGGCGCAGCGCAGAGCTTGGAAGTGAAGGAGCGCTGTTTGACTTTTTCTATGCAGAATTGGCTGGAATTGAGATTGGATGCCATGTCACGTTTAGAGAGCCCCTGATGTGCCTAAACAGTGGAAACCCCCCACAAGTGACACCATTTTGGAAACTAGACCCCTTAAGGAACTTATCTAGATGTGTGGTGAGCACTTTGAACTCCCAAGTGCTTCACAGAAGTTTATAACGTAGAGCCGTGAAAATAAAAAATTGCATTTGTTTACACAAAAATGATCTTTTCACCCACAAATTCTTATTTTCACAAGGGTAACAGGAGAGATTAGACCACAACAGTTGTTGTCCAATTTCTCCTGAGTACGTCGATACCCCATATGTGGGAGTAAACCACTGTTTGGGTGCACCGCAGAGCTTGGAAGAGAAGGAGTGCCGTTTTACTTTTTCAATGCAGAATTGGCTGGAATTGAGATCGGACGCCATGTCGCGTTTGGAGTTCCCCTGATGTGCCTAAACAGTAGAAACCCCCCACAAGTGACCTCATTTTGGAAATTAGATCCCCCAAGGAACTTATCTAGGTATGTGGTGAGAAGTTTGAATGCCCAAGTGCTTCACAGAAGTTTATAATGCAGAGTCGTGAAAATAAAAAATATTTTTGTTTTCCACAAAAAAGATTTTTTAGCCCCCATGTTTTTATTTTCACAAGGGTAACAAGAGAAATTGGACCCCAAATGTTGTTGTCCAATTTGTCCTGAGTTTGCTGGTACCCCATAGGTGGGGCTAAACCACTGTTTGGGCGCACGGCAGAGCTCGGAAGGGAAGGAGCGCCATTTTGGAATGTAGACTTTGATAGAATGGTCTGCGGGCATTATGCTGCGTTTGCAGAGCCCCTGATGTAACTAAACAGTAGAAACCCCCCATAAGTGACCCCATTTTGGAAACTAGACCCCCCAAGGAACTTATCTACATAGTGGTGAGAACTTTGAATGCCCAAGTGCTTCACAGAAGTTTATAATGCAGAGTCGTAAAAATAAAAAATAAAAATTTTTTCCACAAAAAAGATATTTTAGTCCCCAAGTTTATATTTTCACAAGGGTAACAAGAGAAATTGGACACCAAAAGTTGTTGTCCAATTTGTCCTGAGTATGTTGGTACCCCATATGTGGGCATAAACCACTGTTTGGGCGCACGGCAGAGCTTGGAAGGGAAAGAGCGCCGTTTTGGAATGCAGACTTTGATAGAATGGTCTGCGGCATTATGTTGCGTTTGCAGAGACCCTGATGTACCTAAACAGTAGAAATTCCCCACAAGTGACCCCATTTTGCAAACTAGATCCCCCAAGGAACTTATCTAGATATGTGGTGAGAACTTTGAATGCCCAAGTGCTTCACAGAAGTTTATAATGCAGTCGGGAAAATAAAAAATATTTTTTTTTCCACCCAAAAAATATTTTAACACCAAGTTTTTATTTTCACAAGGGTAACAAGAGAAATTTGACCCCAAATGTTGTTGTCCAATTTGTCCTGAGTATGCTGGTACCCCATATGTGGGGGTAAACCACTGTTTGGGCACACGGCAGAGCTCGGAAGGGAAGGAGCGCCGTTTTGGAATGCAGACTTTGATAAATTGGTCTGCGGGCGTTATGTTGCGTTTGCAGAGCCCCTGATATACCTAAACAGTAGAAACCCCCAACAAGTGACCCCATTTTGGAAACTAGACCCCCCAAGGAACTTATCTAGATGTGTGGTGAGAACTTTGAATGCCCAAGAGCTTCACAGAAGTTTATAATGCAGAGTCGTGAAAATAAAAAATATTTTTTTTTCCACAAAAAAGATTTTTAGCCCCTAAGTTTTTATTTTCACAAGGGTAACAGGAGAAATTGGACCCCAAAAGTTGTTGTCCATTTTATCCCGAGTACGCTGATGCCCCATATGTGGGGGTAAACCACTGTTTGGGCGCACGGCAGAGCTCAGAAGGGAGGGAGCACCATTTGACTTTTTGAGCGCAAAATTGGCTGTCGTGTTTGGAGACCCCCTGATGTACGTAAACAGTGGAAACCCCCCAATTCTAACTCCAACCCTAACCTCAACACACCCCTAACCCTAATCCCAACCCGATCCATAATCCTAATCACAACCCTAACGATAATCACAACCCTAACCCCAAAACAACCCTAATCTCAACCCTAACCATAACCCTAATCAAAACCATAAATTCAACACACCCCTAATCCTAATCTCAACCCTAACCTCAAACCTAACCCTAATCCCAATACACCCCTAACCCTAATCCCAACCCTAACCTTAACCCTAATCCCAAACCTAACCCTAATCCCAAACGTAACCCTAATGCCAACCTTAACCCTAATACCAACCCTAATCCAAACCCTAATCCCAACTCTAACCCTAACTTTAGCCTCAACCCTAGCCCTAACTTTAACACCAACCTTAACCCTAGCCCTAACCCTATCCCTAACTTTAGCCCCAACCCTAACCCTAGCCCTAACCGTAATTTTAGCCCCAACCCTAGCCCTAACCCTAACTTTAGCCCTAACCCTAACCCTAACCCTAAATTTATCCCCAACCCTAACCCTAAATTTAACCCTAACCCTAGCCCTAACTTTAGCCCCAACCCTAAGGCTACTTTCACACTTGCATCGTGTGGCATCTGTCGCAATCCATCGTTTTGGACAAAAAATGGATCCTGCAAATGTGCCCGCAGGATGCCTTTTTTGCCCATAGGCTTGTATTGCCGACGGATGGCCACACGTCGCGTCCGTCGTGCACTGGATCCGTTGTGTTTTAGCAGACCGTTGTCACAAAAAAAAGTTCAATGTAGACTGGGCAGCGAATGCATTGAAAAACTGCATCCGCTGCCCACGTTGTGCACAATTTTCACAACGTGCGTTGGTACGTCGGGCTGACGCATTGCTATGGCCCCGTACCGACGCAAGTGTGAAAGAAGCCTAACCCTAGCCCTAACCCTAACCCTAAATTTAGCCCCAACCCTAACCCTAAATTTAGCCCCAACCCTAACCCTAATTTTAGCCCCAACTCCACTCTCCTGCCGGCCGGCAGATGGCAGCAGAGAGCGGGCGCGCTGCGCATGCGCCCGCCATTTTCTTTCCATAGGAAGAAGCCGGCGGGCAGGAGGGGACGCAGGAGGACCAATGGACACTGGTAAGTATAGCAGGGTCCCCGAATCCCCCTATTTCTCTGTCCTCTGATGTGCAATCACATCAGAGGACAGAGAATGACCGATCGCTTTTTTTTTTTGCGACCGCCGGTAAACAGTTAATTACCGGCGATCGCAAAACAGGGGTCGGTAAGAACCGACCCCTATCATGTTCTTTGGGGTCTCGGCTACCCGCCATTTTTTTGCCGGAAGAAGATGGCGGCGGCCATCGGGAGCCACGAGGAGAACCAGGGGAGACAGGTGAGTATCGGGGGGGCTTTCGGGGACCCCATTTCTCTGTCCTCTGATGTGCGATCACATCGGAGGACAGAAAAATTAAAAGGGAGATCGCATTTTGTTTTTTTTTTGCGATCGCCGGTAAACGGTTAATTACCGGCGATCGCAACTCGGGGGTCAGTAAAAAAAAACCCGAATCATGTTCTCTGGGGTCTCGGCTACCCCCTGCAACCGAGACCCCTGAGAAGATCCGACTCTGGGGGGCGCTATTCACTGTTTCCACAGCGCCGTTAATTAACGGTGCTGTGGTTTAAGTACCCTTAACTGCCGCCGTTAAAAGGCGTATCGGCGGTCGTTAAGGGGTTAAGCTTGGTACTGTTTTCGACACAGATTTTTTAGTATGTAGCAAACTTTATCATGAGTCCCATGTCCCTCCTTTATTCTTGCACCTTCCTTAATTTTTTTTTAAATATGGATTTTACTATGTCATTAATAAGATAATATTATTTTATATGAATTTGATGTCTTCAGCAGCTCCCTTATCCTATGGTCAAACTCATACCTGGGAATTTAAAAAATAGTCTCTTGAGTTTGGGAGTGTGCATCTATGAGTATAAGAATATCACACTAATTAGGACTTTTTAGATAATACCTCACTAAATTGCAAGAAATAATAGATTCAAACAAAATATATCCAGATAATAACCATGTCCTTAGTTACCACTAATGAGAATGCTACCCATGCAGCCTTTTCATGCCCTGCAACATATTGAAGAAGCTTACAAATCTAAGGTCCAATAAAGACTCCTTCCTTTATCTTTGCTTCTCTCAACGTTGGAAATAGATCAATGAGATAATTGTATGCTTTAGCATTTTTATTCATTGGCTTTACAAAGTTCTTCATTAGACCTAATTTGATATGCAGTGGTGGTAACAAACTTTTATGTGGGTCAACAAGGGTTGGATACAGAACATTTTTAACCCCTGGCTGAAGTGAATGTCAGGAAAGCCAGTCTCTTATTGTAGCGATACTCTCTTAAAAAGTGAAAGTATTTACCTATTTTGTTACATTATAACCTATGTTTAAATATTTTTGTAATCTATCTAAACTGGTGAATTGAAATAAAAAACATATAGGCAAACATTTAATTTTATTGGATCAAATAGATAAAAATTGGCATATGCATATGTATTCACCCTTTCTGCTATGAAGCCCCTAAAAATTTCTGGTGAAAGCAATTGTCTTCAAAAGTGACACACTTAATGAAAGGAAGTCCACCTGTGTGCAATCTAAGTGTCACATATATAAACACTTTTCTGAAAGATCACAGAAGCTGTAACATCATTAAGCAAGTGGCACCGCTAACAAAATAACACCATCAAAACCAAGGAGATCTCCAAACAAGACAGGGACAAAGTAATTGAGAAGTAGAAGTCAGAGTTGGGTTATATAAAAAGTGATCAGAAAGAAGCCAACACTTAAACAAAAAAATTGTAAGGCTTATTTAGAGTTTGCCAAAAGACATGTGGGAGACTCCAAAAAGGTATGTAGGAAGGTGCTGTGGTCAGATGAGACCAAAATTTAACATTTTGGTCATTAAGGTGAGTGTTATGTCTTGTACCAAACCAACACAGCTTATCACCCCAAGAACACCAACCCCACAGTTAAACATTGTGGCTGGTGGCAGCATCATGCAGTGGAGATGTTTTTCGGCAGTATGGGCAGGGAAAATGGTCCAAATTGAGGGGAAGATGGATGGTGTGAAATACAGGGATATTTTTTAGAGGAAACCTGTATCAATCTGTCAGTATTTGAGACTGGGATAGAGATTAATCTTCCAACAAGACAATGACCCAATGCATACGGCTAAAGCAACACTCGAATGGTTTAAAGGGAAACGGGTAAATGTTTTGAAGTGGCCTAGTCAAAGCCAAAATCTTAATTCAATTGAGAATCTGTGGTCAGACATGAAGAGTGAAATTTGCCAGAGGAAACCATGTAACTTGAAGAAGCTGAAACAGTTTCCTTTCCTTTGTATTTTAGGCAAAAAAAAAAAAAGTCATTTTTTTACTTTTTAAAGATTACGAAGATGGAAATAGGCCTATGCTAAAGTTTGTCTCTGGAGATTTGTGTGCTCATATATTTGACTAAGGTTTCAGACCTTAATTAACCTGTTTGGATTATCGCTTGTCCCCTACCACTGTTAGGAAAGGCAAGGTGATGCAAATGTCCCAGCTTTATAAAAACCAATCCTTCTCTGACCTTCTGCCAAAAAAAAGCAGCCATGGATTCTTGTAAGCAGCTCCCTAGAACTTTACAAATGAAAATGGTGGAGACCCACAAAGCAGGAGAATGCTACAAGAATATAGCAAAGCGTTTTCAAGTTGCCCTTTCCACAGTTCAAAATGTAATTAAGAAATGGCAGTTAACAGGACCAGGATTGCTAGAGATTAGGATGTAGGATTCAGTGAGAGCTTCTCGTAGGATTGCTAGAGAGGCAAATCAGAACACCCGTTTGACTGAAAATGGACTTTCAGAAATATTTAGCAGACTATGGAGTTGTGGTTCATTGTTTTACTGTTCAGAGACACCAGCACAAATGTGGCCATAAAATTTAGCATGAAAAGTATGCAAAAGAACATCTAAACGAGCCTGATGCATTTTGGAAAGAAGTCCCGTGGACCGATGAGCCTGAAATAGAACTTCTTGGCCACTGTGATGAAAAGTTTGTGTGAAAAAATTATAAAAGATGAAAACATATATATTTTGTTGCCTAAAATACAGGGAAAATTTGTCATCTTTAACCCCTTCATGACCGGAGCTTTTTTCAGTTTTGCGTTTTTGTTTTTCGCTTCCCTTCTTTCCAGAGTCATAACTTTTTTAGTTTTCTGTCAATATGGCCATGTGAGGGCTTATTTTTTGCGGGATAGGTTGTATTTTTGAACAACATTGGTTTTACCATTTTCGTAACAGAAAGCGGTAAAAAAATTCCAAGTGCGTTGAAATTGCAAAAAAAAGTGCAATCCCACACTTGTTTTTTGTTAGGTTCACTATATGCTAAAACCGATGTAATATTATGATTATCCAGGTCATTATGAGTTCATAGACACCAAACATGTCTAGGTTCTTTTTTATCTAAGTGGTGAAAAAAAAATCCAAAGTTTGCTTTAAAAAAAAAAAAAAAAGCGCCATTTTCTGATACCCGTAGCGTCTCCATTTTTCGTGATCTCGCATCAGGTGAAGGCTTCTTTTTTGAGCACCGAGCTGATGTTGTTAATGATACCATTTTTGTGCAGATAAGGTTTTGATCGCCTGTTATTGCATTTTAATGCAATGTTAGGGGGACCAAAAAAAGGTAATTCTAGCGTTTTGATTTTTCTTATCACTACGCCATTTAGCAATCAGGTTAATCCTTTCTTTATTTTTTTTAATTGATAGATCTGGCTATTCTGAATGCGGCAATACCAAATATGTCTATGTTTGATTTTATTTTTATTTGTTTTATTTTGAATGGGACGAAAGGGTGGTGATTTGAACTTTTATGTTCTTTTTATTTTTTTCATATTTTTAAAACTTTTTTTTACTTTTGGCATGCTTCAATTGCCTCTATCCATCTATCCATGGGAGGCTAGAAGCTGCCACAACTTGCTTGGCTCTGCTACATAGAGGCGATGCTCAGATCGCCTCTATGTAGCAGAATTACAGCCTTGCTATGAGCGCCGACCACAGGGTGGTGCTCACAGCAATCCGGAAGCAACAACCATAGAGGTCTCAAGGACCTGGTTGTCATGCGGACATACTGATGACCCCCAATCACGTGACGGGGGTCAGCGGTGCACGCATTTCCGGACGGATGGACGGAAGTGCTTGTTAAATGCCGCTGTCAGAGTTTGACAGCGACATTTAGCTAGTTAATAGCCACAGGTGGATTGTGATTCCGCCCGCGGCTATTGCGGGCACATGACAGCTGTTCAAAATAGCTGCTCGATGGTAGTAAGGGGTTAATTTTAGACCGTTTAGAGATAATTTCATCTTCAACTTGCTTAACTGCTCAAAATAACAGTAATTTTGACCACGGGTGCCCAAACTTTTACATGTCATTGTTTTAAGGCACCTCAGCTGCTGGTTCTTGTTATTTATATGGTTGTAAAATTGAATATTTTTTACACATTGCTATGTAGCACACTGCACTTTATATATTTTTACATGGTTACAATTGAGTATTTTTTACACATTGTCTTGAGATATATTTGCATATTTGCACTAACTTTTTTCACTTTAGTTGCTTGTGCTTTATCTCACTCATTGGATTTTTTGAGGGAGACAATATACCATATACAATATATTTTGTCTGGGTCTGATTAACCATATGTGGTCTGAAATACAGAAAATATTGGATATATTTCTTCTTTTTATATATTTTTTCTTTGTATTTTATTATTTAATTCCTTTTTTAGTCTGGCATAATATATTATTGTCTAGTGTGTGCACAATCTTTTAATTTTTTCATGTATAAATATCACGCTTATTAAATAAAGATATTTTCTACTATTATTATTCCTGTCTTGGATCTCTTCTATGGTCTTCCATTGTGTTGTGGTCCTTTCCTGGTTCTTGTTGCCATAGGCTTCTTTCATGCGGACTGCATAATTAACCGGAATTGAAGGTAGCACATTGCCATTATGCAGCATAAGGCTTGTTTTGAATGAATTGATGAAAAGCCTGCATTCCTCTGGATTATGACTTACCTTCAGAGCTTCCATTAAACTGTTGATGTTTTTGCATGCCTTAAGAACACCCTCCATAAAGAAGTACTATGAGATTTAATGCCCGCTAGGAGATGCCACTGCTGTAGGCTGCAACCCAATAGCTCAGCCTTACTCTTGAGAAGATTTCCAAATCTCTAACAAGATTGTTCAGTTCTCTTTGTGTTAAAAGATGTTGTTCAGTTGCAGTTGCTGACAGAAAGTCTGGATCATTGAAGGAAGATGCTTCATGACACATAGTGCTCTCTTCTTCCTAACTTGACCCGACTGAAAAGGTTTCTAGTGCTTTTGGAACTAGCAGTTTTTCTATATGTGATACTGGGACCATTGCAGATGGAATGTTGGGATACTGTAAGGTCCACTTCTTCCTTGAAACTCTTTTCCTACTGGGAGGGCACCATGCAAAAATAGCAATTGGTAGTGTGACTGGTTGGCTCTCTCCAGATCATTGGGACTGCAAAAGGTATAGATTGCCTCTTCCCATGCAACCACTGAGTAAGATATGATGCACAACTATTTCTGCATATGTGTGGAGCCCAACTCTTGCCCTGGTGTCCTATTCTGCAGCCAAATTACAGGTTGTAGGATTTCCTTATCATGGTAGTCAAGTTTCGCCTTTGTGATGCAAATGTGATTTCCTCCCACATGTAGCAAAAACTTTGCGCTTTTTTAATCCAACAACGAGGTATATCTGAAAAAACATATAGAAACATGGCAATATAATCATAAACTAAGAAATCTTAAAACTGTTTACCTTACACAGAATAGGTGATTCAACTGTCATTAGGAGTACATCATTGTAGCTGAGCTGTCTTTTATTTGGTCACCATAAGATGATAGACTATTGAAGGCTCAATAGACTAAATGCCATAGATGATGTAATAGACTAGGTACTAACAATGCAATAAAGATGACAAAATAATAAACATGCAATTTTTCTGTAAGCCTGCTTGAAATGTGTCATAAATAATTACAACTTTCACTGGATCTTGAAAATTAGACCTTATCAGCAAATGTAAGCACCATATTTATTTTCAGCACCACAAAATTAGTTGAATTCGACTGTATTTGTCTCTGAATCAATTTGGCTGTAGAATAGTTATTATTTTTGGATTTTTTAGCATTCTTTTTCATATATCATAAGCATGTTCCATATTTTTGCACTCTGGTATTATCTTTGATCACTTTATACTATTCCTAGGTGTAAGGTGCAGTTCTAATTAGTACACCATTTCTTTTTCTGTGTAGAGCGATTTGTTTACCTTAATATTATTATTAATTTTTTCATAAATTAATACTTTTTTTTTTAATCTGTTTCACATGATAAAGAGACTTTGCTTGTCAGCACAATATGACTGTTCAGACCATGTTCAGGCTTTCGTTGCATCATGAAGTCACAAAACATTTAAGTGCCCCTTCCCATCTGCTTGGTTTCCATCTATCTCCACCCTTCTCTGACTCTATGCAGGTCAGAGCTGTCATTCAAAGAAGAAGTGGGAAGGCATGCAGATAGAGGAAAAATAAGCAGGTGGGAAGGTGTATTTAAATGATTGGCCCCGCCATTGAGCACCGACAGCCTGAACTTGGCTTGAACATTCATTCGTGCTGACAGAGTCTCTTTAAGTTTAATTTTACAATACAGCTTATAATTTGTATATGATTTACACTGTTATTTTGCATGTGAATTGTTTAAAAAACGCATAACTTTTTTTTGTAATTCGTTTCCACACCGATTCCTCAAAATGGCATCTACTGGGTCTATGAACATACTTTAATTCAATAAAGTGAAAAATAATGAAATCACAGTTGTAAATTGCTTGGAACTCAACTTCAATTTAAAAGAAGCATTGTGGTTATTATTTTGTACCTACCACAATTTGTGTGTACTTTCATAATGATTATCTATTCTTCCTTTCACAGGGATTTCCAGCCCTTTTTATCCTTAATTGCGTGGCTGTCTCGTCTCGCTGCCTGCTAGGATTAGTGTTTTGATTAGAATTTAATTGAGAATTAAAAGCAGTTGAGTCTGTTAACATTGCCTTTTTATCACCTCATCCTACAATCAAGGAGCAGAAGGAAAAGTATTTCTGGAAATTACAAGTTTGTACAGTGGGTACGGAAAGTATTCACACTCCTTTAAAATTTTCACTCTTTGTTTCATTGCAGCCATTTGGTAAATTCAAAAAAGATCATTTTTTCACATTAATTTACACTCTACACCCCATCTTGACTAAACAAAAAACAGAAATGTAGAAATGTTTGCAAGTTTAATAAAAAAGAAAAGCTGAAATATCACATTGTCAAAGTATTCAGACACTCATATTTAAGTCACATGCTGTCCATTTCCTTGTGATCCTCCTTGAGATGGTTCTACTCCTTCATTGAAGTCCAGCTGTGATTAATTAAACTGATAAGACTTGATTTGGAAAGGCACACACATGTCTATATAAGACCACACAGCTCACAGTGCATGTCAGACCAAATGAGAATCATGAGGCCAAAGGAACTGACCAAGGAGCTCAGAGACAGAATTGTGCCAAGGCCCCGATCTGGCCAAGGTTACAACAGAATTTCTGCAGTACTTAAGATTCCTATGAGCACAGTAGCCTTAGTAATAGGCTTAAATGGATGAAGTTTGGAATCACCAGAAGTCTTCCTAGACCTGGCCTTCCAGCAAAAACTGAGCAATCATGGGAGAAGATCCTTGATGAGAGAGGTAAAGAAGAACCCCAAGCTCACTGTGGCTGAGCTCCAGAAATGCAGTAGGGAGATGGGGGAAAGTTCCACAAAGTCAACTATCACTACAGTCCTCCATCAGTCAGGCCTTTATGGCAGAGTGGCCCAACGGAAGCTTCTCCTCAGTGCAAGACATATGAAAGGCTGCAAAGAGTTTGCTGAAAAACACATGAAGGACTTCCAGACTATGATAAATAAGATTCTCTGTTCTGAAGAGATGAAGATAGACTTTTTTGGTGACAATTCTATGCAGAATGTGTGGAGAAAACAAGGCACTGCTCATCACCTGCCCAATACAATCCCAACAGTGAAACATGTTCTTGGCAGCATTGTGCTATGGGGCTGTTTTTCAGCTGCAGAAACAGTAAGATTGGTTGTTATTGAAGGAAACATGAATGCGGCCAAGTACAGAGATATCCTAGATGAAAACCTCTTCCAGAATGCTCTAGACCTCAGACTTGGCCGAAGATTCGCCTTCCAACAAGCACCTTCATAAGCACACAGCTAAAATAACAATGGAGTGGCTTCAGAACAACTCTGTGACCATACTTGACTGGACCAGCCAGAGCCCTGACCTAAACCCAATTGAGCATCTCTGAAGAGATCTGAAAATGGCTGTCCACCAATGTTCACCATCCAACCTGACGGAACTGGAGAGGATCTGCAATGAAGAATGGGAGAGGATCATGGCTGTACTAGCTCAAAAGGGTGCTTCTACTCAATACTGAGCAAAGGGTCTGAATACTTATGACCATGTGATATCTCAGTTTTTCTTTTTTAATAAATTTACAAAAATTGCTACATTTCTGTTTTTTCAGTCAAGATGGGGTGCAGAGTGTACATTAATGAGAAAAATGAACTTTTTTGAAGTTATCAAATGGCTGCAATGAAGCAAAGAGTGAAACATTTAAAGGGGTCTGAATACTTTCCGTACCCATTGTACAAACTTGTGATTTCCAGAAATAAATGCTATTTATTTGTATTTACCCCTTTCTGACATTTGACGTACTATCCCATCCATGTGCCCTGGGCCCATCTGACCATGAACAGGATAGTACGTCGTAGCTAATTGGCTGCGCACATGGGTGGTGTGCAGCCAATCGGGGCCGGGTGTCAGCTGATTCTGACACTAAGTGCCAGGAGCTGCTGATCGCAACATTTCGGAGCTGGCACAGGGGCTGACAGCCCCTCGGCCTTTGGATCAGAGAGGGTCCTGATTGCTGCCATGGAGACCCGATGTCACCATGATGACATCCGGGTCTCCAGAGCTGAGAGACTTCCTGTCATGTGCAGTGCATGACAGGAAGTCTCTAAGGTCAGTGTACAGAAGCTGCAGTGCTGACAGCTTCTATAGCATGCAGGTGCTGTATGCTATAGAACTGATCAGCCTGCACAAAATGATTGTCCCATAGTGGGACAAAGTGTAAAATTAAGAATTAAATTTAAAAGAAAATAATAATAATTGCAAAAATATTAAAAAATAATAATAAAAAATCAATATTTTTTCTATCAATAAATAAATATTTAAATGAAAAAAAATCTAAACAGTAAAAGTATACATATTTGGTATTGCCGCGTACGTAATGACCCGGCCTATAAAACTGTCCCAGTAGTTAACCCCTTTAGTGAACACCATAAAAAAACAATGCTTTATCATCATACTGCTCCTAAAAAAATGGAATAACACATGACCAAAAAGATGTATATAAATAAACATGGTACCACTGAAAATGTCATCTTGTCCCACAAAAAGCGAACCCCCATACAGCTCCATCAGTGGTAAAATAAAAATGTTATAGCGCTCAGAATAAAGCCTTGCAAAAATAATTATTTTTATATAAAATAGTTTTTATTGTATAAAAGTGCCAAAACTTAAAAAAATGATATAAATGAGGTATCGCTGTAATCGTACTGACCAAAAGAATAAAACTGTCTTATCAAGCAGAATGGTAAAAGCGCCCCCCCTCAAAAAATAAAATCATGATTTGCTGGTTTTTGTTCACTCTGCCTCCCAAAAATCAGAATAAAAAGCAATTAAAAAATGTCATGTGCCCGATAATGGTACCAGTAAAAACATCAACTTGTCCCACAAAAAACAAGACCTCAACTGACTCTGTGGGCCAAAATTTGGAAAAATTATAGCTCTCAAAATATTTTGATGCAAAAACTATTTTTTGAAAGAAAAAAAAAACTTTTAGCGTGTGACAGCAGCCAAACAGAAAAACCCGCTATAACGCCTATTTCACATGTCCTGATATTTCTGGTACCGGAGATGTCAGTGTCCATGTGTGTAATACTTGCAGCACACGTGTGGCATGCATGTGCTGCATCAGTACCACAAGGACTGGTGCCAGGGAAGAAGCATTACAGTAAGCGCTATTCCCCAGCGCCGGGTGCTGAACACCACTTTCATCATTCTCCCCTGCTCTGCCGGGGATCGGCACAAGCAGGGAAGAATGACAGCTCTCATTATTCTCCCCTGCTCTGCCGGCCATCGGCACAAGCAGGGAAGAATCATTCTCCCTTGCTTATGCCGATCGCCGGCAGAGCAGGGGAGAATAATGAGAGTGGTGTTCAGCACCCGGGGCCCGGGAACAGTGCTTTCTGTAATGCTTCTTCCCCGGAGTCGATGAGTGTCACATGGATGACATCTATGTGTGTTATGCGAATGCACGTGTGCTGGATGTTTTGTGGCCCGTGCTCACATTAAAAAATGGACATGTCAGCGTGTTTTGCTCAAGGACACACGGTCCATAGAAACAAACTGACATGTGCACAGACACATTCACTTGAATAGGCAAATAGTGCTCCGTTCCTCCCGAGTCTCTTTGCATGGCTGCCCAATGGTATAAAATTCTGTGACACACCCATGGTGTCAATATGATCACTGCACCCCTAGATGAATTAATTGAGAGGTGTAATTCATAAAATGGGGTCACTTATGTGGGGAGGTTCTGCTGTTTTGGCACCTCATGGGCTCTCCCAGTGGGTCATGGCACCTGCAAACCATATTAGTAAAATCTGGTGCTCCTTCCCTTCTGAGCTCTACCATGTGCCCAAACAGTGTTTTACCCCCCACATATGGGGTATCAGCATACTCAGGACAAATTGCACAATAACTCTTGAGGTTAAATTTCTTGTGCTACCTTTGATAAAATGAAAAATTTGGGGAAAAAGGATTATTTTTGTGGAAAAAATATGATTTTTTATTTTTAAGGCTCTACGTTATAAACTTCTGTGAAGCACTTGGGGGTTCAAAGTGCTCACCACATGTTTAGATAAATTATTTTTCAGGTCTAGTTTCCAAAATGAGGTCACTTTTGGGGGGGTTTCTACTGTTTAGGCACATCAGGTGCTCTCCAAACGCGACATGATGCCTGCAGACCATTCCATCAAAGTCTACATTCCAAAATGTCACTACTTCCCTTCCGAGCCCTGACGTGTGCCCATACAGTAGTTTTTTCCCACATATGGGGTATCAGCATTCTCAGGACAAATTGAAAAACAACTTTTGGGGTCCAATTTCTTCTGTTACCATTGGGAAATTAAAAAATTGGGGACTAAAAGATCATGTGGAAAAAATATGATTTTTTTATTTTCACGCCAAGGAGTTATAAACTTTAGTGAAACACCTGGGGGTTCAAAGGGCTCACCACACATCTAGATAAGTTACTTTGGGGTCTAGTTTTCAAAATTGGGTCACTTGTGGGGGTGTCTACTGTTTAGGTACAACAGAGGCTCTGCAAACGCGACATGGCGTCCGATCTCAATTCTAGCCAATTTTGCGTTGAAAAAGTCAAACGGTGCTCCTTCCCTTCCGAGCTCTGCCATACACTCAAACAGTCATTTATCCCCACATATGGGGTATCAGCGTACTCAGGACAAATTACACAATAATGTTTGGGGTCCTGTTGCCCTTGGTAAAATTAAAATTGGCGTGAAAAGATCATTTTTGTGGAAAAAATTATTTTTTTCATTTTATGGCTCTACATTATAAACTTCTGTGAAGCCCTTGGGAGTTCAAAGTGCTCATCATTAGTGTTGAGCATTCCGATAGTAATTTAGGACCTGAGAATGACGTTGCGGCTTGTGATTGGTCGCGTGGCGGTCACATGAGCGGCACGCGACCAAACAGAAGCCGTGACGTCATGGTAGGCCCTAAACGCGCTCATTTTAAGCAAAGAAGGCTGCCGGCTAACAGCGGTAAGGTGCAGGGGCCTCCGGAGAGGTGAGTATATCAATATTTTTTATTTTAATTCTTTATTTTACACATTAATATGGATCCCAGGGCCTGAAGGAGAGTTTCCGCTCCTTCAGACCCTGGGAATCATCAGGATACCTTCCGATACTTGGTGTCCCATTGACTTGTATTGGTATCGGGTATCGGTATCGGCAATATCCGATACTTTTCGGGTATCGGCCGATACTATCCGATACCGATACTTTCAAGTATCGGACGGTATCACTCAACACTACTCATCATACATCTAGATAAGTTCCTTGGGGGGTCTAGTTTCCAAAATGGTGTCATTTGTGGGGGGTTAAAATGTTTATGCACATCAGGGGCTCTCCAAACGCGACATGGTGTCCGTTCTCAATTCCAGCCAATTTTGCATTGAAAAGTCAAATGGTGCCCTTCCCTTCCGAGCTCTGCCATGCGCCCAAACAGTGGTTCCCCCTCACATATGGGGTATCAGGGTACTCAGGACAAATTGCACAATAACATTGGGGGTCCAATTTCTCCTGTTACCCTTGAGAAAATAAAAAAATTGGATCTGATTTCATTTTTTGGTGAAAAAAAAGTTAAATGTTCATTTTTTAAACATTCCAAAAATTCTTGTGAAGCACCTGAAGGGTTAATAAACTTCTTGAATGTGGTTTTGCATACCTTGAGGGGTACAGTTTTTAGAATGATGTCACTTTTTGGTATTTTCTATCATATAGACCTCTCGAAGTGACTTCAAATGTTATGTGGTCCCTAAAAAAATGGTGTTGTAAAAATGAGAAATCGCTGGTCAATTTTAACCGTCATAACTCCCTAACAAAAAAAAATTGGTTCCAAAATTGGGCTGATGTAAAGTAGACATGTGGGAAATGTTACTTATTAGGTATTTTGTGTGACATATCTCTGTGATTTAAGGGCATGACAATTCAGAGTTGGAAAATTGCAAAATTTTCAACATTTTCGCCAAACTTCCATTTTTTCACAAATAAAAGCAAGTAATATCAAAGAAATTTTACCACTGTCATGAAGTACAATATATCACGAGAAAACAATGTCCGAATCACCGGGATCCTTTGTGGTATATATGAGTGTAATTTATCGCTGAATTTTTATTAACTCTTAATGGGGAGAACTGAAAAAAGAGCAATTCTGTTGCTTTAATTTTACACTGCTCAAGTACTGCACAAATGACGTGTTACATTTAATCTGTGGATCACCCTGATTATGGCGATACCAACTTTATGTAGCTTTATTTACTATGTTATTTCTTTTTTATAATAAACATAGTGTTTGAAAAAAGATTGGATTGTTGCAACATATTCTAATATGAATTAGAACCTGTTGTGGTCCTTGGAAATGGTAATACTTCTATAGAGTAGTCTTCTTTACAAATTTGTGCTGTGCCACCATACAATAATAAAGTCCTTCATTTGTGACAAAATACAGTAAGGTTGACCATCACCTATACCCGTGGAACCCATATAGTATACAGCAGTAATGTCTAACTTTTAGAGGCCCACAGAGTTGTAATGTTTGTGTCTCCATACATTAAAAATGTTCCCCTTTTTGGCTCCTTAAATTAATAATGTCCTTTTTTGTGGCCCCCAGACAGTGGTCCTAGTGATAATACTGTGCTCCTTTTGCTTTAACAGTAATTTAAAAATCCCTGCGTTTCATCTGTCTCTGCTCAATATTAAGTCTTGGACTTCTTCCTACTTAGGCGCAAGGTTGTACAATGCGCTGCCAGAAACAGGATGCCAATGTCCTCTGCGAGCCTCCGATAAGAACTGCATCTTGCATAATTAGTGTGGGTCAGGGAGCAATTAGGTCTGTGGTCTGCAATAGTTTTCAACTTTTTGAATTCATCATTTAACTTTCTTGTTTGGTAAATATAATCAAATATTTGCACTAATTAATTTCTTATCTTTCCCTCTGATTCAAGAGTATAAGTGGATAAATGGATAATGAATATGAATAATATATTCTTGGTTTTAAGAACTGCTGGATATGAATAAAAAAATAATAAAATTCATACTACAGGTCTATTAAGGATGAATTATGGATGTCATTTGGCGTGTTACAGTAAATTATGCATTTTACAATGATGCATTGGAATGATGTGCGGCTGTAATTTTAACAGTCCAAAGTAAAGTAAGCATAAGTGTGAGCACTGGGGATATTGCTGTATGTAATGAGAAGTGACACATGCCGGACAGATTGACTGAAAAGCCAGATTAGGCTGCATAAATGAAACATTGAACTGACGTTCCCAGTAATAGCTTTATGGTAGTCATATCAGCTATAGATCCTTCACTATAGCGGATATTCCCTGTACTCTGGTAATAAGGATTTGTACTTGTATTATTTCTGGATACTTTTCAAGCATTGCAAAATTCACATAACAAAAAATTTGATTGGCATCTATATGAGGTTACTCAGGAATAAGGGGTTATAGCAGCTACTTAAAGAAGCATTTCCATTAAAATTTGTATCCTCTTAATATATTGCAGTGATCATATGATATAGCACTGTGCACTTACAATTGCTCATTTAAGGCTATGTGCACACGTTGCAGATTTTGATGCGTTTTTGAACGCGAAGAATTGCATCAAATCCGCAGTGTAGTGTACAGCCATTGTTAGTCAATGGGAAAATAACAATTGGTGTGTACATGCTGCGGAAAAAAATGCACAGATTTGCAACATTTTATTTTCTACAGCATGTCAATTCTTTTTGCGGATCTGCAGTGCTTTTGCACCCATTGACTTCCATTGATTCAGTCAAATCCGCAGCAAAACCGCTGGTTTAAAAAAAACTGCGGTTTTACTGCAGAGTTGCGTGTGAGAAACGCTGCAGATTGGGAGGAGGAAAAGTGTGTGGGCAGAGTGTGGGCGGAGACTGTGTTTTGGGCAGAGACTGTGACTGTGTGTGCGGAGAAGATGTGCGTGTCTGTGTGCGGGTGTTTGTGTGTTTCTATGTGTGTCTGTGTGTGTGTGTACGGGGTTCTATGTGTGTGCGTGTCTGTGTGTGTGTGTGTGTGTGTGTGTGCGGGGCTGTGTGTGTGTGCGGGTCTGTATGTATGCAGGCATCGTCCAATGGGACCACTAGTCCCATCCGGTTATTCATGCTACAGTGACAGCTAGCTGGATGATGGAACAGTAGTCTCATCATCCAGCTACTGTATTCAAGTGTACAAAAAAAACACATACACACATATACACATACAGTACATACAACATACAGTATATACTCACCATTCAGCTAATCCATGTGACACCCTTGATCACCTGTAAAAAAAATAAATAAATAATAAACCAAGAGTATTCTCCCTGTTCTGATGTAATCCATTGAATAACGAGTGTCCCACGATGATCTCTCTCCAGGGGTTCTGGTGATACAATGACAGGAGGTAATCCTCCTCACTGTATCCCTCCACCGCCGTGAGTTCAGCAGAGTTCATACTGTCACTTGAGGCACCACTGTGTGGGAAAAATCTCACGCAGCAGTGCCGTAAGGTGAAATCATGAACTCACTGAACCCTCAGTGATAACACTACAGGCACCATTATCTCCTGTCAGTGTGTCACTGGAGGCCCTGTATGGCAGTCACATCTCCTGATGTGACAGTTCTATAGGGGAGATCGTCGATGGACGATCAATATTAAATGGACTGCATCAGACCAGGGAGTATTTGTGTTGGTTTATTAGTTTTTCCTTTTTACAAGAGATCGAGGGCATCATAGTAATTAGCCGAACAATAAAGATGGCAAAACTGTGTAGTGTTTTATTTCATTAAAATACTTTATTCTGGCTGTGTGTTTATTTAACCCTTATTTAACCCTTTCACAACTCTAGGATCAGTAATGGATAGATATCTTATTGACATCTCTCCATTACTAAGCCGGCTTGATGTCACCTTTACATACAAAAGTGAAATTAATCTCCTATTACCCTATATGCCGCCACTGCAGGGTAGTGGGAAGAGAGAGACTAAGTGCCGGAATTGGCATATCTTAGAGATTCGCCATTTCTGTGGCGACTGTGTGCTGGTGTTTGTAGATGTGGGGGCCAATATCCATGGCCCCTTCCTAGGCTATGAATGTCAGCCCGCAACTGTCTGCATAGTCTTTTCTGGCTATTAATTATAGGGGGACCCCACATTTTTTGTGGGGGTCCCCTATTTTAATAGCCAGTAAAGGCTAAATATACAGCTGTGGGATGAGATTGATAGCCTGGGAAGATCCATGGGTATTAACCCATTCCTAGTCTATAAACATTGTCCCCCAGTTGCTGGCTTTCCCTCTCTGGTGCAGAAATTGCGCGGGAGCCCACGCCATTTTTTTTAAATTTTTTAAAAAATTAAACAGATATTGCTCTTAAGGCCGGGGTCACACTTGCGAGAAACTCGCACGAGTCTCGCACCTCAATACCCGGCACTGCCGCCGGCACTCAGGACTGGAGTTTATGGCTGCATGTATTTCTATGCAGCTGAATGCTCCTGTCCGAGTGTCAGCGGCAGTGCCGGGTATTGAGGTGCAAGACTCGTGCGAGTTTCTCGCAAGTGTGACTCCGGCCTAACGCAGATTTTGTGTGTATCTTTATTTAACTCTTTATGTACCATTGTATTATGTTTATTACTAAACATTGGGCTTGGCATTATCTATATATCTATCTATAGATATATCTATCTATAGATATATCTATATATAGATATATATATTATTATTATTATTTATTTATTTATTTATATAGCACCATTAATTCCATGGTGCTGTACATAAGAAGGGGTTAGATACAAAGTTATAGATAGTGTTTACAGTAAACAAATTTGCAATGACAGACTGGTACAGAGGGGAGAAGACCCTGTCCTTGCGGACTTACATTCTATCTATCTATAGAAATATCTATCTATAGATCTATCCATCTATCTATCTTTGTGTGTAAACATTATTATTCAATGGAGTATATATATGAAGAGGTTTGGCAAGAAATGATATCACAATTCTTTTTTTTTGTTAAATAATAGATCTTTATTTAGCCTACAAAAAGTCATGCAAATCTGTATGAAAAAACGAATGAAAATCTGCTCCAAAAACGCATCAAATCTGCGTGGATTTTTACCTGCGTTTTGTGCCAAGAAATGCAGAATCCGCGCAGAAAATTCCACAGGCAAATCTGCAACATGTGCACATACCCTTACCCTTCTACCAGCTAATTCTTCTCTTTTCCATTAGGTCTATGACATCACGTGATTACAAACAGACTAGATGAAATCTTTTAAGCTCTATGTAGAAACAGGAAGTCTATTTTCCCTGCATGAGTCATCCCCAACTTGATCTTCTGATCCAGATGCTCCACTTTTCATCCCTGCCAAGGACTTTGCAGTGAGTGGAATTGTAGTTTTAATGATGAGGATGAAAACTTCATGATAGTGCTTCTTTAAATAGGATTGAAACAGCAAGATGGTGAGCTGGGGAGACATTTGTCATTGCAAGAAGGATTTATTGTTTGTAGACTTGTGTTAGGCTAAGTTCACATTTGCGTTCAGGGGCTTTGCGGAGGGCTGCATACGTCCTCTGTTAAGCCCCGCCTACTTCTACATGCGTCCTGCATACCTATCTTTAACATTGGGTATGCAGGACATACGGATGCATGCAGATGCGTTATTTTGACGTGCCCGTCAACCGCACGGGACAAGTTGAGTTTTGTCAAAACGACGCATCCATCTGCATACATCCGCATGTCCTGCATACCCAATGTTAAAGATAGGTACAGTAAAAAAGTTATGTTTCAGCTCACCCCCATCAGCAAATCCATGAGAGTCCACAGGAACATCCGAGCAAGGAAAACGCCACCGCCCAACGTCCTCTGCTGAGTAAGTAAGAAAAAAAAATCCAGCTCCGGAGTAAAAGTCATCAATATTATTTCCACATATTTAAAATTCGGAAAAAGCTGCTTGCAAGTAACTGCACAACTATTTCAGAAAAGAAGCCATAAGTTAGCTGAACGCGTTTCGAGCACGCATGGTGCTCTTTGTCCACAGCATAAGCTTGAATAGTCCAACAAGACATATAAAAACAAATTTAACAGGTGAATAGCCATGAGAATAATTAACTCCACCCCGACAAATCCCATTGGACCTCCAGAACACACAGTCATTAGGACAGGTACAAAAAAAACAAGAATCATTAAGCACATATTACACATACCACAAATACTGCGCAGCCAGGTGTGATTATCCCCCTAAAAAATTAATAGAAAAAAAAAAAAACCACAATAATAACATGTTAATAGTGTAACATAATTTCTTTTTTGAGGTTTAACCCTGTGGGCACTCTGGTGTTCAATAGATAAATCCAAAAAGCCTCTCTATCGCGTAATTTACTTTCTCTATCACCGCCTCGTATATTTTTGTAAATTTGTTCTATCGCATAAACCTTTAAGTGATTTGTGTGTCTGTCATGTTTATTAATGAAATGTCTTGATACATTTGACACATGACGTAATGTTGGTTGAACAATATCCAATAAATGTTCCCTAAATCTGTCTTTTAGTTTCCTTATTGTCGATCCAACATATAGGAGTCTGCATTCCAGACAATCAATAATGTAAACTACATAGTCCGAATTGCAGTTTAAGAAACTTTTTATCGGAAAATTTTTTTGATTACTAGAACAATGAAAACCTACAGTTTTTTTGGTATACGAGCAAGTCTTACATGGGTGTGAACCACATCTGAAAAAACCTTTTGTTGATAGCCAGTGGGTGGGAGTTTTTGGTTTAGTTTGATTCAGAAAACTGGGAGATAGCGCATTACCTAATGTGGGTGCGCGTCTAGAGACTATTTTGATACCATTCTGTAAGATTATGTCCATGGTTTGATCATCTCTCAGCAAATTTAAATTCCGCAGTACAATTTCTGAGATGGATTTGAAATATGTACTATATGTAAGTACTAACACTGGCTGTTCAACAGGCAATGCTGATTTTTTATGTTCATCATGGATATTAGTAGTTTGTATAAGATCTGATCTTGTTTTTTTATCTGCAATAGAAAAGGCACGATCTATAGTCCAATTAGGGTATGCTCTGTTGTTGAGACGTTTTTTAATAATGTTTTTTTCCCGGGTGAAAGCTGGTTCATTATTACAGTTTCTTTTGGCTCGTAATACCTCTCCTACTGGAATTGAATGAATGGTGTGGGGAGAATGAAAACTGCGTGCGTGTAATATAGTATTGCCAGCAGTTTTCTTACGATATGTTTTACTTTGAATGATGGTGTCAGGAAAACCCTGAAGACATAAATACAAAAAATTTATAGTGAATTTATCAAACATATAAGTGAATTTTAAATTGAATGGATTGTTATTTATATAAAAAATAAATTGCTCCAAGCAGTTCTGATTGCCCTTCCAAACCATTAATAAATCATCAATATATCTTAAATACCATTCAATGTCCTGAAAAAAAGGGTTATTATCACTGAAAATGTACATTTCCTCCCACCAAGCCATTACTAGATTTGCTACTGAGGGTGAGAATTTAGCCCCCATGGAAACTCCCTTACTTTGAATGAAAAATTTATTATCAAATAGGAAATAATTATGAGATAATAAAAAAGATAAAACTGTTCCAATGAATATTTGTAAGTCATAGGTTAAATTACTGTACTTATTTAGATGAAATTGTACAGCCACTAAAGCAATTCTGTGCGGGATGGATGTATAAAGTGCAACTACGTCGCAGGTTGGCCATGTCCAGTGTGAATTCCAGATTACATTATCTAGCATGCTTAGAACATCTCTGGAGTCTTTCAGATATCCTGGGACTCTTTGTGCTAGAGGTTGGAGAATGGTATCCAACCACTCCCCTAAACGCTCAATATAAGAGCCTATACCCGAAATTATGGGGCGCATGGGAGGTGGATAAACATCTTTATGTGTTTTTGGTAAAGCATGCATGAATGGTATTTTTGGATTAACGACATACAAATATTCAGCCTGTCCTTTAGAAAAAAACCCTGTTGTAAACCATCCTCTATGACACTTTTACATTGTGACAAAAACTCAGCAGTGGGATCAGAATCCAATTGAATATAAGTGTCATTTTCAGAAAGCATTTTGTGAATAGATTCAAAATAGTCAGATCTATTGATAACGACAACAGATCCCCCTTTGTCCGACATTTTTATGACTAGATCATTTTTATTTTTCATCTCTTCCAAAGTGTCTCGTTCTTTTCTAGTTAGGTTGAGTTTAGGGGAACTGGTGGAAGAGTTCAGGAGGAGATTGCGAATATCCCTTTCCACATTATCTTGGAAGTGATCCATAGATTCTGTTCTGGTGTGAACTGGATAAAAAGGAGGACTTTTGGTTTTAAAGGAAGAAATCATATTAATGTCCTGTGATAATGTGTTTTCCGTATCTAAGTCCATAAGGCATAGAAGTCCGTTTTGTTCAGAAAAATATTTATACATGAACTCATTAGTATAGACTGGTACTGGCAGAGGTGGCGTGTCTTTTTCCATGAAAAAATGTTTTTTTACTGTCAAGTTTCTGACAAATTTATTTATATCTTTCAAGGTAGAGAAAACATCCAAGTTGGTATTGGTGGGCACAAAGTTTAATCCTCGAGATAATAATTTTCTTTGACTGTCCGTGAGAGTATGGGAGGATAAATTTATAACATCTAACGAAACATCCTGTTGTAGCTCCTCAATCGATTCCGAAATACCGAGGGAGCGTTTGTGATGTTTTCTGCCGCTCCTTCTGGTACGTTTTTTGAAACGTTTTTTGATTGTCCTGAAACATTTCTTTTAGATTTACGGTAATAACTAGACTGATTGGTAGTTACTTGTCGTGTGGTGTTGTCTTGACTGCACGATTCCGCAGAAACATCAGACGACTCTGGATCAGACGATGAAAAAGTCACCTGATTGCGATTGAACTGAGTGCGATTTCGTTTTTTCAGGATGGATCTGGGTGTAGCTGGAAATCTCTCCCATCTCCCCCACTCATAGACCTGATTATTGGTGAAATCAAATACATCCCTGTTAAATTTACGTTTTTTTAAGGTGATGATAGAATTTTCCAGGGCATGTAATTTAGATTTCAGGTCTTTTTGGAAGTCCTCAAAATCAGTGTTATTCACTGCAGACTTGAGTAAAGTAAGATTTTTATCCAAGTCGGTCTTAATAGCAGATAATTCTTCACTCTCATATTTTACAATGAGCTGCATAAGGTGTTTAGAACAGGTAGAAAGTATAGAGTTCCATTCATTTACAAATTCGTCATTATAGACTGTTGTGGGAACTTTTTTTATACGTAATAGAAGAAATACAGACACTTCACCAGATATTTTGAATATTATGGAAGTAATAGAAAAATCTTCCTTAAATGAGACGCGAATTTGGTGGGATCAAACCACATTGGAACGAGACACTTTGGAAGAGATGAAAAATAAAAATGATCTAGTCATAAAAATGTCGGACAAAGGGGGATCTGTTGTCGTTATCAATAGATCTGACTATTTTGAATCTATTCACAAAATGCTTTCTGAAAATGACACTTATATTCAATTGGATTCTGATCCCACTGCTGAGTTTTTGTCACAATGTAAAAGTGTCATAGAGGATGGTTTACAACAGGGTTTTTTTCTAAAGGACAGGCTGAATATTTGTATGTCGTTAATCCAAAAATACCATTCATGCATGCTTTACCAAAAACACATAAAGATGTTTATCCACCTCCCATGCGCCCCATAATTTCGGGTATAGGCTCTTATATTGAGCGTTTAGGGGAGTGGTTGGATACCATTCTCCAACCTCTAGCACAAAGAGTCCCAGGATATCTGAAAGACTCCAGAGATGTTCTAAGCATGCTAGATAATGTAATCTGGAATTCACACTGGACATGGCCAACCTGCGACGTAGTTGCACTTTATACATCCATCCCGCACAGAATTGCTTTAGTGGCTGTACAATTTCATCTAAATAAGTACAGTAATTTAACCTATGACTTACAAATATTCATTGGAACAGTTTTATCTTTTTTATTATCTCATAATTATTTCCTATTTGATAATAAATTTTTCATTCAAAGTAAGGGAGTTTCCATGGGGGCTAAATTCTCACCCTCAGTAGCAAATCTAGTAATGGCTTGGTGGGAGGAAATGTACATTTTCAGTGATAATAACCCTTTTTTTCAGGACATTGAATGGTATTTAAGATATATTGATGATTTATTAATGGTTTGGAAGGGCAATCAGAACTTGAAGAGCTTGGAGCAATTTATTTTTTACATAAATAACAATCCATTCAATTTAAAATTCACTTATATGTTTGATAAATTCACTATAAATTTTTTGGATTTATGTCTTCAGGGCTTCCCTGACACCATCATTCAAAGTAAAACATATCGCAAGCAAACTGCTGGCAATACTATATTACACGCACGCAGTTTTCATCCTCCCCACACCATTCATTCAATTCCAGTAGGAGAGGTATTACGAGCCAAAAGAAACTGTAATAATGAACCAGCTTTCACCCTGGAAAAAAAACATTATTAAAAAACGTCTCAACAACAGAGCATATCCTAATTGGACCATAGATCGTGCCTTTTGTATTGCAGATAAAAAAACAAGATCAGGTCTTATACAAACTACTAATGTCCATGATGAACATAAAAAATCAGAATTGCCTGTTGAACAGCCAGTGTTAGTACTTACATATAGTACACATTTCAAATCCATCTCAGAAATTGTACTGCGGAATTTAAATTTGCTGAGAGATGATCAAACCATGGACATAATCTTACAGAATGGCATCAAAATAGTCTCTAGACGCGCACCCACATTAGGTAATGCGCTATCTCCCAGTTTTCTGAATCAAATTAAACCAAAAACTCCCACCCACTGGCTATCAACAAAAGGTTTTTTCAGATGTGGTTCACACCCATGTAAGACTTGCTCGTATACCAAAAAAACTGTAGGTTTTAATTGTTCTAGTAATCAAAAAAATTTTCCGATAAAAAGTTTCTTAAACTGCAATTCGGACTATGTAGTTTACATTAT
The DNA here is from genome assembly GCF_051348905.1 of Ranitomeya variabilis. Lineage (NCBI taxonomy): Eukaryota > Metazoa > Chordata > Amphibia > Anura > Dendrobatidae > Ranitomeya > Ranitomeya variabilis. The sequence continues at coordinate 1,008,265,761 of NC_135232.1, read as the reverse complement.
TGAATGTCTGGAATGCAGACTCCTGTATGTTGGATCGACAATAAGGAAACTAAAAGACAGATTTAGGGAACATTTATTGGATATTGTTCAACCAACATTACGTCATGTGTCAAATGCATCAAGACATTTCATTAATAAACATGACAGACACACAAATCACTTAAAGGTTCATGCGATAGAACAAATTTACAAAAATATACGAGGTGGTGATAGAGAAAGTAAATTACGCGATAGAGAGGCTTTTTGGATTTATCTATTGAACACCAGAGTGCCCACAGGGTTAAACCTCAAAAAAGAAATGATGTTACACTATTAACATGTTATTATTGTGGTTTTTTTTTTTTTTTTCTTTTTCTATTTATTTTTTAGGGGGATAATCACACCTGGCTGCGCAGTATTTGTGGTATGTGTAATATGTGCTTAATGATTCTTGTTTTTTTTGTACCTGTCCTAATGACTGTGTGTTCTGGAGGTCCAATGGGATTTGTCAGGGTGGAGTTAATTATTCTCATGGCTATTCACCTGTTAAATTTGTTTTTATATGTCTTGTTGGGCTATTCAAGCTTATGCTGTGGACAAAGAGCACCATGCGTGCTCGAAACGCGTTCAGCTAACTTATGGCTTCTTTTCTGAAATAGTTGTAAAGATAGGTACGCAGGACGCATGCAGAAGTATGCGGAAGTCGGCGGGGATAAAATGGAGGACATATGCAGCCCTCCGCAAAGCCCCCGAACGCAAATGTGAACCCGGCCTAACATAATGGTATGAAAGTTCAAATAATAAATACAAGGCAATCTAAACAACATAATAAGGGATCTAGTGTTCAGAATGATGATGTTCATGTATGAATCTCTGTAAGGCAGAAAAAAGTGTGAAAACTTTAGATACATTCAAATCGGTTTTGGTTCAGTTTCCTATTTGCTGTATGGCTACGAAAATCAAAACAAATATTTTCTGCAGCCTCCACTTGAGGAACTTATGAGTTTACTGTATTCCATTTTTAAATCTTGCTTTTCCATTATGTTTGGCATACATAGAGGGAAATGTTCCTTCATATATTGTATATTTAGCAGAGTTGATCAAATCAGTTTGACACAAATTGAATTCAAGCTGAATTTTCTGAAATCTGCAAGTCCCAGTGAATTTAAAGAATTTTCTCAAATTGCTCAAAAAATGTTCATCACCATTACATTAATTGCATTGTATGCAGGGCCAAAATAACTAGGGCACCACCTCCTGCCTACACGAGGGGGGTGTACTTAAAAGAAAAAAAATTGCTGAATATCTGCAGTCGCCCAGCATCTCCCAGCGGCCACAGACAGTAAACACAGTGATGGGCATGGCGTGGGCACATAGAGGAGCAGTGTTAGTCAGTGACACCACTCACCCCTCTCTCTGCCTGGACACTAGCCATTGCTCCCTCCCCACCCTCAATTGTATTCACATCTGTCAGACACATATACAATTGCTGTGTGCGCTACCCAGGACAGGAGCAGAGGAACTGTCATCTCCACTTGGCTCTCCAGCAAGACAGAAGCCACTGCGCTTTGTTGGAGAAGGTGCACCCAGGGGACGTCGGGTGGCGCGATGGAGTGACATCATTGGGCCATCCAGCATCCACTGCTGCATTTCACAGAAGAGGAGACAGTGGACCAGGAGCTGGGATTATGTGAGTATGAGCTTTTTTTAAAAAATTATTTTGTTACTGTGCAGGGGGCATAAAATGAGGGGAGGAGCTGTGCTGGTGGGGGCAAATAAAACGAAGGGTTGTTTAGATGAGGGGAATAAAATTAGGAAAGGGGCTGTGCTGGCAGAGGGAATAAACTCAGGTGAGGGGTTCTGCAGAGAGGGGAATAAAATGAAGGGCTCTGCTGATGTGGGGAATAATCTAAGGGGCTGTGTTGAGGGGGGTTAAACTGATAGGCTGTGTTGATGGGGAATAAACTGAGAGGGCTTTGCAGAGGGGAGAATTAACTGAGGGGCTGAGTAGAGGGGAAATAAACAGAAGGGGTGTGCTGAAAGGAGTAAAATAAACTAAGGGACTGTACTGATGGGGGAATAATCTGAGGTGCTATGCTGATGGGGGAATAAACTGAGGGGCTGTGCAGAGGGGGAATATATTGAGGGGCTGTGCAGAGGGGGGATACACTAAGGGGCTGTGAAGGGGGGCACAAATTGAGGGGCTGTGCAGAGTGCATGAAATGAGAGGCTATGTGGGGGGCATGAAATGAGGGGCTGTGTCGTGGTCATGAAGTGAGGGAATGTGTGTTATAGCCATGAAATGATGGATTGTGAAGAGGTGACAGCAATGTATAAGAGGATCTCTGGTGACCATACTGTATATGGAGAGTTCAGAATGAAGGACAGCATCCAATCCAGGTGAAGTTACAAACGATTTATTGTGCCATAATGCAACGTTTCAACCCTTGTGGGTCTTTGTCAAGCATGCTTAACAAAGACCCACAAGGGTTGAAACGTTGCATTATGGCACAATAAATCGTTTGTAACTTCACCTGGATTGGATGCTGTCCTTCATTCTGAACTCTTGGTATGTAAATCTCCACTTGGATCCTGTGGAGCTAGGACGTGCAGCCACAAGTTACGGTAGTGCTGTTAGCCGCCATTTTCTTGAGTTTACATACTGTATATGGGGCTGTGCAGGTCAGGTCATTATACTGGGGGCTTTGGTGACCATATTGGATAGGGGACTGTGGTGAATATCATACTATTTACTGCTTGAAGTTTTGTTTGTGGGCCATAATATTATATGCAGTGCTGAGTGGCCATCACAATATAAATGGGCGCTGTTTTGGACATCATACAATTTATGGGGGCTATGGTGGTGAACATACTATATATTGGGTTTTGTATCGTATGAGTGGCTGTGGTAACATCATGCTGTGTGTTGCCATCTTCTTACCATTTTGAGCAGCTGTGCTTATGCAGGCATGTTTACCCTAGCAGCTTATTGCGGGAAATGACTACTTCCAGGCAAGAGGCTCCATTGTCACCCTGGGTTTCTTTTATTGTGTGGACTCTGCACACCGGTAAGCACTTCTCCCTTATTAGACTTGCTTTATATCCTGCTTATTCCTGTCTATGGACACACTACTCCAGTCCTGACTAAGCTGTCGCAGGACAGAGATACGTGTGGAGTTCTTCCCACACCCCTAATCCTTGCCGTCCTTTTTGCTCACTATGGTATTTTCCTGTGGCCTGGAGCACTTATGGAGCATATGAGGAAGTATTGACTACAAGGCTCTTTCTATCTATGGTTATGCATGCAAGTGCAGCACTATTTGATTTGCTCCAATTACTCAGCCCTCTTTGGTGGTTTTCCTTCCATTTATATATATATATATATATATATATATATATATATATACATATATATATATGCTAGATGGTGGCCCGATTCTAACGTATCGTGTATTCTAGAATATGTATGTATGTATGTACGTCGCGCTTAGCACAGCCACGTAGTATATACCACAGCCACGTAGTATATAGCACAGCCACGTAGTATTTAGCAAAGCCACGTAGTATATAGCAGCCACATAGTATATAGCAGCCACATAGTATATAGCACAGCCCACGCAGCACAGACTGACACATAGTATTTAGCACAGCCACGTAGTATATAACGCAGCCACGTAATATATAACACAGACAGCCACGTAGTATATACCACAGCCACTTAGTATTTAGCACAGCCACTTAGCATTTAGCACAGCCACGTAGTGTATATAGCAGCCACATAGTATATAGCACAGCCCACGCAGCACAGACAGACATGTAGTATATAGCACAGCCACGTTATATAGCAGCCACAGAGTATATAGCAGGCACGTAGTATATAGCACAGCCCACGTAATATATAGCACAACCCACATAATATATAACACAGGCCACATAGTATATAACACAGCCCACACAGTATATAACACTGCCCACGTAGTATATAGCAGTGTGGGCACCATATCCCTGTTAAAAAAAAAAATTAAAATAAAAAATAGTTATATACTCACCCTCCATCGTTCACCGAAGCTGTCCCGACGTGAGCAATGCGGCCGCCAGCTTCCGTTCCCAGTGATACATTGCGAAATTACCATTACGAAATTACCATTGCGAAATTACCCAGATGACTTAGCGGTCTCGCGAGACCGCTAAGTCAGCTGGGTAATTTCGCAATGCATCTCGGGGAACGGAAGCTGGCGGCAGCATCGCACGCATCGGTGGATGTCGGAAGGTGAGAATAGCACAATTTTTTTTTTTTAATTATTTTTAACATCATATCTTTTTACTATTGATGCTGCATAGCCAGCATCAATAGTAAAGAGTTGGTCCGGGATGGCGACACCCTGGCACTGACTGGAGGGGAGTAGGGAGGGGGCACTGACTGGAGGAGAGTAGGGAGGAGCCAATTCGACCAATCAGCGACGCGGGATTTCCATTACAGACAGACAGACAGACGGAAGTACCCCTTAGATGATTATATAGATAGATACAGCACATGTTAGCTGGTCTATGTGTGACCTCTATACCTTGCATGATTATTACTTCCATTCTACATAGGGGTGAATATACAATATATGTATATACCAATCAAGAGTCTTACAAATATTGTTTGTTTATTGCTCCTTACTACATTTGTGGCCATTTAGGCATTTGATATAGTAGCAGGGGTGTTGGATAATGATTGTGATATGTTTTCATGTTTTAAAATGTTTTTAAAGGGTTTGTGTATCCATAGTTATGAAATAAATTTTTGTATTCTTTGATATTTACCAGGTGTGCACACCTATTTTTGTTTTGGTCTTTTTCTTCATCTTACATGTACTTTCTCTCCCATACAAAGTGTAGCACCCTGATGTGCATTTAGCTTGGTGTTTTTTTATATTATTCCATCATAGGTGCACCCTAGTTTCTTTATTATACTATTGTGCTGTGTAGGGGGACAGTGTGAGCAGTGGTCACAATTTGAAAAGGGCAACACGGTGCGCAGTATGAAGGCATAGTGTGAAAAGGTGCACAGAATGGATATGGATGAATATAGGACGTCAGGGATGAATATCGATATTTTATCCCCTGTATTGTGTAAATGGTCAGCAAAAAATGATTGATTCTGTATCTAACGTTAAACATGCACTCCCTGTTAAGTCACTTATTTAAAATTTGTCATAACTTTTTTGTGAAAAAGCTAACAATTCTAGTGGAAGTGGTCATCAGAGCTTGTTATCTAACCCATTGGAAGGGGAGTGAGGGGTATATTAGGGGTCCCGTTAGATTAGTCCCTGACGTATTGCTTTGCTTTGGGATAGGGGGGTGTCATTGCCATCATCTGACTAGGGCACCAAAATACTTTTCCCAGCCCTGATTGTATGATTATAACTGTAAGGCAAGGACTGCATTACCTTCTCCCAAATATCTTTCAGTTGTATGGAATTTCTGTCATTCTTTCTTTTTGTTATTTCCTGTTGCTGAAGTCTCTCCCCAGTCTTCTGTTCCCTGCTTAACTTTCTCCATCTGGTATCTACCTTCCTGCTGGGGATCTCTGTCTCCCGGGTCTCATGTTCCTTCTTGTGCTCCCTTCTTCTAAACTCTTTCTCCCCAGTCTCATTTTAACAGCTTACTAAACTCTCTCAATTTGGTCTTTTGTCATCTAATGGTGAACTATCTCTCTCTGATCTTGTGTTTCATGCTGTTGAACTATCATCCCAGCATTGTGTTCACTGCTCAGGGCTGCCACCAGGAATTTCAAAGCCCCATACTGGCAAATTTTTCGGACACCTTTAAGACTCTGCCCAAGCTCCACCCTAGCTCCACCTCAACTCCACCTCAACTCCTCCATCCATCCACAGTCCCAATGCCTACTCTTGGAAAAATTCCACTTCTGCACCATGTCTTCTACAATCAAACATTAACAGTTCCCATTGAAGACAATATCACATACAGCCTCTTTTCACACTAGCGCTCAAAAAGACGATCCAGCGCTGACTTCTGTGCTGAGTTGAGTTGCAAGAAGTCCAGCTGTTTTGGTTTTCTTGTGACTGCCACAGCAATCCTACTCATTTCTATGGGATCTTCGCAACTTGCCAATACTGACCACGACCCGTGTCACACCAAAAGTGTCGCCTTGTAGCCCCTGCTTAACAAGATTTAGAGAGCTTTTTAGACAAATTATTTACAGCAGCCACATGGGCCATACACACAAAGGACAGGAAGAGACCCAACTGAACTGCATAGGAGAGTGATCTGTTCAAAGGTCTGCAGATAAGCTTTAACAATCACCTATTGTGAATAGTGACGCCTGTGCTGACATAATATACATAATGCTGATATCTCTCATTCTAAGGGTACTGTCACACAGTGCAATTACGATCGCTACGACGGTACGATTCGTGACGTTCTAGCGATATCGTTACGATATCGCAGTGTCTGACACGCAGCAGCGATCAGGGACCCTGCTGAGAATCGTACGTCGTAGCAGATCGTTTGAAACTTTCTTTCGTCGCTGGATCTCCCGCTGTCATCGCTGGATCGTTGTGTGTGACAGCGATCCAGCGATGCGTTCGCTGGTAACCAGGGTAAACATCGGGTAACTAAGCGCAGGGCCGCACTTAGTAACCCGATGTTTACCGTGGTTACCAGCGTAAAAGTAAAAAAAAACAAACCGTACATACTCACCATCTGATGTCTGTCAGGTCCCTTGCAGTCTGCTTCCCGCTCTGACTGTGAGCGCCGGCCGGAAAGTGAGAGCAGATCACAGCGGTGACGTCACCGCTGCGCTCTGCTCTCACTGTACGGCTGCACTCAGTCAGAGCGGGAAGCAGACTGCAAGGGACCTGACGGACATCAGATGGTGAGTATGTACGGTTTGTTTTTTTTTACTTTTATGCTGGTAACCACGGTAAACATCGGGTTACTAAGCGCGGCCCTGCGCTTAGTAACCCGATGTTTACCCTGGTTACCAGCGAACCTCGGCATCGCTCCAGCGCCGTGATTGCAAAGTGTGACCGTAGTCTACGACGCTGGAGCGATACTCATACGACGCTGCGACGTCACGGATCGTGCCGTCGTAGCGACGAAAATTGCACGGTGTGACAGTACCCTAATCCTATCTGCTATCTATACACAATGCTGATATCTGTCATTCTAATCCTATCTGTAATAATATCAGATAATTGCAGCAAACTGATTTGCACAGACCAAAAAGTGGCCCCAATTATTAAATGTATGACAGTGCGAAAATTCCATGATTTTATGTAAAAAAAAAATTGTATAGATACTGACATGTAAAATTGAAAACAACGTCAGCAAGAACACTGCCAGAATTTCCATATTTCCATTTTCTGCCTCACACAAATGAAGCCCTTACACACCTCCATAGAAAGACAAGTAAAGTTTTGGATCTTGAAAGGTGGTGATGAAAAAAGGACAATTACTTACACAAGTAGTAAAATGTAAAAATAAATATTTGTTATTATATATATATATATATATATATATATATACTGTATATATATATATATATATATATATATATATATATATATATATATATATTAATCTTACTGACCCAGCTAAAGTAATGATTGCTGTTTTTCCCAACCCCCTTAAAAAAAGTTAATACATTAATTTAAAATGTATCTGTATCCCAAAATAGAGACATCAAAAACTACAACTTCTCCCGCAATAAACAAGGTCAGTAGTACTGCTGCATCAATGGAAAAAAGGTTATAGCTATTGAAATGTGACGATAAAGGAATTACAAAAAAAAATTCAACCACCCCCTGAAATAAATGGAGTGGCTTGTCAGACATGCATGCGGCCGCTTCATTCATTTCAATGGGAGTTCTAGTAATTTAGGTGAACTCCCAGTCAAATGAATCGCGTGGCTACATGCATTGCCTGACCATCCACTCCATAAATTTCAGGGTCTGTTAAAGTTATAGGGCCCCTATTCTTGTGATCATTGGGAACTCTACTTCTTGGACCCCCCACTGATCACAAGAACGGACCCCCTTTAATCTCATCACCCCCTGAAATGAGCGGGCCAGCTGATAGGGCATTTGTACAGTGGCTCGATTGTGAGTACAAGATCAGACAACAGATTTTCAAGCAGAATTTTGGTTCAGACAAGTCCTTTCTCAGCATGGTTGCTAAAACTCAACGTTCCACAATCCTCATCACTGTCTCCCATAGAGATGAATGGGAGGCATGAAGGAAGAGGCTGTAGTGGATACTCAGTAGAATGTTGGAGAGTCCACGCCAAACTTCTTGGCAAATGGGAGGTCAGATAGGGGAATGGGAGGTCGGACAGGCTAGTGGGTGCACCTCATCACTTTTGAGCCCTCAACTCTTCCATATAATGTGGCACAAGGGCCTGGGGTGAGCTGTAAGCTTAGGAACAGAAGGTGGTCCCGCAGCATTTTACATCATTCATGTTAGACGTGGCCAGCCTCCTCTGCTGTAGCAATACAATGTAAGTAGCTTCATCTGTGAGAAACTGGGGCCCTGGGGCTTAATAAAGCAAATTAAAGTAATTAGCCGGGGACCAGCATACCACGCTGTCTGCCAGGAAATTTATACAGTGGCTTGGCTATGCTGGATCAGTTCAGTTTGTGTGGCGTGTCTCATCAAGTCCAGGCTCTGACTCATTGCTTCTGCTCACTGGACCCCATGCACCAGTAATGCCCTGATGGTGGTAGAGCCAGTTGCTGCAATGACACCATTCATTACTACCTAGTAAACTGGAAAGCCGGAAAAAAATTCAAAGTTAGGAGAAATTGTGAAAACAATGCAGTTCTGACATTGTTTTTAGGGAATTGTTTTTACAGTGTACATTTTGTAGTAAAAATTACGGTACTTTGCAATATGAATCAGCTCATCAGTACAATTATGGTGATACCAAACATGTCCAGTTTTTTATTATCCTAGTGGTGAAAGAAAATCAGAATTTTGCCAAAAATATTTTTGGGGTTATGCTGCCATTTTCCTTGACCCAGTGTTTAACGATCGGGTTAATTATATTTATATTTTAAAAGATCGGACTTTTCTGAACGCAGCGAAACTACATGTGTGTATATATTTTTTTAACCCCTTCACAACATATGACGTATAGATACGTCATATATGTTGTGTCTCCTCCTTTGATGCGGGCTCCGGCGCTGAGCCCACATCTTTTCTGGCACATAACAGCTGAATTGATCAGCTGTCATGTGCCCCTAACACCCACGGCTGTTAACAAAGCTGATTCTGCACCGGACAGTCAGCTGTGTTACATATCTGACATCTTTTCCTCCTTGCAGTGATTGGTGCTAGTGACAATCTCCGCTGTAAACCACATAAATGTTGCTGTCAATCACTGGCATTGACTTTTACATCATGATTTGGCCTGGAAGTTTTTCGGGTGCCCATACCCCACCTTTGCGATGCAATCAGGGGCTGCCCCGATGTGATCAAACAATCACAGGTTCAGACAAAAAAGTAAAATGTAAAAAGAAAAAGATTTAAAAATTATTTAAAAAATGTCAAAACATAAAATTATCGTAATGAAACAACCTCAGAACTCCAAAGTGCTGTATTTTGTCACTGCACCTTCTACAATAATTTAATAAAAAAGGGATTAAAAAGTAGCATTTACCCAAAAATGGCATCGATAAAAACTGTAGCTTGTTATGCAAAGAATAGGTCCTAACACTGTTTAATCATATATAAATAGAAAAGTCATTGTTCTCAAAAACAGAAATACAAACGGAATTTTTTTTTTACATAGTTAAGAATATTTTTAAGCCACTAAAATAGTAAAGAAAACCCCAGAACACAATAATGTTTCATATAGTACACTATCATAATCACTTGGAGAATCATTTTGCGAGGTCATTTTTTCTGCACAATTATTCTACAGTAATAATGAAACCCAAAAAACAATGGCGGAATTGTTTTTCTTTTACTATGCCCCAGCACTTAGAATTATGTTTCTTATTTTTTTGGTACGCTTAAAATTGAACGGGATCTTTTAAAACTACAACTCATCCTGCAAAAACATTAGCCCTCTGTTATGACCCCAATGGCGAGGGTCTCAGAGGAACGTGGAAGTCTGCAGAATACAAAAATCCAGCTCATAGGGCAGTGGTAACTGGGTTGACCATATATCTACTCCTAACGCCAACACTAGAAGTAGCCGGGGATCATTCCTACGTTGATTCTAGATGACACGCGCCAGCCGGAGAATCTAGCTACCCCTAGTAGAGGAAAACAAAGACC